>NC_140176.1:90842143-91078568 GCF_963971535.1 Notolepis coatsorum | reverse complement strand
CTTCTGTCCGTTTCTAGTTTATCTCTCGTTGAAATGTCCTCTCTAGGGGTGTAAAGGTACATATCCGTACCGAACCGAACCGTTTCAGTGTGTACCGTACCGAACGGCTGTGTACCGTAAGAATACAGCGGTATGTTAACAACTAACGTAATCTAATCTAACGTTCACAATCTAATATAATTATTATTATCTTTTCTTTACAAGTCAATTATTAATTTCAATATAGAATATTCGTTGACAGCCCTACAAGTGCAATTAGTTACTGCACACTACATCACCCCTGAGTGGAACATGGAAAGCCAAACTTTCCCCCACTGTACCGAAAACCCGTACCGAACTTTGACTTCAAAACCGAGGTCCGTACCATACCGTGGTTTTTGTGTACCGTTACACCCCTAGTCCTCTCATGTAAGGTTTCTTCCCTTTTTAGTTACAGAGCGGAAGCTCACAACTGACGTGCCGAGACGTCTCAGTGTCTAAGTGTTACGACATAGGATCAAGGGCCTTTTTCTTTAGTAAAGAGTCTGCTTTTCCTGTTCAGGTTTTTTTTTCTGTGCACGTTTTTCCTTATCTTCTGTTGGGTGTTATGACATTGGGGTTAAGCCCATTAAGATATGTAATGTGATTTTGGACTCTTTAGTTATAGATATGAAATAGACTGCTATGACTGCTCTTTGGTTATACATGACATTCTTAACATTTTCACATTTTCAATGACTGAAAATCTTTAAACTGTTGCCATTACAGAAAGATGTGGGAGTTATTTTCTGCTGATCTCTCACCCCGACCATGGGCTTCCACAAGCTGGCAAGGTGTCTCTCAGTTGCATCAGTGCAGAGTTGACCTCGGGGTTGAAGGTGAGGTGGAGGTCATCAGCTATAGATATATATATAGTTATCTATGCCTTGTGGAACACTCTTGTGTAACACAATCTATGCCTTGTGTAACACTGTGGAGCGAGCACCCATTGGGGGTCGCAGGGAGATGAGATAGAGGGAGAAAAAAAAACATTCCCTCATATAGTTCTATGGTTGTTCCTACTAGTCTAGTGGACTGCTGGAGACGCTGTTCCCTCATATAGTTCTATGGTTGTTCCCTCATATAGTTTTTATTTTTATTTTTATTTATTTTTGCACAAATCTTTCCAATATTCACAAGACATCTTTCCACAGCATAATATGCAACATCCAAGATTTGTCTTTTTCTTTTTCGTAACATCATACAAAACATACAAAAGACTCATACAACTGACATGGAAATTAAAAAAGCACTTACAAAAAAAAACATTACTATACATTGTGCATATATATCCCTGATGCACATACGTTACATCCCTCATATAGTTCTATGGTTGTTCCCTCATATAGTTCTATGGTTGTTCCCTCATATAGTTATAAGGTTGTTCCCTCATATAGTTATGGTTGTTCCCTCATATAGTTCTATGGTTGTTCCTACTAGTCAAGTGGACTGCTGGAGACGCTGTTCCCTCATATAGTTCTATGGTTGTTCCCTCATATAGTTCTATGGTTTTTCCCTCATATAGGCTACTGTAGTTTTATGGTTGTTCCTGTTAGTCTAGTGGACTGCTGGAGACGTTCCCTCATATAGTTCTATGGTTGTACTTGTTCCCTCATATAGTTCTATGGTTGTACTTGTTCCCTCATATAGTTCTATGGTTGTACATGTTCCCTCATATAGTTCTATGGTTGTACTTGTTCCCTCATATAGTTCTTTTTTTTTATCCACTTTTTCTCCTTATTCTTCTATTTTTCTCCCATCCCAATTTCGCCTCGCCAATTCTCCCTTCAATTCTCCCCTCCTCTGTCTCGAACGTTGCTAGACCATGCCTCCCACTGGTCGGCTGCAGTGAGGACCAAGCCTTGCATCACGTGTCCCCTCCGGTACACGAGGAGGCAGCTGTCGCATCTTTTCACCTGTACAGCGCGATCTCTCAGTGGCGAGGAGTAACGCGTGGGAGGCTCACGCTGCCCCCGTCACTTCCTGATTCTGCTGTACAGGCGCACCAACCGACCTGTAGGAGTCGCTGTCCACAACGTCCAATCCCCACCCACCAGCTTTCCCACCCCTAACACTGCCAATTGTGTTAGTATGAACGACCAGCCAAGCTGGTAGCAACGCCGAGAGCTGGGCTCGAACCCAGCGTCTCCTGCGTTAGTGGCGAGCGCCTTGCCCACTGCGCCACTTAGCCACCCTTCCATCATATAGTTCTATGGTTTTTCCCCCATATAGTTCTATGGTTGTTCCCCCATATAGTTCTATGGTTGTTCCCTCATATAGTTCTATGGTTTTTCCCTCATATAGTTCTATGGTTTTTCCCTCATATACTGTAGTTTTATGGTTGTTCTTGTTAGTCTAGTGTCTGCTGGCACAGCGCTAACACAGTGTCAGGTCTGGTTATGAGAGACGACCAGTGGAACAAAATATCAGAACAAAATGTATTCAGTAGGGCTGTCAATTGATTAAAATATTTAATTGTGATTAATCACATGATTATCCTTAGTTAACTGTGATTAATTGCACATGTTTTATCTGTTCAAACTGTATCTTAAATGGATATTTTATATAGTAAAAGGTGAAAGACTCACACTCACAGTCATGCTGATTTGGCTAAATGACATCCAGTCATTTTCATTTCAAACAACCTTTAGTCAGGGGAGTGCTATGATTTCTCCATAGAGCTCCATTATACTTTTAGTCAGGGGAGTGCTATGATTTCTCCATAGAGCTCCAGTATACTTTTAGTCAGGGGAGAGTCATGGTTTCTCCATAGAGTTCCATTATACTTTTAGTCAGGGGAGTTTTAGGTGTTGTTTTTTTGTTTAACATTAGTGTCTCTAATATGTCTCTAATTTGTGTCTCTAAGTACACACCCTGAAGACCCCTACGCTCTGCGTCTTCTGGCCGCCTCAGACCCACTCCTATTCTGGCTCCTAGGGTGGGGTGGGGGGGGGCTATTCTCTGTCCTCCTTCTATGATGGTGGAACAAACTTCCTGACACACCTCTTCAATCAATATCTGAAATAATAATTAAAAAAATAAACTAATCATTGTAATGTATTTTACTATTATGTACCTTACCACTATGTACTACATTACTATCCTTTATACTACTACCTATCTTGTTAATATGTCTAGACTATACTACTATGCACTCCGAGGGTAGCACTCACATTCAGCACTGCTAGACAAACAATACCACTTACCCTTAGCTGCCAGAGGTGTACCCCTCTCCTGCTGACTTGTTGTACACAATTTGTAAGTCAGCTAAATGCGTCAGCAAAACATCAATAAATGTAAAATACCAGGATGTCGTTTTTAGAAGTGAAACCATGGACTCGTGGAGTGTCTGTGAACTGCAGAACCTGGGGCCACAAGGAGGCTGTAGTTGGTGTTTTAGATGTTTGGATGAGGGACCAGCTCAAGTGAGAGTTGGAGGAGCTCGCTCTGAAAGGGTAACAGCCAGGTTAACGGTACTCCTCAAATCCTGTTGTATTCCATCTTATGATTAATAATATTTTCCAAAATGTGGGACAAGGATTTGTCCCTTTTCAGGGAGATGGTGCCCTCTGGAGGAGACAGAGATATTGAGTTTTTATCAAGTTAAAATGGAATGAGTCACTGTCTGTTTAGTTTATTTGGTTTATGAAAAGGACAGCACGCCCGTGCGCCTCTATACTTCCGACAAGCAAGTTGTCCTTCCGCGTTGCTCTGACATGTGCGCCCAATCGTGTGACGGCAAGTTCTTTGGACGATTAAGCTTAGGCGCTCTTTTGAAGTTGGTTAAGGTTAGAGTTTGTCTTAGAGCATGGCGATAGAACGCCAGCCCTGATTCCAAACTCTAACCTTAACCAACTGCGAAAGAGTCGCCTAAGCTTAACCAGTGATAAACTAGGCGTTAGGTCGTTTGCAGGCTGTTCGACGCGGAAATGGGCTAAGACACTGCTCATCATGCGATTGGGCGCACATGTCACATGACCAGAAACGTCAGTGGCCAATCATATTAGCAAAACGCACGAACCGTAGGTCAGTGGCCAATCAGAGCAACGCGGAAGGACAACTTGCTTGTGGGAAGTATAGACGCATGCCGTGCACATACTTTAATAGTTTATAGAAAACAAGGAGATGGATGCACCAGATTTAGCAAGAAGCTCGTTTTCACCTGATGGTCAGAGAACGTTCTAGAAAGATTCCATGGACACGACTAATACAAGTGCTGCGATGAGGTGTTGCAAGAACTTGGTGACTGAGGTAAACAAGTTTTAATAAAGAAAGGTATGTGATGTGGGTGATCTGTCCTGTTTTCTATCAAATATGGCTGGATGAGGGGAAGGGGGCTTTTGGCTCTGGCCTCACTCACGTGCGTATTAGATTAGATTACATTACATTAGATTACATTACATTAGATTACATTACATTAAAATGTATTGTCATGATACAGCACAAGTACAGTACAACGAAAATAAGTTTGGCATCCAACCAGAGTGCAAATGTAACAGTAAAGTGCAATAGTAATATACAGGTAAGTAAACTGGGTATAAAATATATTAGTACTACTAAGTAATAGTGATAAACAGATGTATGTACAGTGTTATAGTATTAATATGTACAGTGATACAGGTATAAAGACACTATGGTAGTAAGTCATACTGGCCAGCAGTGTAACTAGTAAGAGTAGGTAAGGGATACGTACAGATATAGATATAGTATCTACAGATAAAAAGGATTATATGCAGGTATATATAGACAGATGTGGATACATATATATATGGTAAGTATAAATATATATATATACGGTATGTACAGCATTATTGTATTATTATACAGGGTTATATGCAGGTGTATAAATAGGAATATAGAAAGGATTATATGCAGGTATATTCAGACAGATATGGATATATATGTGGTAAACCCTGTCTGCTCCTCCTCTACCTCCACCTGTCTGCTCCTCCTCTACCTCCACCTGTCTGCTCCTCCTCTACCTCCACCTGTCTGCTCCTCCTCTACCTCCACCTGTCTGCACCTCCTCTACCTCCACCTGTCTGCTCCTCCTCTACCTCCACCTGTCTGCTCCTCCTCTACCTCCACCTGTCTGCTCCTCCTCTACCTCCACCTGTCTGCTCCTCCTCTACCTCCACCTGTCTGCTCCTCCTCTACCTCCACCTGTCTGCTCCTCCTCTACCTCCACCTGTCTGCTCCTCCTCTACCTCCACCTGTCTGCACCTCCTCTACCTCCACCTGTCTGCTCCTCCTCTACCTCCACCTGTCTGCTCCTCCTCTACCTCCACCTGTCTGCTCCTCCTCTACCTCCACCTGTCTGCTCCTCCTCTACCTCTACCTGTCTGCTCCTCCTCTACCTCCACCTGTCTGCTCCTCCTCTACCTCCACCTGTCTGCTCCTCCTCTACCTCCACCTGTCTGCTCCTCCTCCTCTACCTCCACCTGTCTGCTCCTCCTCTACCTCCACCTGTCTGCTCCTCCTCTACCTCCACCTGTCTCTCCTCCTCTACCTCCACCTGTCTGCTCCTCCTCTACCTCCACCTGTCTGCTCCTCCTCTACCTCCACCTGTCTGCTCCTACTCTACCTCCACCTGTCTCTCCTCCTCTACCTCTACCTGTCTGCTCCTTCTCTACCTCTACCTGTCTGCTCCTCCTCTACCTCTACCTGTCTGCTCCTCCTCTACCTCCACCTGTCTGCTCCTCCTCTACCTCCACCTGTCTGCTCCTCCTCTACCTCCACCTGTCTGCTCCTCCTCTACCTCCACCTGTCTGCTCCTCCTCTACCTCCACCTGTCTGCTTCTCCTCTACCTCCACCTGTCTGCTCCTCCTCTACCTCCTCCTGTCTGCTCCTCCTCTACCTGCTCCTGTCTGCTCCTCCTCTACCTCCACCTGTCTTCTCCTCCTCTACCTCCACCTGTCTGCTCCTCCTCTACCTCCTCCTGTCTGCTCCTCCTCTACCTGCTCCTGTCTGCTCCTACTCTACCTCCACCTGTCTGCTCCTCCTCTACCTCCACCTGTCTGCTCCTCCTCTACCTCCACCTGTCTGCTCCTCCTCTACCTCTACCTGTCTGCTCCTACTCTACCTCCACCTGTCTGCTCCTCCTCTACCTCTACCTGTCTGCTCCTACTCTACCTCCACCTGTCTGCTCCTCCTCTACCTCCACCTGTCTGCTCCTCCTCTACCTCCACCTGTCTGCTCCTCCTCTACCTCCACCTGTCTGCTCCTCCTCTACCTCCACCTGTCTGCTCCTCCTCTACCTCCACCTGTCCCTCCTCTACCTCCACCTGTCTGCTCCTCCTCTACCTCCACCTGTCTGCTCCTCCGCTACCTCCACCTGTCTGCTCCTCCTCTACCTCCACCTGTCTGCTCCTCCTCCACCTCCACCTGTCTGCTCCTCCTCTACCTCCACCTGTCTGCTCCTCCTCTACCTCTACCTGTCTGCTCCTCCTCTACCTCCACCTGTCTGCTCCTACTCTACCTCTACCTGTCTGCTCCTCCTCTACCTCTACCTGTCTGCTCCTCCTCTACCTCCACCTGTCTGCTCCTACTCTACCTCTACCTGTCTGCTCCTCCTCTACCTCTACCTGTCTGCTCCTCCTCTACCTCCACCTGTCTGCTCCTCCTCTACCTCCACCTGTCTGCTCCTCCTCTACCTCTACCTGTCTGCTCCTCCTCTACCTGCTCCTGTCTGCTCCTCCTCTACCTCCACCTGTCTGCTCCTCCTCTACCTGCTCCTGTCTGCTCCTCCTCTACCTCCACCTGTCTGCTCCTCCTCTACCTCCACCTGTCTGCTCCTCCTCTACCTCCACCTGTCCCTCCTCTACCTCCACCTGTCTGCTCCTCCTCTACCTCCACCTGTCTGCTCCTCCGCTACCTCCACCTGTCTGCTCCTCCTCCACCTCCACCTGTCTGCTCCTCCTCCACCTGTCTGCTCCTCCTCTACCTCCACCTGTCTGCTCCTCCTCTACCTCCACCTGTCTGCTCCTCCTCTACCTCCACCTGTCTGCTCCTCCTCTACCTCCACCTGTCTGCTCCTCCTCTACCTCCACCTGTCTGCTCCTCCTCTACCTCCACCTGTCTGCTCCTCCTCTACCTCCACCTGTCTGCTCCTCCTCTACCTCCACCTGTCTGCTCCTCCTCTACCTCCTCCTGTCTGCTCCTTCTCTACCTCTACCTGTCTGCTCCTCCTCTACCTCCACCTGTCTGCTCCTCCTCTACCTCCACCTGTCTGCTCCTTCTCTACCTCTACCTGTCTGCTCCTACTCTACCTCCACCTGTCTGCTCCTCCTCTACCTCCACCTGTCTGCTCCTCCTCTACCTCCACCTGTCTGCTCCTCCTCTACCTCCACCTGTCTGCTCCTCCTCTACCTCCACCTGTCTGCTCCTCCTCTACCTCCACCTGTCTGCTCCTCCTCTACCTCCACCTGTCTGCTCCTCCTCTACCTCCACCTGTCTGCTCCTCCTCTACCTCCACCTGTCTGCTCCTCCTCTACCTCTACCTGTCTGCTCCTCCTCTACCTCCACCTGTCTGCTCCTCCTCTACCTGCTCCTGTCTGCTCCTACTCTACCTCCACCTGTCTGCTCCTACTCTACCTCTACCTGTCTGCTCCTCCTCTACCTCCACCTGTCTGCTCCTCCTCTACCTGCTCCTGTCTGCTCCTACTCTACCTCCACCTGTCTGCTCCTACTCTACCTCCACCTGTCTGCTCCTCCTCTACCTCCACCTGTCTGCTCCTTCTCTACCTCCACCTGTCTGCTCCTCCTCTACCTCCACCTGTCTGCTCCTACTCTACCTCCACCTGTCTGCTCCTCCTCTACCTCTACCTGTCTGCTCCTCCTCTACCTCCACCTGTCTGCTCCTCCTCTACCTCCACCTGTCTGCTCCTACTCTACCTCCACCTGGAAACCCTGGTTCCAATTTGGGACGTGTGTGACTCACTTATCTAAACTTACATTTAGTAATTTAGGGAACCATGTGACATCTGATGACCTGTTGAGGTATATTTTAATCTGTTCATACGGAATTATAAATTACGAACGCAGCCGAACACACAATTGGAGGGGGGCTTCCCACTCTCCAGGGCATTTACAACAAGCGGTGCATGGGCAACCATCAAGCACTCACAGCACACACATCCACACGCACACACTCACTTTAAACATACAACTCACTGCAGCACCCACTTTAACCACTTTAGTACACCTAAGCACACTTCATATTTATCTATCCTTACCGCCCTGTTTCTATCCTTACCTCCATCTCGAAAGTCATGGAAAAAAAATTATACGAACAGGTCGAAAAATACCTTGCGGAAAAAAATCTAATCTACGAATTCCAATCTGGCTTCAGAACATCCCACTCCACTGACACATGCCTTCTCTATTTAAACGACCACATCAAACAAGAGGTGGACGCGGGCAAATACTGCGGCATGGTCATGCTGGACCTACAAAAGGCCTTCGACACTGTCAATCACACCATTCTGATTGACAAGCTAAAAGCAATTGGTTTTGATAGTCTATCAGTGAGCTGGATGCAATCCTACCTGGAGGGGAGAGAACAGATGGTGGAGGTAAACGGTACCCTATCCCCCCCCTCACAGTGAGCTGTGGTGTTCCACAAGGAAGCATACTAGGACCGCTACTGTTCCTAATTTATGCAAATGACATGTCGTCAGCTTGTGACTGCAACTTGTTCCTGTTTGCGGACGACTCAGCCCTGCTGGTCTCTGACAAGAACAAATTACAGGTTGAAAAAACCCTCAGCTCAGAACTAGGCAAAATCTGCATATGACTCGCTGATAACAAACTATCATTACACATGGGCAAAACAGAGTCCATTCTCTTCGGTTCAAATAACAAACTCAGCAAGACCGACGGCTTCTCAGTTACAGTGGGTGACAATATTGTCACAAGGAAAGAAGAAATTACCTACCTGGGTTCCATCCTAGAGGCAAATCTTTCCTGTGACAAAATGGCATCCAATGTAATAAAAAAAGTCAACCAACGAACACGATTCTTGTACCGGATCTCCTCACTGGTAAACAAGAATACCCTGAAGACTCTGGCAGGAGCACTCATTCAAGGGTACTACGACTATGCTTGCACCTCATGGTACCAAAGCACCTCAAAGGCGCTAAAAACAAAATTACAAACATCTCAAAACAAACTGGTCAGACTACTGCTTGACCTTACTCCTAGAACCCACCTCACCCCTGCCCACTTTGACAACCTAGGATGGCTTAGAGTAGACGACAGAGTACAGCAACTTGCAATGGGCCTGGTCTACAAGATACACTACACTATCAAGGTACCCATGTACATGTCAAAATACTTCCCAAAGGTCAGTGAATACCACGATCACAACACCAGAGGGAGCTCCACAAATCATGTTAAACCCAGATTCGGCTCAAACAAGGGACTAAACACGTTTTGCAATTATGCCACATCAATGTGGAACGCCCTACCCAAAGCTGTAAAGGAATGTGAATCACTACCCACTTTCAAAAACACTCTCAAAGAACACCTACGGGAGACTGCAATTCGAAACTGGCCCCTGTAAATGTCCTAACACAACCCCCTCCAATGTACAGTAAATGACCAAGTATGGTTTTGTCAATATTCCAATGTATAGTTTTGCTTGTACAGTTGTACAGTGTCCCCCACCCACCCCCCCCTCCTACCCCCCCCCCCCCCCCCCCCAACCACCTCCAATGTACAGTCCCCCCCACCCCACCTACCCAACCTCCTCCAATGTACAGTTTATACGTCAAATGTATATACTCTCTTTTCTGGACTCTTTTCGTATCACAAACAGTACTGTATTTGCAAATCTGGTACGTCATAAATGTATAGATGTAGCGGTACTGTCTATCTGTATGTCATGTATGTCATATGTTATGATGAATTGAAAATGGGGGACCCTGATGTAAACAAGACGAAAGTCTTTCTCTGGTCTGCATCCCCTTAACAATTGTATGTATTGAGCTGTACTGTATACTGTACCCATTCTGCAATCTGTTAATAAAGTTTTCAATCAATCAATCAATCGGTAAAGAATTTGCACTACAACCCATACCTCATTACACCTTACTGTAAATTATATTGTACCTAAATTGTACCTCATCCCACTTCTGCTTTGCACTGTATAGTATATTGTATGGTAACTCAGTTACTTCTACTCTACATAGAGCATTGTATATATGTATATACTGAATTTTTTTTCTACGTACTTGACTTCTATTTTATACTTGCTATACTTATTTTATTATCTATTTTTGCCTAGCACAGTCTCTGGAGCTAAACAGAAAGAAGCATTTTGTATAAAAGTATTCTGTACTTCTGTATGACAACTAATAAAGAAACTTGAACTTGAATTTGAGTTAATACATTGATAGAATGTTAGATGTCAGTTAATGGTTAATACTACAGCTAATACTACTGTGTTTGTCAGAGTGTGAGAGAGAGACAAGGCCCATTTTGAGAACAAAATGAGCTTCAGAAGGACAGATGCAGGAGCCAGCTTGTTATTATAAGGGCCATGCAGCTTTCAGCAAATTCCTTATAAAAAGCTAAGATTAGGCCAGTAAATTAGTTGGTTAAAAAAGGTACTGAGATGTAAATTAGGGAAGCTAAACAGAGCTGTGAATGGACGGCATAATAGGGAAGTATAATTGATTAGGCCAATAATTTTAGAATAGGAGTGGTTATATCTTAGTATTTTTTTTTTATCCACTTTTTCTCCCATTTTCTATATTTTTCTCCCATCCCAATTTTGTATCATCCAATTCAACCCTCCCCTGTCACGGACGCTGTTTCTTAGCACATACATATACATAGCACAAGTCCCCTCCGGTACTTGAGGTAACAGCAGTCGCATCTTTTCACCTGCGCAGCTCGATCTCTCAGTGGCGAGGAGTAACGCGTGGGAGGCTCACGCTGCCCCCGACACTTCCTGATTCTACTGCGCAGGCGCACCAACCGACCTGTAGGAGTCGCTGTCCACAACGCCCGATCCCCACCCATCAGTTTCCCACCCCCTAATACGGCCAATGTGTATTAATACGGACGACCAGCTAAACTGAAAGCAAATGTGGAGCGCTGGGCTCGAACTGACGAGCCCAGCGTCTCCAGCATTTCGTGGCGAGTGCCTTGCCCACTACACCACGTAGCCGCCCTGTTATATCTTAGTATTTAAACTGTAGTGCTCCTTGCTTTTTGCTGCTGCTCCCTGCTTTGGCTCCTGGCTCCTGCTCTGCTCCTGATGACCTGACCATGTTTGTGTTTGTGAGTTTTAACTTAGAAGGACGTCTGGAGTCAAATCATGACTTAACTGATGTGACAACTGACCTTATTTTGTAATAAAGCAACTTCTGAAATTATAGAAGTAGTACAGAACTCTTTTTCCTACAAGTTAGTATTGTATCCATCTCATCGACCATCAGAGGATACCACACTGTCCAGGGACAGTCTGGATGAAGCCATGTGACGTCTGATGACACTGTCCAGGGACAGTCTGGATGACGCCATGTGACGTCTGATGACACTGTCCAGGGACAGTCTGGATGGAACCATGTGACGTCTGATGACACTGTCCAGGGACAGTCTGGATGGAACCATGTGACGTCTGATGACACTGTCCAGGGACAGTCTGGATGGAACCATGTGACGTCTGATGACACTGTCCAGGGACAGTCTGGATGGAACCATGTGACGTCTGATGACCTGTCCGGGGACAGTCTGGATGAAGCCATGTGACGTCTGATGACCTGTCCGGGGACAGTCTGGATGAAGCCATGTGACGTCTGATGACCTGTCCGGGGACAGTCTGGATGAAGCCATGTGACGTCTGATGACCTGTCCGGGGACAGTCTGGATGGAACCATGTGACGTCTGATGACCTGTCCAGAGAAGATTACCCTGATGACCCTGTCAGTTGAAAAGGGAGAAGAATTCAGCATCATTGTAAATCAGAATTTGTTCTAAAATGACCTGCCTGGTTAAATAAAGTTTAAATAAATAAAACGTGTCTCTGCAATCTGCCTCCATCAGGGTTGGTGTTTAATCATTTTTAGAAAATCCATCCAAGAGTTGCTGAATCTTTCTCCCTCACCAGTGGTCTCCAGGTCGTGCGCCTCACCGTTACGACACAAAGTTATGACAGATCTTATTACTTCTCTTGTCCCTCGTTGAAAATACATACAATTTGTGAATCACAAAATATGCGTCTTCAATCTTCATCCCACCTATCGGGCAGAATGTCCTACACAGGTTTCCTCATAGTGTCTGCTACTCTGTCGTCCATTGGACAGTAAGCCGGTGTCATTCTTTCTTCTCTGATGACATACCTGATGAGATGATATTTTCTATAATGGCATGTTTACATCTATGTTGACACATTGGGTTCCTAGCTATCACAATGGTCCCCTGGTTGTCCTCATAAACAACAGTCTCCATATATACACAATGTCCATCATTTTAAACGATTTTGAGAGAACGCCCATTCTTCAAAAACACCATATCCGGTATAGAGGATACATTTCAATTACCTACTGCATTTTGAGCAATATATTCATAACCGTATCTCCATCACTTCGAGCAGTTGCTAGTCTAGATAAACACAATTTGCATTGTCATAGCTAGAAACATATACTCAGCTTCACAGGCTGATAGTATCACTGTAGGCTTTAAGCCTTAAACCTTTGTTGTCTTTTCTGAAACACCGCTGTCCGTCTGCAGCACCTCTGGGATAACGAAAAACATATTTTTGACGTAGTTCAATGCTTCTCTGTGGGGTCAGCAAAAATACTATGACACTCTTACTCACTACAAAACATAGGTCAGGGCGAGTACAGGTTGTCTAACAAAATGAACCTACCCACAGTTTATCTATACATCTCTTACTTCAGTCAAAACATGTCAGGAGCTTTTCCACATATCTCCACTGGGATACCTCCACACAATTTTCAGTATTTTAAACATGGTAACTCATCCACCTCTGTACTTAAACATGGGACCCATTTCTGTATTCAAACCTGGATTCTACTCCTCCCGTATTTAAACCTGGAGTATCCTCCTTCAGCATTTAAGCAATTTGTCACCCTTCTTCATTATTTAAACATGGGGTACCCTCCTTCAGCATTTAAGCAATTTTCTACGAACCATACTTTGTATTTGCCGTGGCCTTCAATACCCTCCTGGATTGAATACACCCATTTTCCTCCCACTGTCTGTCTGCCCTCTGGTAACTTGGTTGAATACACCCATTTCCCTCCCACTGTCTGTCTGCCCTCTTCAGGGGACAATGTGGCCTCTTTAAAGGTCGGGTTTACCCCACTGACTACCCTGTAGTAGTACTCAACGGGGGTAGGTGTATTGTCCTCCTCGTCACTCCCTTTCCTGGCATAGTCTGTCAGATATTTTGGGGGTTTGTGTTCCCTTGAGGGATACCTCCCACTGCTTGGGGCACTTGACGTCACCCTTGGGTGCTCCTCGTCATCGCCCTCTGGGGGTTTCTGACTGTCTGTCTGCACGATTGTACTAAGTACACTGGGTTGATGTGTCTCTGTTTCTACACACCTTGCTCTGGTGTCCAGCTCTGGCTCCTCTGTCTGTGTCTCGCTCTCACAGGTTGTCTTCGTGACAAACTTGACTAGCATGTGTTTCTGCACTCTCCCGTTACCGGGATGATAAACTAGGAAAGCAGGGCTTCCTTTGTCGTGTCCTACGAAAAATCCTTTTACACCCTTGGACTTGGGTTTTTCCCCTGTCCTGCAGGTATGCATAACACACTGATCCAAATCGGTGCATTCTGGCTAGATTACACTTCTTTCCTGTCAGTGCTGTATACGGGGTGGTGCCCAAGTGCTTATTAAAGCTTCTGTTTCTGGTGTAAGAGGCTTCTTGCACCGCATAATGCCATAGGCTCTTAGGTAAGTTACTATCTGCTAGCTTACTCTTAGCCATTTCGAAAAGGGTATGCCATTCCCTCTCTGCCACCCCGTTCTGGTGTGGGGGGTATGGACGTGACGTCTCGTGTCTTATCTTATACCTTCTCAACAGTGATTGGAACTTTCTGTTTGTGAACTCGGTTTCGTGGTCGGACCTCAAACATCTTACTGTACCATAAGGGGCTACGTCTGCTAGGAATTTCTCTGTGGCCTGGAGTGTGTCACTCTTTGCTTTGAGAAAGTAAACAAACACTGCCCCTGTACACACGTCTGTAAAATACTGTACATATCTAAAACCTCCTATGGACTCGTTGCTTACTGGGCCTGCTAGGTCCATGTCAACTAGTGCAAGTGGTACCCTTAATCTGTCTGTGGGATTTCTGTATCTCGGTTGAGTAAACTTCCCCGTTTTGCACATTGCACAATTTTTGTCAGGTCTACGCTTTTCCCCTTCAATGTGCATGCCCTCTGACACTACTTGCAGTTTCAGTAAATCCTCGTAATTACAATGACCCATAATCTCGTGCCATGTCTGAATATCGTGACTGGCCGTCCCGCTACACACATCATCATTATCATTACACTGGTCGTTGTCATTACACTCCGTTTTCAGATCATATATTCTCTGGTACATCTTTATGTCAAACCGGGTACCGTCAGGTTCTACAAGAAAATGTTTACCTTTATCGAAGAATACCTTGGCACCGCTTGCGGTAGCAGCTATTACAGAGAATAGTCCTTGTGGGAACGATGGTACGTAGAGAGCGTTCTTTAACGTCACCGTACGCCGGCGCCCCTTACTGTCCGTGAGGCATACCTGTGCGTCTCCCCTCTCTTGCGCCAATCCGTAGGTGCGTCTCCCGTCCACCAGCTCCATGCTGTGCCTCTCCGGGTGGAAAGTGTCATCAAAGTTCTTGAACCGACTCCTGTCGTTGATGATGTGGGACGACGCACCTGTGTCCACGGTCAGTCCCCTTCTCTGGGCCCGCTGCAGCTGGGCCGGTCCGGCGGTGCCCGCCGTCCGCGCCCCGAAAGCGCAGTCTTCTTGTCCCGTTATTCTCTGGGCGTCGTCTCGATCCGTCTCACGTCGACCGTCACCGCCATCGTGTCCGCTGTCGTCATCCTGTCCACAGCCGTCTTCTTGTCCATAGCCGACATTTTGTCCGTGGCCTCCGTCTCGTTCATGGCCGCCGTCTCGTCCGTAGCCGCCATTTCGTCTGTAGCCGCCATTTTGTCCGTGGCCTCCGTCCCGTCCATGGCCGTCGTCTCGTCCATGGCCGTCATCTTGCCCATGCTTGTATCGCGCGCTCTGGTCGTGTTTCTTCATGCACGCTCTGTCTGTGTGCCCCGTGGATTTGCAGAAGCTACACCAGACAGTCTTTGTGCAGTCTCTTCTCCGATGGCCTTTATCTCTGCAGCGCCAACACGCCAGTTCCGTTGTGGTCCTGGTTCTCTCCCTTGGCGTCGCTCAGGCCTTTAGCACCCTCTCCCCCTCCTCCGCGGCGGCTGGGTGAGTGTCTTCTGAGGCCTCGAAGTTCCTTAACTTAGCCTTGAACTGTCCCAACGTCATGTCCGTTGAACCGTGTGTTACCAGGAGTGTGAACGGTTTGTACAGCTCCGGTAGTCCTCTCATTATCATCGCCATCATTAGCCCATCGCTTGGTGCTTCTCCGGCACTCCTCAATGGCGTCGTGATCTGCTCCGCTCTGTTGACGTATTCGGTCACAGTCTCGGTGGGCCCCTTCCTCAGGCCCGTTAGTGCTATGTAGAGAGCCACGACTCTGGGTCTTCCTTGCCCTATGTAATGCTCTCTCAATACCTCCAGGCTTTCTCGGCCTCTGTCTTTAGTGTCGCGGAATATCAGCCCCAAGCTGGTGTCGTCGAGCAGTGGCGCTAACTCACAGTACGCGTTTGCGTTACGCTGGTCGTCCAGGGCTTGCTCTTCCTCCGTCAGTTCTCCCGTGGGGGCTGCCAGGATCGTCTCCTTCAGTCCCGCTCCGTGCATGCAGCATAGCATGCGCTCTTCCCAGAGCTCATAGTCCTCTGCTTTTCAATTGAATGTCGGCCATTTGCCCCTTCTCTTGTTTTCCATCCTCTTCGTTAGTGGTATGCTTAGCTTTTGCTCTTGTTGGCCTAGCGTCTAGCCACGCGGTGCTCCCGGCGCTAACCTAGCCTATACTTCAGCTAAGCTTGCTACAGTACCCTTGTTCTTTCGCCCCGGCGTTATCTGGGCCCATGACCTGTTAACAGAATTCGGCTATAGGGCGACAATAATGTGGTCAAGAGGCATGGTTTCGGGGAGCTCCAGTAGCTCACCACGTACCGCGAGCGCTATTTCAGCGCCGTGGACAACCGTGCTCGTCACGGATCTGGGGTTTAGCGAGTTCGAATCCCGGACTGCAGCCGTGCCTTTCCCAGAGTGTCTTCCCCCCCATCTGAACCCTTTCAGCCTGTTTCTGTCGGTCGTCCTTGACCAGAATAAATGCGATAAACGTATAAAAGAGCCAGGGGAATGGCCAAAGTTAAAAAAAAAAAAAAAAAAAAAAAGAGGCATGGTTTCTATCTTGAGCCTTTAATCGGCGTGGTTTATTATTCACATGGAAAGCAGCAGTTCTACAGGTCTTCTCTCACTGAGAGACATGGGGGGAGAGAAATAAGTGGGAGGAGACATAGCTACTTATACTCGCCACCTGGTAGTACTCCTGAGTGTCTCCGCCTAGGGCGCCCTCTAGTGGACACAGTTATATATGCAGGTAGACAGTTAATAGTGTGAACAGTTATATATGCAGTTAGACAGTTACTAACAATCCTACACAGAACCTCTGCCTTCAACCTGGAGAGTGGGAGACGGAAGGGGGGGGGGGGGGGGCCTGATTGTTTTCATCCAATTTGTTGCATCGCTGAGCCTTTGCAGGAATGTGGGAATTGGCCGGGGTTGAAGCCATTAGTAGGCTTAAGAAGCAGTGGGTGCAAATCTATTAAGATGCAGACTGTGTTGCCGCTCTGTGAGACTCTGTCACCCAAACCTCCGCATCCGAAGAGAGGAATGGAAGTCTGCATCTCGCTGTTTACTTTCATCAGGGGGCAGAAGTCGTCCTGTCCAACATTGAAACCAACTCTTATGCAGTGATTCTTCTTAACACATATCTACTGTTTTACCTTCCCAGGGACAGAGAGAGCTGCTTTCTATCATCCCTTATAAAAAATAAACGATTGTGGTCGTTTTCAGATAATATCTTATTATTATTATATTATAACTATTGAGGTATTCAATCAATTTGAGATATTGATTGAAAAGATGTGCTGTCGACTAAAAACACACCTCTTCAATCAATATCTGAAATTATTTTACTATTATGTACCTTACCGCTATGTTGCTATACTTACACTGCTACCTATCGTGCTAATAGTCTATACTACTATGCACTCAGAGTTGTAACACTCAAGTTTGACACTGTTTGACGAACAATACCACTGACCCTTAGTTGTACCCTTCCTGCTTACGTGACGTGTTCACACATTTGTAAGTTGCTTTGGATATAAGCGTCAGCTAAATGACTAAATGTAAATGTAATTTACCATAGTATTGCCGTGGTAAAAAGTGTTGTCCACTTTTATTCTTAATAATATCCTGGTGTAATCTAATTTCTGCTGCTGTTTCTGATTCTGCTGTTGTTCCTGGTTCTGATTCTGCTGCTGTTTCTGATTCTGCTGCTGTTTCTGATTCCTGATTCTGCTGCTGTTTTTTTCTGATTCTGCTGCTGTTCCTGATTCTGCTGCTGTTTCTGATTCTGCTGCTGTTTCTGATTCCTGATTCTGCTGCTGTTTTTTTCTGATTCTGCTGCTGTTTCTGATTCTGCTGCTGTTTCTGATTCTGCTGCTGTTTCTGATTCTGCTGCTGTTCCTGATTCTGCTGCTGTTTCTGATTCTGCTGTTGTTCCCTGATTCTGCTGTTGTTCCCTGATTCTGCTGCTGTTCCTGATTCTGATTCTGTTCCTGATTCTGATTCTGTTCCTGATTCTGATTCTGTTCCTGATTCTGATTCTGTTCCTGATTCTGATTCTGTTTCTGATTCTGCTGCTGTTTCTGATTCTGCTGCTGTTTCTGATTCTGCTGCTGTTTCTGAATCTGCTGCTGTTCCCTGATTCTGCTGCTGTTCCCTGATTCTGCTGCTGTTCCCTGATTCTGCTGCTGTTTCTTGACAATGTTTTGTGTTTGCCTTACAATAGCAAGGAGGCCTGAGCAATACAATAACAATAGCAAGGGGGTTCCGAGATGCTTGACCTCATGGTGGCGCTGTTCTCATGAAAATGAAAACACACTCAACGGCTTTCCCCGATCATGATGATTTAAAGTGTGCTGTTACTTTGTGATGTCACAATATATGAGACATAATATCACCATTTACATTTAAGAAAAAAAAGAAGTCCTCCCAGGCCGTTCACATGATTCTCATTAAACCTCACCTGTTTATTTTTTTATTATATATTATATTAGATTTAGATTATTAGATTACATATTGTAACTATATTTATTGTACGGCAAAATAACTGAGAGGGCATACATACCCTCATCTCGCACCTTGTTACCCATTATGCGCAGGTTCAGAGTTAATTATATTGTATATTGTTTACAGTGCCTTTTTATTCTATTTTTATTTTTTACTTCTCCACTGTAATAATTATATTCTGTGACCTGTACCTGTATGTCTTCTACTACCTGTACCTCCCCTCCCCCCTCCCCCATGCTGCTATGATACCTGCATTTCCCCAAGGGGATCAATAAAGGAATATCTTATCTTATCTTATAAAGGTAGTTGGTACACCAAACCGCTTGACCAGAGACATGGTCAAAAGATGTCTTTGAGGATTCGGGGGCTGTTCCAGGGATGTCAATGGAGGCCACTCAGAAAGGCACTGTCCCGTTCGCTGAAATACCCTCTGCCTCTCTGCCGGCATGTCGTGCGGCTCAGATCCAAACCGATGTGTCTGTACCAGATGACACTGCTGAGGTTGAACAGAGAGGAAGTAGGAGATCAACGGGAAACAATGTAGTTATGTTTGTGGGAAGTCTGAAATGACAAAAGATCTATAGCTACTGAACCGGTCTCTTTCTGAATCACAGCCAGAGGGCACTGGAGAGAGGATTAAAATATGTTAATCAGGCAGAAGTACTGCTACATCATTAAATGTTACTTAAGTACGGTATGAATTTGTATACTTTTCACAAGCTGTGTCTAGTCAAAATGTTAATGTTTGTCGATCCTTGAGAGTGAAGATAGGTACTATCGGCTTTCAAAGGACAATTCAATCCACTTTGAAAAGGCTCCTATAGACAGATCTGGCTCTACACCCGTGGTTCTCAGTGACGGGACCCCCAGGGGTTCCACAAGGACGTTCCAGGGGTTCCACGAGGACATTCCAAGGGGAAGAGTTTAATTTCACTATTTCATTCACTAGAAGTTAAGCCCAATGAGAGTATAAGAGTGACTACTCTAATAAGGTTTCACTCTCTCAATGTTATCTCCCCCCTACAGTATATAGACTAGACTAGACTTGATTAGACTAGATTAGATTAGACTAGATTAGATTAATATGTATTGACATTATACACCACAAGTACAGTACAACGAAAAGAGGTTTGGCATTGATTGATTGAAAACTTTATTAATAGATTACAGAATGGGTACAATACAGTATGGCTCAATACACACAATTGTTAAGGGGATGCAGACCAGAGAAAGACTTTCATCTTGTTTACATCAGGGTCCCCCATTTTCAATTCATAATGACATTTATGACAAATGTAACGGATAGTACCGCGAAGCCCAGTCACGAAGCACTTCGGTCGTGAGTTGAGAAGTGGCTGAGGCGCGGTAGCGGTACCAGGAAGTAAAACTCACTCCCCAGAGGCATCCAGACTGAGCGCTTAGAGAGGAATTCCTTTCTTGGCACAGTGGTCTGTGATGTCGCCCGCAGTGCGGACGCCCGGGGTTCGACTCCCACTCAAGGCATGGTCGAAGTAGTGGCAGGTTCAGTGTTGAACCGGCTACAGTGGTGCCGTGACCCGGATGCCTGAGTGGTGTGAGTTTAGGGGGGGTGAATGTAACGGATGGTACCCCGAAGCCCAGTCAGGAAGCACTTCGGTCGTGAGTTGAGAAGTGGCTGAGGCGCGGTAGCGGTACCAGGAAGCAAAACTCACTCCCCAGAGGCATCCAGACTGAGCGCTTAGAGAGGAATTCCTTTCTTGGCACAGTGGTCTGTGATGTCGCCCGGGGTTCGACTCCCACTCAAGGCATGGTCGAAGTAGTGGCAGGTTCAGTGTTGAACCGGCTACACATACACAACATTCAGATATACAGATATATATCATGACATTTATGACATACAGGTATACAGTACTGTTACATTTGTGACATACAAGAAATGCAAATATACAGTACTGTTAAACAGATCCTAACATCTAACAGTACTCTGTAAACAACAGAAAAGTGCATTAACAATATACAATGTGATTAAACTGGAATATATATAATGAGTACTACTGTGCTCATAATGCTAATCTGATGTATGTTACAGTGTTACAGTATTATTATGTACAGTGATACAGGTATAAATACACTATGGTAGTAAGCCATACTGGCCAGTGGTATAACTAGTAGAGTAGGTAAGGAGATATAGATATAGTATATACAGGTATGTAAACAGGAATATATGCAGGTATATTCATACAGGTGAGGATATATATATATATATATGGCCATATATATGGTAAATATAAATATATATATGGTATAAGCAGTATTATTGTACATGCTATCATACAGAGTTATATGGGTAGGTATAGAATGAGGTAGGTATATTGTGATTACAGTGCAAGGCAGTTGTAGACAGCGAAGCAGTGGAGGTTATTGCATGACTACTAGTGAGGCAGTGCTTCACAAGTATACAAAAAATATATATATATTATTATTAGAGGTGGGCATAGATTAATTTTTTTAATCTAGATTAATCTATCTGCAATCCTGGAGTTAATCTAGATTAAAATGACTAAAAAAAAAAATCTGCCGAAGGCATTCAAAATATGTGTGTTCTACCCAAATAATGACCAAAGGAGGAGATTTATGCTCTCCTCTTCATCTGAGGAGTCACTAGCTGTTCTATCTCCTTGTTCAACAGCATGAACATGTCTCTTCTTTTTGTAACTTCCAGTGTTTCTTTTTAAACCAGATTTATCGTAATTTTCTGTGCCCTTCCTTTGATGCCATTTCCATTGTTACACTGATATTGACAGCTCTCTCCAGTGTCAAATCACTCTCTGTCAGTAGTTTCTTCTGTGCACCTTCATTTCTTAATCCACACACAAACCTGTCTCTCAATGTGTCTTTTAGTGAATCTCTAAATTCACAATGCTGCTGACTGGTTGCTCACACACAGACTGCTGCAGAAGCAGGTTTCTCAACAAATTCAGTGCAAGCTCAGTGTAACAGTTCCATGAATGAATGAATGAAAACTTTATTTAACAGATTGCAGAATGGGTACAATACAGTACGGCTCAATACACACAATTGTTAAGGGGATGCAGACCAGAGAAAGACGTTTGTCTTGTTTACATCAGGGTCCCCCATTTTCATTTCATATTGCTCCACATTGTCATCAAACGGTCCACTATTTCCAATAACCCAAGCCATTTCTATTGTAAACACTCACGATAGTCCAGTCGATCCTTCCTTTAGTGTGTAAAGTGGATTTCCTCCTCTTGTAGATGTTTCCAAGTGCCGCCCGAGCAACGTGAGCTAACATGCCAACTCGCTAAGCTAACGTTAATAATGTAAACAAAGCTCCAGACGGACTTCTTCTTTCTTGCATTGCGCAGATTCAGACATCCTCATCGCCGAATTGTGTTATATCCTGAGGACTTCTTAACCTCACCTGTATAACAATGATTACCGGACCACTACTTTAGTTTGACACATTATTCTGACTACAGCTCCGGTACATACTTGTGCAATCAATTCCGGGTACCACAGCTGGGAACTACGGCAAGTATTTAAGGACAATAGAGACCCAACTTTGAGAAATAGATTAACGGCATCAATTGTATTATCGCGCGATAATAGTCTCACGTTAACGCAGCACGTTAACGGCGTTAACGGCCCAGCTCTAATTATTATTAATATACATAATATATATATATATTTTTTTTAGAAATATTTTCCTCTGTGAAAAAAAATGCCAGTGATTTTTTTTTCAAGTGATACACAGCTCCCAATCACTTACATTGGCTAGTAGTGAGGCACATTCCTCAAGTCCCTCACTAGCTAATGTAAGTGAATGGCAGCGAAATAGCACCTTTGATTGGACAGTAACTGGTCTAAGTGCACACCCGTGAGGCTTAGACTCACTCATTAATTTGAATGGGGCTTGAATGATTGACAGTTCTGACACTTTTTTTTTACACCAATCAGAGAACACCATTTCCTATTTCCTGCTTTGAGAGGGCTTGGAGAGCCCTGTACAGTCAGTAACATTACTGTGTGGCAGTAGCACTGTAGGCTAAATGAAACTTTGCACCAAAGGGCCGAAGTATAAATCAGCAACATGGAGAGGACTTATGCATCTGGATCAGAAAAAAAGTTGAGGATGAAAAAGTAAGTACAGTGTTTGTAAAAGCTTGTATGCTAACGGTAGCTAGCCAATTTGTTAGCTACCTTTAGCTTAGCTTATATTACATCACAACGATGAGCACCAAGCTAACTTACTGTACACAGTAGGGCTGGGCAATTAATCGAAACAAAATCGCGATCTCGATTCATAGACCTATGCAATCTCATTTCTAAGTTATGATGATTTTTTTTTTATAAAAAAAAAGAAAGTTATTACATTTTTTTTCTCTTTTTTTTTAAAACTTTTTAAATGATTTTATCTGGGTTGAACATGATTTGTGGAACTCCCTCTGGTGTTGTGGTCGTGGTATTCACTGACCTTTGGGAAGTATTTCGACATGCACATGGGTATCTTAGTGGTGTAGTGTATCTTGTAGACCAGGCCCATTGCAAGTTGCTGTACTCTGTCGTCTACTCTAAGCCATCCTAGGTTGTCAAAATGGGCAGGGGTGAGGTGGGTTTTAGGAGTAAGGTCAAGCAGTAGTCTGACCAGTTTGTTTTGTGATGTTTGTAATCTTGTTTTTAGTGCCTTTGAGGTGCTTTGGTACCATGAGGTGCAAGCATAGTCCCTTGAATGAGTGCTCCTGTTAGAGTCTTCAAGGTATTCTTGTTTACCAGAGAGGAGATCCGGTACAGGAATCTAGTTCGTTGGTTGACTTAGTTTTATTACATTGGATCCCATTTTGTCACAGGAAAGATTTGCCTCTAGGATGGAACCTAGGTAGGTAATTTCATCTTTCCTTTTCCTTGTCACCTTCACCTAATATGTTTTGATCTGGTCAGGTGCGCTGTCATCTAATATGTTTTGATCTGGTCAGGTGCGCTGTCACCTATATGTTTTTATCTGGTCAGGTGCGCTGTCACCTAATATGTTTTGATCTGTGTCTGGTTAGGTGTGTGTCACGCGTCACCTAATATGTTTTCATCTGTCTGGTCAGGTGTGCCGTCACCGAATATGTAATTTTTTGCATCCGTGTCTGGTCAGGTGCGCCGTCACCTAATGTTAATATGTTTTCATCTGTGTCCACTGACCACTGACACACACAGTGGGGGATGTTTTAAAAATATAATTTAATATATAATATAATATAATAATTTGTGCTTCACCAAAAAATTTGGTCAGCAGCCGCCACTGCAGCGAAGGCAGTAGATAGGTATAAATTGATTCCCGGGAGGAGTGGGAATCAAACCGGGAACCTCCGGATTGCCAGACGACTGCTCTACCTCCCGAGCCACTGTCGCCCCCCAATACTTTTATTACGCAGCTTTCTAAAATCTCTGTGGCGTAGGACTCTGACCTCTGTTGCCTAAACTCTATACTAGGGATGTCCGATATTATCGGCCTACCGATATTATCGGCCGATATCGGCATTCAAATGTGATATCGGAAAATATCGGTATCGGTTTTTATTTTATTTTTACATTTCTATATAAATGATGTCCGATATTATCGGCCGATATCGGCATTAAAATGTGATATCGGTTGATATCGGTATCGGAAATTAAGAGTTGGACAATATCGGTATATCGGTATCGGTAAAAAAAGCCAATATCGAGCATCCCTACTCTATACCCTATATACTCTATACTTTATTTATACCTACCAACTGCTTTCACTGTCTACCCAATATACCTGTATGATAGCATGTGCAACAGTGCTGTATATATAGCATATTTACACTTACATAATTATATCACTGCATATATCCATAGTTATCTGAATATACCTGCATATAACCCCTCATATACTTGCTTGTACACCTGCACATAACCCTTAGCTGGATGAATGAATGCATGAATGAATGAATGAATGAATGCATGAATGAATGAATGAATGAATGAATGAATGAATGAATGAATGAATGAATGAATGAATGAATGAATGAATGAATGAATGAATGAATGAAAACTTTATTTAACAGATTGCAGAATGGGTACAATACAGTACGGCTAAGGGGATGCAGACCAGAGAAAGGCGTTTGTCTTGTTTACATCAGGGTCCCCCATTTTCAATTCATAGTGACATTTATGACATACACAACATACATCATGACATTTATGACATACATGACATACAGGTATATAGTACTGTTACATTTGTGACATATATACGATATGCAAATATACAGTACTGTTACCCAGAGATCCTAACAGAAAATATATACATATGATGGGGAGGCGACTGTACATTAGGAGGGGGTGGGTGGGTGGGAGAAAATATATACATACGGTGGGGAGGAGACTGTCTATTAGGAGGGGGTATGATAGCATGTACTGTAATGCTGTAGGCCTACTATATACAATATATATATATTTATTATCACCGCATATATAGCTATCCTGTCTGTACTTACCTGCACATAGTCCCTTACTATATCTATATATGTACATATCCTACTCTTACTACACTGCTGGCTATAGTAGTAGTCATATTCGTCTCTATATATAATACAGTCTGTACATACATCTGATTAGCACTACACTCAGTAGTACTAACTTGTATATTTTGTACCCAGTTTAACCACCTGTACACTGTATATTGCTGTTGCACTTTACTGCTACATTTGCACTCTGGTTAGATGACAAACTTATTTTCGTTGTACTGTACTTGTAGCTGAGGGGTACAATTCCCTGACTGTATTGTTAGATATGATATTTAATACCACTACCTCATGTACTTTAACTTCTGGCCACCCAGTACAAGATATAAGTATGATGAACACTTTCCCACCTGATGAAACGAACCAACACAAATGTACCAAATCGAATATTTAATACAGCAAAAGGTGTATACAACATTCACTTAATTACATTTATGATTTGAAATATTGAATATGCACTTTTATGGCAAATGAGTATTCGTAGGTAAATCAACATTGAATGTCCAATCTCTGGTTGCGCAGGGAGTAAGTATACAACCTGGAATATTTAGGAAACGATAGCGATGGTACTTAAATTATTATAGCTGGATACACTAAGGGGGGGGGGGGGTCCCGCTGGTTGTAAGACAGTAGGAGGGGGGGGTTAGAGAAGCCGCTGGCGGTATCCCATCTGGCCGACGGTGTCTTGGGAGAATCCAAAGTCTTAGACACAGTGCCCACAGAACCTCGGGCCGCAGACGAATACAGCTGGACTCTCTGTGGAACGGTATCTGCCGGTCCACAACGGAGAGACGTGGTGCGACCTCACGTGTAGAGCGCCGCCTCACCTGGAGTCCTCTCCGGGGGGTAATTCCAACACTCGACAGTGTTGGCCTTTATCCATGGAATAATCAAAGCACACAAAGCATAATCCAAGAGCCGTGGAAGGCTCGCCGTCGTCGGGTAGAGTAATCCAATATACAGGTCCAGTCGCTCTTGACCCGGAGCTCCTCGGATGCAATCACCACTAGGGGTCTGACCAGCCTGGATAAGCGTCCAGATAACGTCAGGAACGATGGGGGTACTGATAACTGTAGAACTCGAACCGAACGATGCACCATACATAAATAGACTATTATTAGCTTAATAGAATACGTCCAACTTGACGGTATGGTGCCAAACTATGACCATTCAACTATTAATCTACACGATATCTCAATGCCTATTCTGGGCCAAGTAGGCCCTACTACACCGCACGTGCATCGTGGGGAGGCTTTTGCGTCTGTCACTCTGTTGGAGGGTAAAGAACTGGACTAAAAGAAAGTTCTACTTTACGAGCGCCATATATATATGCGCTATGAACAAATAGTACCATTCGTATTTCGCCCGGCATATTACTGCGCGGAACCGGGGGTTGCCTCAACATGTTAGGCGGCACGATTGAACTTGGACCTAGGGGTATGGCAACCTGGCGCCAGGTTCTCGTCCAATGGTAGAATGAAACTATTATGGGCTGTTTAGTAGAAACGGGGATATTCAATGCATATTGTACAAGGAATATACAGGGGATATCAAACGATATACAAATACAATTAAATATATATATATAAATAAATATACATATTCGGTTTAATCTGATCCTTCACAACAGCCGCCCCCTAATTAGTCCCACCTAATTAGCTAAGCAGAGACAGATTAACCGCACTGTCCACCACTCAAGGTCCGCTGTAAGGTCAGTCAACTCACAAAGTCATAGGGTCATGGTCATCATCGATAGTATCTGGGAGTCGGGGCAGTTCTATGAGCCTCGCCACGGGCCGTGTGTAGGTGCGCCCTTGGACGAGTACTTCAGCTGCTCGGACCTTGCCATCGGCACCGGTGATCACTTTGCTTACGCGGCCAGCCGGCCACATAGCTCTGGGGAGTGACTGGTCAACTATCATGACGACTGTTCCTTCTGTCAAATTGTCTCTCTCTTTTACCCACTTCTGGCGGGTCTGTAGAGACGGTAGGTAGTGAAGTAGGAAGCTGCTCCAAAACTTGTCAGCTAGTACTTGGCTGTACCTCCACATTCTTCGGCCGTTCGCTTCTTCGGGCCTGTACATTGTCTGGGGTAGCGCGGGGTCCAGCCGCCCCATTAGGAGTGTGTTGGGGGTGACTGGGTCGACATCTGCTACATCACTGGAGACGTAACCGAGGGGCTTTGAGTTCAATACTCCCTCGATCTCCGTGAGGACTGTCATTAGGACTTCCTCTGCCACAGTCTGGGCTCCGAGTACGGCATACAGGGCTGTCTTTATAGAACGTACTTCTCGTTCCCAGGTTCCATTGAAGTGGGGTGCGTTCGGGGGATTAAACTGGAAGTCAATCTGGGCTGGAGCGAGGTGGGTCTTAAGTTCTGGGCCCATAGCTTGGAAGCTCTCTCTCAGCTCTCTTTCTCCGCCTTTGAAGTTGGTCCCGTGATCAGACAACAATGTAGACGGTTGTCCTTTCCGTGATATGAATCTCCGGAAGGCCATAAGGAATGAGTCTGTGCTCATGGTCGGAAGGAGCTCGATATGTATCGCTTTGGTGGTCATGCATTTGAATACAATACCCCACCGCTTCTCGGTGCCTCTTCCTCTCTTTATATACAACGGGCCAAAACAGTCCATGCCTGTGGAGTGGAATGGCTTGTCGCCGATTCGGAGGCGACAGGGGGGTAGGTCAGCCATCCGTGGTATGCTGGGCTGCGCGCGCCACTTACGGCAGTCTAGACAGGTTTGCTGGAAGCGCCGTACTGCTTCTCTGCCTTGCAATATCCAATAACGACGTCTGATCTCCGCGAAGACTCTCTCTGCTCCTGCGTGGTGCACATCCTCGTCGTATTTCTTTATGATCAGCTCTGTGACCTTGTGTCGGCTGTTCAAGACGATCGGGTGCTTAATGTCATCTGGTAGATCGGGGGCTCTCCGCAGGCGACCACCCACTCTGATGAGATTATGTGCGTCACTCTCTGGTGCCAGGTGAATCAGTCTGCTGTCTGATGGGACGGGGTTTCCTCCCTGTAGACAGTCTAGCTCATCGGGGAACGAGTCTCTCTGGGCTCGTTGTAGTAGAAGAAGTTCTGCTTCTTCGTAGTCAGCTGCTGACATGTCAGTGGTGGACTGAATCTCTGGGTGGTGCCGCAGGAATGTTCTTTGTTGCGCACTCTCTAGGGTAATGCAGTCATCTATGTTCGGGTCTGTGGAGGCGACAGTGCTCAGTCCACAGAACATAGGCTTCTTGTTCTCAGCCTCCTCTCTACTTGCTTCCCTCAGGGTGGGCGTAGGCCAATCTCCTTCCGGGAGCTGGAGGAATGCTGGTCCGTCACTGTAGATGTTGCGATGGGTTAGGTCATCCAGGGACATTCCCCGGGTGATGACGTCAGCTGGGTTGTGTTTGGTATCCACATACCTCCAGCTTGCTTCTTCTGTTAATTCTTGGATCTCGGTGACTCTGACTCCCACGAAGACTTTGTATCTGCATGAATCAGACTTAATCCATGTGAGTACTGTCGTGGAATCTGACCACAAGATTGTTCTATGCACCGGAATGGTGAGTTCACGTTGGATTAACGTGGCTAGATGCGCTCCTGCGAGGGCTGCGCAGAGCTCTAGACGTGGGATAGATTGTTGCTTACGTGGGGCTATTCTTGAGCGGGCCAGTATGAAAGCAGTGTGTATCTCTCCTCCCATCTCTTGGGCACGCAAATAGGCAACCGATCCGTAGGCTACATCGGAAGCGTCGCTGAAGACGTGTAGCTCAATCTCGCATGTCTCTGGCCTCACTGTGGATGGGAAGTAGCTGCGGCGTATATTGACACCTGGGAGTGAGCGGAGTTCCGTCTCCCACTCTCTCCATGTTGAGGCAAGGTGTGCGGGTATTGGGTCGTCCCAGCCCTGGTCCTTGTCCCATAGTGCTCGTACAATCATCTTTGCCCTGGTGGTGTAAGGTAGAATACATCCCAGCGGGTCATATTGTCTGGCGAGTGTTCTGTACACACTCCGTCTGGTGGTCGGTATCGCCGCCGACCTTCCTTGCTCTGGAGCCAAGGGTTTGTGTCTATAGTGGAGCGAGTCTGTTTTGAAGCGCCAGACTAATCCTAGTGTCATTTCTTGGGCTTCTCCTGGGATTGTCGCCATCCAGGTCTCGCTGCTGGCAGCCTTGTCTGCGGAGGAGAGGCTGCGCAATACGTGCGGGTCACTGCTGGCCCACTGCCTGAGATCAAAGCCTCCTTTGATTAGGGAGGCGCGTAACTTGATTAGGAGAGCCTCGGCTTCTTCTTGAGTCGAGACGCTTTGTAGACAGTTGTCTACGTAGAAACTGTTCTTCACACTGTGTTGGACCTCTTCATCTGCTGCTGGGTCCTCTGTGACGTGTTTCTGTAGTGCAAATGTAGCACAGCACGGGCTGCATGTGGTTCCGAAGGGGAGTACTTCCCACTGGTAGATGGATGGGTTCTCATCTCCGATCTTCTCTCTCCATAGGAACCGTAGCAGAGGCTTGTCCTCCTCTACTAGTCTCACTTGCAAGAACATCCCTTTGATATCCCCGCTTATAGCCACCTTGTCCTGGCGGAAGCGCAGTAGCACGCCTAGTAGGGAGGGGCCGAGTGTGGGGCCGGGCAAGAGCTCTTTATTCAGATTTTGGGATCCGATCTGGTAGCTGCAGTTAAACACAATGCGATCCTTGCCATTGTGATGGACCTTGTGATGCGGCACGTACCATGATTCGGTCGTCTGATCGGCCTCTTTAATGTCAATCTTTGTTACGTGTCCCGCTGTGATTAGCTTCTCAATCTCAGCTCGGTACACACTCTGTTGAGCGGGGTCTTTGGCTAGGCGCCGCTCTGTGTTCAGTAGATAGCGCTCCGTGGCGTCTTTCTTTGCGTGAAAGGGGGGCATTCCCTCTCGCCTCAGGAGTGGAGTTGCGTATCTCATCACTCCGCCGACTGTGACTCTCTTTGTCCCCTGCTCGAGTAGGTGGATGGCGTAAATGTCTTCTTTAGAGCGAATGTCTTTCTTTTCGTTCTTAAAGGGCATTGTCTCTAGGGTCCATAGCCTCTCGACATGCTGCAGGAGAGTGGTGTCTTCTTCTGTCGTTCTGGAGTGGAAGCAGCTAGTGGCTGCGGTTCGGTTGAGAGATTTAGCGAGGGGGCCTTGTAATGTCCATCCTAGGCGGGTCTCGACTGCTGCAGGACAGCCTCGGGGGCCTGTATGGACCCGGTCAATCGGGACTATGAGTTCTGCATGGTCGGAGCCTATCAACAGGGTCGGGGTAGCGCCGTCTATGAGCGGGATAGGTAATTGGCGCAGGTGCACATATTTATCCATCAACTTGGTGACAGGGTAGGTGTACTGCGAGAGTCCTATTTCTTGGCTGGTGAAAGCATTTGTGATCTTGTACCGTCGCTCTGGCTGCCCGTTGGCTGCGATAGTGAAGGAGACATTCTCGCCCTTTATCGTCTTTAAATCTCTTCTTATTGTCCGAATCGTCATTTCGTTCTTGCTCCCCCGCAGTCCCAGTTGAGTCGCAGCGGAGGCGAGCAGAAGGGTTTTCTCTGACCCGTCATCAAGGACGGCGTAAGTGTCCATGACTTTATCCTGGTAGCTCAATGTCACACGGACTACCTTTAAGAGCACTTGAGCTCCGTTGCTGCTGGCGGGGTCAATGTACATGACACTTGCCTTGGTGCCGCTCCGTGGTGCAGGTATAGGCCGTCTTCCGTTACTATCGTGTAGTATATCTAGATGGGCTCCATCGCACCGGCTGCACCTTTTCTTTAGGCGGCATTCGGCTGCCATGTGGGGCCGCGCACATCGATAACAGCGCCGGTTGGACTTTATCCATTGGCTCACCTCTTCTGCATTCATCTTTGTGAATGAGTCACATTGTGACAGCCAGTGTTCTTTCTCACAGTAGGGACACGCTATCTTCCACTTCTCCTTTCTCGAGGGGGTGCTGTGACTCTTACTGCTCGGTACTGACTCTGATTGGTGCATGACAGTCACCGATCTTCTTCCATCACTTATTCTCCTGGGTCCCTCTCTGGAGCTTGGCGTGCTCCGCCCGAAGGTGTCCAGTCGTAAGCTGCTGACCTCTCTCGCCAGGAAGTCGGCCAGATCAAGGAGGGATGGCTCGGGGCCGTCGGGATCTCGGTAGTCCCTCTGCCGCCGAAAGCGCTCCTGTCTTGCGGGTGGCAGCTTCTCCAAAATCCTCTCAACGTTAGAGTTGGCGTACAGCTCATGCCTGCCCTTCTCCCGTTGAGCTCCCAGCATCCCCACCAGGGACTGCACTTTGATTGACAGGTCGTCTAGTGAGCGATTGTCTGTGGCTGGGGGTAGGCGGTCAATATGCCTTATCTCCTGGATTACGTAATCCCATATACGTCCATATCTTTGATCCAGCGCTGCAAGGGCTGCTGTGTATGGGGTCGAGGAGGTAGCATAGGCTAGCGCTATATTGTGCGCTCGCGGTACTTTCAGGTGCTTCAATAATATTGCATACTTGTGGCGTTCATCAACGACATCCACCATCATTGTCTCTAAGCACATCCGGAGCTCCGTGTACTGTGCTCGACTCTCATAGGCGAAGTCTTGGAATGACGGCGTGGCGTTGTATGACGCCGTGGATGGCTGATACATCGGCGAGCGTTGGGGGAGAGACCTCCTGGGCGAGTCCCCTCTTGCGCCTCGCTGTGGGCTGGTACTGGCTGGGTACCATGGCCCGCTGGTCCAGGTACTGTTCCTCGGGGCTGGTCGTGCGTCGTGCTCACCCGTAAATAGAGTCGGGGCCTGTAGCGCAGCGCCGCGGGGTTATAGCCTGGACTGTATGGGACCTCCTGGTCCGGTGGAGTACTGTGCTGTCGTCGGGCTTGGTTCTCCTCTTCTCCCTCTTCTTCTTCTATCAAATCTTCCAGATCTTGTAATCGTTTATTTAGCTTCTCCGCAGTGTAGGCCGCTCCTTCCTTGTAGCTGGGTCTCGCTTGGACCGGTATGGGAAGGGGGTCTGCGGGGGGTCTAGACTCGGTCTGTTGGTCAAGTTCAGGGTCGCTTGCTCGTTGCGGTGACGCTGCTCTTGACTGCTGTCTCGACGAGTTCCTTGAGCCCCTGGCGGAGGGAGAGGGAGTTGTCCTTTTGATCAGCTGCTCTATTAGTTGCGCTTGTAGTCGGTCGCGCTCTGCGTCTCTTTGGGCACCGGCAGCGGTGCGCTGGGCGTCGGCGGCGGCGCGCTCTGTTTCTCTTTGGGCACCGGCAGCGGCGCGCTGGGCGTCGGCCCGGTCTCTTGCCATATTCTCTTCCATCTGGAAGCGTCTCATCTCCAGACTTGTGCGCTGTTCTTCGCTCCGTTGCTGTGCTTGGAGGTGTTTGCGCTCGCTGGTCGCCTGGGCTTGGAGACGTTCGCGCTCGCTAAGCGTCTGTGCTTGGAGCCGATCGCGTTCGGTAGAGGCTGTCAGGCTGACGAGGAACGCCTGTTGTAGTATCCTCTCCGCTTCGCTGGGGGAAGGCGGTAGTGGAGGTGAGCCGCTCCTGCGTGAACCGCTCCTGGGGGTACTCGTTGGGGAGTCCTGGAGCTCTAGTTCCTCGGCGCTCTCCTCTTCTTCTTCCGTGCAGAGTTCTCTCTCTGTAGGGTTGTCTTCCTCCCGGGGCGTGTCGGGGACTACTTCTTTAGTAGTGGCGGGGGGTAAAGGCATGTCAATTCCCTCCTGGTCCCCACCGTGGGCTTGGTCAGTTACATTAGGACCTACTAGGGCCTCTGTGGTCGGGGAAACCTGGTCGTTAAGGTCAGACATAATTTTACTTTCTACTTTTACCACGTTTACCGTTTGTCGAAGGCTAGGTAGTTGACTGACAGTGTAAGCCTCTAAGTACTGAGGTGTCTGTCGTCTGCGCCGCGGGCGTTCTAGGTTAGGAGGATCGTTTCGTGGAGTGTTCATCATAGGCCATTTCGATATTAATAACACTATATTAATATTACACTAGTTACTAGGGATGGGTACCGAATTCGGTACTTTTGAGGTACCGAACCGAAACACGTCGGTACTACCGAGTATCGAATCAAGTGAGAAACCGAAAAAAAAATAAAAAAAAAATAAAAAAAAATATTTTTTATTAATTTTTTTTTTTACTTTTTTTTTTTTTTTTTTTTGACTTTTTTCTTTTCATGTCAACGTTCACACGCACAATATATGCTTACCTAGGATTTGACTTGATTCAACAACAAAGCAGTCGGAGCAATGACAAGCCGAAAACTGTCGAAATTGTAGTTATTTGAAGTTTGGATTTTTTTTTTACGACTGAGGTAGGTAAATAACATTTTTACAGTTTTCGGCTCGTCATTGCTCCGACTGCTTTGTTGTTGAATCAAGTCAAATCCTAGGTAAGCATATATTGTGCGTGTGAACGTTGACATGAAAAGAAAAAAGTAAAAAAAAAAAAGTAAAAAAAAAAAAATTATAAAAAATATTTTTTTTTATTTTTTATTTTTATTTTTTTAAAGTACCGAAAAAAGGTACCGTTGGGTACCGGTATCGATTCACAGGTACCGGTACCGGTATCGGTTCAAATGTGAAAGGTACCCATCCCTACTAGTTACCCTCCGGCTCGAAGGACCAATTGTAGCTGAGGGGTACAATTCCCTGACTGTATTGTTAGATATGATATTTAATACCACTACCTCATGTACTTTAACTTCTGGCCACCCAGTACAAGATATAAGTATGATGAACACTTTCCCACCTGATGAAACGAACCAACACAAATGTACCAAATCGAATATTTAATACAGCAAAAGGTGTATACAACATTCACTTAATTACATTTATGATTTGAAATATTGAATATGCACTTTTATGGCAAATGAGTATTCGTAGGTAAATCAACATTGAATGTCCAATCTCTGGTTGCGCAGGGAGTAAGTATACAACCTGGAATATTTAGGAAACGATAGCGATGGTACTTAAATGATTATAGCTGGATACACTAAGGGGGGGGGGGTCCCGCTGGTTGTAAGACAGTAGGAGGGGGGGGTTAGAGAAGCCGCTGGCGGTATCCCATCTGGCCGACGGTGTCTTGGGAGAATCCAAAGTCTTAGACACAGTGCCCACAGAACCTCGGGCCGCAGACGAATACAGCTGGACCCTCTGTGGAACGGTATCTGCCGGTCCACAACGGAGAGACGTGGTGCGACCTCACGTGTAGAGCGCCGCCTCACCTGGAGTCCTCTCCGGGGGGTAATTCCAACACTCGACAGTGTTGGCCTTTATCCATGGAATAATCAAAGCACACAAAGCATAATCCAAGAGCCGTGGAAGGCTCGCCGTCGTCGGGTAGAGTAATCCAATATACAGGTCCAGTCGCTCTTGACCCGGAGCTCCTCGGATGCAATCACCACTAGGGGTCTGACCAGCCTGGATAAGCGTCCAGATAACGTCAGGAACGATGGGGGTACTGATAACTGTAGAACTCGAACCGAACGATGCACCATACATAAATAGACTATTATTAGCTTAATAGAATACGTCCAACTCGACGGTATGGTGCCAAACTATGACCATTCAACTATTAATCTACACGATATCTCAATGCCTATTCTGGGCCAAGTAGGCCCTACTACACCGCACGTGCATCGTGGGGAGGCTTTTGCGTCTGTCACTCTGTTGGAGGGTAAAGAACTGGACTAAAAGAAAGTTCTACTTTACAAGCGCCATATATATATGCGCTATGAACAAATAGTACCATTCGTATTTCGCCCGGCATATTACTGCGCGGAACCGGGGGTTGCCTCGACATGTTAGGCGGCACGATTGAACTTGGACCTAGGGGTATGGCAACCTGGCGCCAGGTTCTCGTCCAATGGTAGAATGAAACTATTATGGGCTGTTTAGTAGAAACGGGGATATTCAATGCATATTGTACAAGGAATATACAGGGGATATCAAACGATATACAAATACAATTAAATATATATATATAAATAAATATACATATTCGGTTTAATCTGATCCTTCACAACAGTACTGTACTTGTGCTGTATGATGACAAACACTTGAATCGAATCCATTCATTAACCCCATCAGGGAGTTAATAAGGCCCCTCAACCATAAACCTTTCTTCGGTACTGTTTACAAAAAACAACATGTATATTATTATGACTGCTCTTCACAGTCATCCCTATTGTCATGGAAACATGATTGACACGAGAGCTCTGCCCTGGCCAGGGTGTCAAAAGCCTCGCGGCGCCATGGTCCGTTCTCACCCAAAGCAGCCGTGTCTAAACAGCGCGGCCTCATTCAAGTCATTTCCGATGTAGAGGCGCGCATACTGCCGCGAGGTACCACGTGCGCTCCTCTATATTGGAAATGAATTGAAAGCAGCCGCGCGCTGCTATACGTTTGGCAGCTTTGGGTGAGAACGAGCCATCAGTGACGTAACAAACAGACGGCGGTGCCGCGGTGCCATGGGAGCGCGCAGACCCGCCCATCCATCCAGACGCCATTTTTTTTAGGTCTCGTACTCGGGACTCCAGCGGGCGAGAGGAGGAGGAGTGGAGCCGAGAGAGGCAAGAAAACAAACAAGGGAAAGTATTTTAAAATACTTGAGTATTTTTGTTCAACGCGAGCCGGTGGTGGGGGGACACGCTCGCGAGCTATATACCTTGTTGTCCGGTTTTAGTAACAACTATTTAACGGCACCGGGGACGGGGAGGCGAGTCACTCGTCTTAACGTGAATTCCGTTTGTTTTTTTTGTGTGGAAGACGTGTTGCAAGGGCCGCCATTTTTGTTAAGACCTCAGAAAGTCTGGAAAGGATTTCTATACACTTGCTTTACACACACAGAGAGAGTGACGTTAGATACAAAGTACCACACAGTGTCGCTTCCGGCGGCGCGAGGCTAACCGTCGCTACATTGGTATCACACGGTGTCGCTTCCGGCGGCGCGAGGCTAACCTGCTACAGTATCACACAGTGTCGCTTCCGGCGCCGCGAGGCTAACCGTCGCTACATTGCATCAACATGGAGGTCAGTAGTGTGATGATGATGATGATGAGACAGTGAGAGAGAGAGAGACCCTTCCTTCCCTCGCCCTGCTACTACACCGACCTGAGGAGGAGATACGACGTGTTTCGATAGAGAGATTATACTTTGTTGAAGAAGGGACGAAAAGAGGAAGCGTCCTCTTCCTCCTCACGGTGCAACAAACTACTCTTTTTCTCGCAGCTTTTGACTAGAGAACGAAAAGGAAGCCAACCGTCTGTTTGGTGGTGGAGTTGAAGAAGCCACACTACTACTAGTCGCAGCCTGTCTTCTTCTTCCCTCCCCGAGAGCCGTCAGGTTGGGTGTGTTTCTCTTTCTGGTGTCTCTGTGTGTCTTTGGGAGCCTGCATATTTTTTTTGTTTTGGTGGAGGGGGCTAGAGAGCACCGGGGTAGGAGCCGTACCGGGAGCAGCGGGGGCGACGGACGCCCTGCCGCCTCGAATCTGAGTGCCAGCTCAGTCAGAACCGTGTGGTCGTGATAATAAGTCCAGCGACGTTTGTTTAATTTATTGTTTAAGCGATATCTTTTTTTCTATGTTCTCCTCGCAGACGTATTATTAATTTATATATTTTTTTCTTCTTGTATTTTTTTGTACATTATACAAAAAAAACGGTACACCGTATTGTTTTCTTTAATTAATTAATAAACATCCAACAACCATGTCCTCCGCGCGGTTCGACTCGTCCGATCGCTCCGCGTGGTATTTCGGACCCGTGTCGCGGCAGGAGGCGCAGAACCGGCTGCAGGGCCAGCGGCACGGCGTGTTCCTGGTGCGCGACTCGTCGACGTGCCCCGGTGACTACGTGCTGTCGGTGTCCGAGAACTCCAAGGTGTCCCACTACATCGTCAACTCGCTGCCGAGCAAGCGCTTCAAGATCGGGGACCAGGAGTTCGAGCACCTCGCCGCCCTGCTGGAGTTCTACAAGATCCACTACCTGGACACCACCACGCTGATCGAGCCCGCCCCCAGGTAAGAGAGACCCGGAACACACAGATTGATTGATTGATTGATTGAACATTTTATTAACAGATTGCAGAATGGGTACAAATACAGTATGGCTCAATACACATTGTTATGGGGATGCAGACCAGAGAAAGACTTTCGTCTTGTTTACATCAGGGTCCCCCATTTTCAATTCATCGTAACATACATGACATACAGATAGACAGTACTGCTACATTTATGACATACCAGATCTACAAATACAGTACTGTTTGTGATAAAAAAAATAGTCTAAAAAAGAGAGTATATACATTTGAGGGGGAAGAAACTGTACATTGGAGGAGGTTGGGTAGGTGGGTGACAGGTACCGCAGTGCTGGGTTTTGTCCAAACGACCCCGCGACAAGTGCCCCGACTATACACGGAATTCTAGCACTATACTTGGACCCCAGTCAGATTCGATTCTATTTAAATGTATATTGTATGAATTGTCATCATGCAGCACAAGTACAGTACAACGAAAATAAGTTTGCCATCTAACCAGAGTGTAACAATGAAGTGCAATAACAATATATAATGCACAAGTTATTAAATGTGATATATATATATATGTAATGCGTACTACTGAATAATAGTGGATCTAACGTTAGCAAGCTAAGTGTGCATAGCTCGACCTGGCTGTGTAACGTTAAGTAACTTGTGTTCCACTGGGAAAGACCGTTCATCACTGCATACAATTTGAAGTAAGCGGTGCACTCATCTCATGCTACGAACGGACACACACACGTCGTGTATAGAAGCGACTGCTGACACAGAAGCTATTTCTTTTATGGAAATTCAGAAAGTTGGCTCCCAATTTTTGTACATGCAAGGGTGGCGAGTAGCCTCCGTAATTTACCAGCCAAAGAGTAAATCTACACACCATTGGCGCTTGGCGGGTGCTTATTTTGTTCCCTGGTGCTAATCAGATGAATGTATAGTATTATTATTTGATACAGGTATAAAGACACTGGCAGTAGGTCATACTAGCCAGTGGTATGACATAATGCTAATGTCTGTATGTAATAGTATGAGTATGTACGGTGATGCAAGTATAAAAAGGTGAAACTGGTATAAATATACTATGGTAGTGAAACATGCTGGTATAAATATTAGGGGTGGGAATCACCAGTTTCATCATGATACGATACGATATCGATTCTTTGGACAACGATACGATATTTGCCGATATCACAAAGTCTCTCACGATACAATACGATACGATTAGATTCAGGTGCCTGCGATCGATATGAGATGATATCATATGCCCATTTAACACAATCAGTTATGAGACTCGCCACAGGATTTTCAAAATAAGAGTATCGATATGAATCGATCTTATTACATCGCATCGATCCGATTCGATCGTTGATAATTACATCGATGTATCGATCTGGATCGATGTATCGTCCCACCCCTAATAAATATACTATGGTAGTGAAACATGCTTGTATAAATATACTACATGGTAGTAAGACATGCTGGTATAAATATACTATGGTAGTGAAACATGCTGGTATAAATATACTACATGATAGTAAGACATGCTGGTATAAATATACTACATGGTAGTAAGACATGCTGGTATAAATATACTATGTTCAAGCTTTTACAGTGAAATGCTTGGTTCCCCCTGAGATTGTGCTTCATACAGTAAAAAGAATAGAGAGACGGAACAATATACAACTAAAGTACAAAATGCAAACTTTTTAAAATGCTAAAATGAGTTGTGTGAACAAGGATATATGCAGATACATCCAATAGTTGTATATTAATATATATGGTATTTAGTCATTTAGCTGACGCTTTTATCCAAAACGACTTACAAGTTTTGTACGACAAGTCGGCCTGAATGGTACAGCTTAATATACATGGCTATCATACAGTAATATCGGCTGAATATACATGGCTATCATACAGTAATATCGGCTGAATATACATGGCTATCATACAGTAATATCGGCTGAATATACATGGCTATCACAGGGCTCTACGCTAACCTTTTTCACTAGGGGCACAGGTGCTCCTAAATGAAAAAAGTTAGGAGCACACAAAGAAATTTAGGAGCACCCAAAAATATTTAGGAGCACAGTATTAAATGTATATTTGTACTGTGCGTGCATGTGTGTAAATTAGCTCTTACTACAACCCTGCATGTTTACATTTTGTATTTTGTACTTGATGTTCATTAACATGTGCTGTCCCTATCAAATAAACTATCAAATCAAACTACTGCTACAAAAGTAACAGTCACTTAACTTTAGCTTTTTCCCCTTTTATGCATACAATGCCTGTGTTTTGGCTGTGTTGCTCTTCTAGAGAAATAATCCTTTCAGGGTTGCCTATTGAAATACTGTACACCTCCAGTACAGAAACATTGTTTATGAGTTTGCGTGTCAGGTAGACCATTGATTGACAGTCGAGTCTGCCAATTACGTCACACCGCTTGCACTCCGGCCATCCGGCGCTGGACCCCATTGCCCACCTCTGCTGTTCATAACGCTAGCCAAGTTAGCTGTACACACATACACAGTGGGCCAGTTACTTTGGTGTAGGGGTGTAACAATGCATCGATCCTAAGGGGAAAATTCAACTACATCGATTTGAAAATGTTAGAATCGATTATCGCAATTTTAATGTGTACACAGTGTTATGTTGTTATCATGTCCGTTACAGTCAACACAACGGCATACGCTACTGCATCAACGTTATGATTAACAAAGCAAGGCATTCGTTTTGTTGCATTAAGTTTCAAGTTTCTTTCAAGTTTCTTTAATAGTTGTCATACAGAAGTACAGAATACTTTCATACAAAATGCTTCTTACTGTTACGCTCCAGAGACTGTGCTAGACAAGATAGTATCAAATGACATAGTATAGCATGTAATTTAGAAGAAGAAAATGAGGTCACAGTGTTCGGTATAGACATATGTACAATGTTCTGAGTTACCATATAATATACAATACTATGCAGTGTACTAATGTACAGTACTATATAGTGCAAAGCAGAAATGGGATGAGGTATATTACGTTATATTGCTATCGCTAAATCTAGGTGTTCTAAAATATATTGCTATTGGTAAGACTAGAAGTTACATGTCTCGGGAAACTCGCATATCGCAATGGTGGCGTTTCAGGAAGTAAACAAGCCAAATGAGAGCTTCCGATTGGTCATTTGCTTTATTTCTCATGAAACCAGTCACGTCACTTTACTGTGATTGGCTTGAGTGCAATGTGGGACTTGTAGTTTTTTAACGATTCTCGCGGTGGAGAAAAAAAGACGAGAGAGGCTGTAATCTGTACTCGCACACCGTGCGCGTAATTGATTTTTACGGTTCGCACACACATATTTTTAGGGGCATATGTGAGCAATTTGGTCGCACTGTAGAGCCCTGTATCATACAGTAATATCGGCTGAATACATGGCTATCATACAGTAATATCAGCTGAATATACATGGCTATCATACAGTAATATATAGGTAGACTATAGGATATGGTTGGCATGGAGCCGGTACCGTGATTAGCCGTTGAGGTGTGGGATGATGGAACCCTGTCCTTCTCTACCCGCTGAGCTACACAACATAGTTAAAAACAACAACAACAACTTACTAAACACCTTTTTGTCTCCTTTTCGATAACGGAGCCTCCCACCGCCTCCCGAGTCCAACATACTAGGCTGTCTATTTTTACCAGAAACCAACCTACATTCTGATCCTGGCTGCAGAAATAGCCCCAGCGTGCTGCTACAGTGATTAATCTGCAGTCTTCGTCAGTCATGTTGGCCCAGTTTGAGACCTGCTAATGTTATGGTCCTCTTGGTCGCGTTCCTCCAGCCTCTAAGCCAGCGTGTTACAATAACACAACCTGACTCAGTGAATAGTTACCTAACTCCAGCCTCTAAGCCAGCGTGTTACAATAACACAACCTGTCTCAGTGAATAGTTACCTACCTCCAGCCTCTAAGCCAGCGTGTTACAATAACACAACCTGTCTCAGTGAATAGTTACCTACCTCCAGCCTCTAAGCCAGCATGTTACAATAACACAACCTGACTCAGTGAATAGTTACCTACCTCCAGCCTCTAAGCCAGCGTGTTACAATAACACAACCTGTCTCAGTGAATAGTTACCTACAGGGAGCGAAATTAACTTTTTGACTCACCGGCCAGTGGCGGGTAGATGGGAAGAATCTACCCGCCAAGCATATTTCTTACCTGCCAACTTTTTTTTGATAACATTTTTTTTTATTATTATTTTATATAATTTTTTTTTTAATAAAATATATATATTATATAATCATACTTGTGATTGTGTTATCTGCGAGACATCGCCACCTCGCTGTCTGCAAACAGCTCCACTGTCTGTGTGTATACTCGAGTGGCCTCCAGCTCCAGCAAGGATTCTCCGGGGGTGCAGCTGGACCCTAAACGCTACATTCAGCATGCAAAAGAATTCTCCGGCGCTGCACCTGGACCCTAGTCAGCAGCCCTCACTCATGCAATGTAAACCAGGGACTCGAATACGCATGTTGTTGTTGTAGGACATTGATGCCAGGAGCTATCTGTAGCTACTGCTGGATGGCGTTGGGACAACGCCTCAGTGAACTATTTAGTTTACTGCGACATTTCGTAGTGACTAGTTACCTAGCCAACGGAGGTATTATGCACTGGACTATTGCTGGAGGATTTGTTGATGTCGGGAGCTATCCGTAGCTAGCCGGCTGGATAACGTTACACAATGCCTCATGTATTAAACTAAGTGAATAGTTGACTGGGTCATTTTGTAACGGTAGCTAACGTTATCTCACGAAGGTCCCACACTGACTAGACTAACGTCACAGTGAGGCAATAGCCTCTGTTTACATGCAGGCATACAGCGGTAGGAGCAGCAGCAGCAGTGCTAACTAACGTCACGGTGACTCGGAGGCAATAGCCTCTGTTTACATGCAGGCATACAGAAACAGGTGGGGAGGGGGTAGCAGCAGCAGCAGTGCGCGGTGCGCGCTTCATGTCTGTGCTGAGACAGCGAGTGAGAACTCCGCTAAAGAATTGGATCATGATTTTCGGTTTTCACATGACTATTTGATTGCCCGTCACACGGCGCTCAGACGTCTCAGTGGGAGGCGCCAAACGTAAAAACTGAGCGCAAATGGCGGGTGGCGCTCTCTAGTTTCGGTCCCTGGTTACCTACCTCCAGCCTCTAAGCCAGCGTGTTACAATAACACAACCTGTCTCAGTGAATAGTTACCTACCTCCAGCCTCTAAGCCAGCATGTTACAATAACACAACCTGTCTCAGTGAATAGTTACCTACCTCTAGGGGTGCACGATATTGATTTTTTGACCCCGATACCGATAACTTTATGCTTCTCAAGCCGATAACCGATACCGATAAGCAAGTTCAAGTTTCTTTAATAGTTGTCATACAGAAGTACAGAATACTTTTATACAAAATGCTTCTTACTGTTACGCTCCAGAGACTGTGCTAGACAAGATAAGTATGAAATAACATAGTATAGCATGTAAATTAGAAGTAAAAAATGAGGTCACAGTGTTCAGTATAGACATATGTACAATGTTCAATGGAATAGACGTTCGATGGAATAGACGTAACTGAGTTACCATATAATATACAATATACTATGCAGTGTACTAATATACAATACTATATAGTGCAAAGCAGAAATGGGATAAGGTACAATTTAGGTACAATTTACAGTAAGGTGTACGAGTTGTAGTGCAAATCCTTTATCAATAAATATAAAGTGTGTTTAGGTGATCTAAAGTGTGGAGAGTGGGTGCTGCATTGTGTTGTTTGTTTAAAGTGAGTGTGTGCGTGTGGATGTGTGTGCTGTGTGTAGAGCTGCCGCGGTATTGATGTTTTCCTTACCGCACGGATTTGCAAAATATTTCCTACCGCCGCGGTTATTACCGCACGCACACAAAAAAAAAAAAAAAAAGTTTGAATGCATTTTTTTTTTAGTAGTAGTCTACTTTTTATAGCATATAGCCTGCCTCTAGTCTAAATGTTGATCTTTAGAGGATGACTTTGCAGCATGAATATTGTTTGGGATTCGGCAAGCACGCATTAGTTATTGAAAGTGAAACACGGATTCGAAGTTTCCCCTCTGGTCGTGCGCCGTTCACTCGGTGTCGCGGGCAGGGGTGGTTACCCCCCCGACCCTTCCTTATTATTATTACTATAAAGTTACTACTTTATAATAAAGGCATTCGTTTTGTGGCATTACCATTATATAGTTATACGTTCAATAACATCAGCGTATTTACCGGACCATCTCAGTTCCTTTCTTTGCTCAGAGCGTGCTGAGTTGTCCCATTCTGCGGTCTGTTAATAAAGTTTTCAATCAGACAAGTGTATAGAACGAAGGGCTTTTATTATAACATTCGTTGCAGACTGTAAAATCATTATGTCTCGTTTAGTACTCCTGAGGAGCGATGGTAGTCCACTCCGGCGGGGAGTTAAAGCTAACGTTATTAGCCGTATTGTGATGAGCTCTGATCAATGGCTGACATTCAGGATGTAAAAAACTGCAGGACGCTCCCAACGTGTGACGCGTCTCTCTTCTGACCAATCAGTGGTCTGCAATGTTTCACGTGACTTTTCTGGTACCCAATAGGGTCGCTTGGAACCTCGCTAGAGGAGTAGGGTATATCTGCAGAGCCGCAAGCCCAACGAGAGGACTCAGAGGAGGGTACTTCATTATTATTATTATAAAAAACAGCGGTGATGCGGTATTCAGCCTACTCTGCGGTGGCCGTGATGTAACAGCAATACCGCGGTAATCGCGGCAGCTCTAGCTGTGTGCATTTGGTGGTTGTTGTATAGTGTTTATTGTTCGTTGAGCAGCCTGATGGCCTGGGGATAGAAGCTTCTTCTGAGTCTTTCTGTGCTCGCCTTGAGACTCCGGTATCGCTTGCCTGACCGCAGCAGTTCAAAGAGGCAGTTGTTCGGGTGGCTGGAGTCCTTAATGATTCTCTTAGCCTTACCCCTGCACCGCTTGTTGTAAATGTTCTGGAGGGTGGGGAGCCCCCCTCCAATTGTGCGTTCGGCTGAACGTGTCACTCTTTGTAGTCTATAAACCGATATTTATTGTATTATACAATTTTTTTTTTAAATGTATATTCCTGTAGTTTTGACCTAACCAGATTAATCATGACATGAGCTTTACTACTATGAACAAAACAAAGCCAAGACAACAGTTTTGACTGATAGTGACCATATTTATTTTTCCAAATGAAAATTCACAATCCGTCAATAACTTATAATACATCCAACCTAACAAGTCACCTGCAACATCACCACCGCTACGATGGTGTGTTAAAAGCCTACGACGGCGCGAGCAGCTAAAGCTGCTGTGAATCCAAAGCCAGCTACAAAGGAACCCTTGACGAGGCGTTTGCTAAATTAAAGAAGTTTGACAGAAATGACCCAAGGGCTCAAGCCGCTAGCTTTTAAGCAGTGCTTGGTGGTGCAAATTAACCTGGCTACTACGGAGCAATAAGTGACTGCATATTCAACCAAGGGTTGCATCACAGTCATGAAAGGGGCTAGATTTGCAGCAGCTTTAGCTGCTCGCGCGTCGTCGTAGGCTTTTAACACAATAACACACCATCGTAGCGGTGGTGATGTTGCAGGTGACTTGTTAGGTTGGATGTATTATAAGTTATTGCCCTTTTCCCTCCTCGTGGAACTTCTGCATTGCATTTGTTACAAATAGCAAGCAAACTTTTTTCCTCTGAAACTATTCCCACACTACCGACGCCATCTTTGTTTACATCCGCGCTGCTTCAGAAACTTACGTGGCTACGTCACAGCTAAGAAAGGGAGCGCTGGATTTGTGTAAAGTGCCCTCTTCCTAAACCACATGATATCAGTCGTACCACAGTACTGGCAAAACGGGAGGAGCCTACAGTAAAAACAAATAAACAATAATACAAAAATTATATTATCGGAGCTATTAATAACGTTATCGGGATGACGTCATAATTGCTGATATCGGCCCGATAATTATCGTGCATCCCTACCTACCTCCAGCCTCTAAGCCAGCGGTCGGTTACAATAACACAACCTGTCTCAGTGAATAGTTACATCACAACCTACCTGACACAGTGAATAGTTAACACAACGGTGTTAGAATAACTAGAGTTGTTCCGATACCGATACCAGTATCGGAAATGCCGCAGATACTGCCTAAAATGCTGGTATCGGTATCGGCGAGTACCCTCTAATGTTGCGCTCCGATACCATATGACGTAATTTATCAACAACACTGCGGACGTTCGGCTCTGTAGATATACCCTACTCGCTGAGTGAGCATTATAATTTATAAAACAAACGTGTGCTTAATCGACCGTGAATTAAAGTGTCAATTGCCATTTGTCATTTTAACAGCAGAGCAGATACTTTCTTAAAATGCCATCGTCCCGACAGAGCGCTGTTGACAGGGAGCTCTGATGAGTTCGCTTGGTGGCTGGTGTTATTAGCATTGAACAGCTACAGTAACTGAAAGCTAGCTTTGACGTTACCTTGGCTAAAGTTGGGGCTATTCATAATCCAGCAATAATGGCTGCAGACCTGCAAGCAAAGTACAGCAAGTTGGCAAAGGAGTATTCCAAGTTAAATCACAATGTCACCAGTAACCTTACAGTCTTCTATGGTCTTTCCGTATACCGGTAGCTCATGCTAGCTAACCTACAGTAGCTCACGTTAATGTCGTCATTGCACAATTGCACGTCGCGTACACAATTAATGACATGTTGCGGACAGCCATATCGGCGACAATGTTTAGCTTTTAGTGCCAAATGATAAGAGTCTGAGGCGGAGTCTCAAAAGAGAATGTTGAATATTTATTGTGCAAAAATCACAACAGTTCCTCTGCTACTTCAACGGAGCTTGTAGACTGAGTAGGGTATATCTGCAGAGCCACTGGGTAGCGAGTGCAAAGCGAGTGGATCTAGAGTAGGGTATATCTGCAGTGCTGCAGCCCCATACTCATTGATTAATGATACTAATACAAATCTATACAATCACCTGTTGAATAAATACCATTACTTTCTAGTTATTACTAAAAAAAACAGTATATATAAAACAGTATCTGTAAAAAAAATATATATATATATATATATATATAATTTTTATACTTTTTTTTTTTAATGTATGCACTGGTATCGGATAAGTATCGGTATCGGCCGATACCCAAAGCTTAGGTATCGGAATCGGATCGGAAAGGAAAAAATGGTATCGGAACATCTCTAAGAATAACACAACCTGTCTCAGTGAATAGTTACATCCAGCCTCTAAGCCAGCGTGTTAGAATAACACAACCTGACACAGTGAATAGTTACATCACAACCTGACACAGTGAATAGTTACATCACAACCTGACAGAGTGAATAGTTACATCACAACCTGACAGAGTGAATAGTTACATCACAACCTGACACAGTGAATAGTTACATCACAACCTGACAGAGTGAATAGTTACATCACAACCTGACACAGTGAATAGTTACATCACAACCTGACACAGTGAATAGTTACATCACAACCTGACACAGTGAATAGTTACATGACAACCTGACAGTGAATAGTTACATCACAACCTGACACAGTGAATAGTTACAATGGGGGAAATAAGTATTGAACACATCAGCATTTTGCCCCGTAAATATATTTCCAATGTGGCCATTCAAGTGAAATTTTCACCAGACTTCGGTATTAACTCAGGGAATCCAGACGAAAATCTAAACATTAAAGCCCATACATAAATAAAGTTATGTGTAATAAAGTGGAATCTTGTGAATCTGTATCTTCAGATGCTTCCACAAATGTTCAATTGGGTTTAAGTCGGGTGATTGACTGGGCCATTCCAACAAGTTGATTTTCTTTCTCTGAAATCAACTGCGAGTTTCCTTTGCTGTATGCTTTGGATTGTTGTCATGGTGGAAGGTCCACCCACGTGTCATCCTCAGCATCCTGGTGGATGGCAGCAGGTTCATCTTAAGAATCTCTTGGTACATGGCTCCATTCATTGTTCCTTCAATGATATGAAGTCTGCCAGTACCAGGAGAGGAGAAGCAGCCCCAGACCATGATACTTCCACCTCCAAACTTCACTGTTGGTATTGTATTATTCAGGTAATGTGCAGTGCCATTTCTCCTCCAAACATGGTGTGTTGTGTGACAGCCAGAAAGTAACATTTTGGTCTCATCTAACCAGAGTACATGCTCCCAGTAATTCACTGGCTTGTCCAAATGTTGTTAGGCAAACTTTAAACAAGCTTCAACATGTATTTTCTTCAGTAGTGGAGTCTTGTGGGCTGAGCATGCACAGAGGCCATGGAGGTGGAGTGCATTGCCTATGGTCCTTTCTGTCACAGTTGTACCTGCTGCCTCCAAGTCTTTCTGGAGCTCTTTCCTAGTGGTCCATGGCTCTCTGGCTACTCTTCTAAGTATCCTTCTGACTCCCTGATCAGAAATGTTGCGAGGAGCACCTGTGCATGGCCGGTTGATGATGGAGTGATGTTGCTTCCACTTATGGATAATGCCCCCAATGGTGCTTACTGGAAGATTCTGAAGTTGTGAAATATGTCTTTAGCCAATTCTATTTTCATGATTTGCAACAATCTGTTTGTGAAGGTCTTGAGAGCTCTTTGCTTTTACCCATAATTTGGTGTTTCTTGTGTGGCACCTTGGTAACAAAAAAAAACATTTTATAGCCCATCAATATATTCTAACCCAGTTGACATTATTAGCACAGATAGGAGGTAGAGTTGCCTCCTAATTAGTTTTGGTTTTCAGCTATTTCCTTGCTGTGGTGTACTGCTTTTTCTTAGTGTGTCCAATACTTTTTTTCCTGTTTCATTTCCACTTTATTACACATAACTTTATTTACATATGGACTTTAATGTTTAGATTTCTTATCTGAATTTCTTGAGTTAATACCAAAGTCTGGTGCAAATTTCGCTTGAATACGCTCATTGGAAATACATTTACTGAACAAAATGTTGATGTGTTCAATACTTATTTCCCCCACTATGTACATCACAACCTGACAGTGAATAGTTACAAACTTACATCCAGCCTCTAAGCCATCGTGTTATAATAAGTTACATCACAACCTGACACAGTGAATAGTTACATCACAACCTGACACAGTGAATAGTTACATCACAACCTGACACAGTGAATAGTTACATCACAACCTGACACAGTGAATAGTTACATCACAACCTGACACAGTGAATAGTTACATGACAACCTGACACAGTGAATAGTTACATCACAACCTGACACAGTGTATAGTTACATCACAACCTGACACAGTGAATAGTTACATCACAACCTGACACAGTGAATAGTTACATCACAACCTGACACAGTGAATAGTTACATGACAACCTGACACAGTGAATAGTTACATCACAACCTGACGCAGTGAATAGTTACATCACAACCTGACACAGTGAATAGTTACATGACAACCTGACACAGTGAATAGTTACATCACAACCTGACAGAGTGAATAGTTACATCACAACCTGTATTACTGTACATAATAATACAACATTGTACATACATCTGATTAGCGCTATTACTCAGTAGTAGGGGTGTAACGATGCAACCTCACAACGATTAATTTCGATTACGATTATTCAGGCAACAATTCAATGCATCATGAAATCTCTTCATTTCACCTCGATTCGATTAATTTTCTATCAGTTAATTCCCCAATTTTTTTTGAATACACACATGTGGCTGGGGGGGCGGCTAAGTGGCGCAGTGGGCAAGGCGCTCGCCACTAACGCAGGGGATGCTGGGTTTGAGCCCAGTTCTCTGCATTGCTTCCGGCTTGGCTGGTCGTTCATACTAATAGAATTGGCAGTATTAGGGGGTGGGAAAGCCGGTGGGTGGGGATCGGACATTGTGGACAGCGACTCCTACAGGTCGGTTGGTGCGCCTGTACAGCAGAATCAGGAAGCAACGGGGGCGGCGTGAGCCTCCCACGCGTTACTCCTTGCCGCTGAGAGATCGCGCTGTACAGGTGAAAATATGCGACAGCTGCCTCGTGTTCCGGAGGGGACACGTGATGCAAGGCTTGGTCCACATTGCAGCCGACCAGTGGGAGGCATGGTCTAACAACGTTCGAGACAGGGGAGGGTAGAATTGGACAATACAAAAATTGGGATGGGAGAAAAAATAGAAAATGGGGAGAAAAAGTAGATTAAAAAAATGTGGCTGGGGGAACTGATTCACTCGGCATGAATGGACTATAGGCCAATAAAAACAATACAAAAAAAAAACATTAAAAAAGAAAAAGATTTTTATTTTTTATTTCGATGAATTTTGATTATAATCGATTCTAACATTTTCAAATCGATGCAGTTGAATCGTCACATTAGAATCGTTGCATTTCGATTAATCGATGCATCGTTACACCCCTACTCAGTAGTACATTTTCTATCCAGTTTAATCACCTGTACATTGTACTATTGTTACTATTGCACTTTACTGTTACATTTGCATGCTGGTTGGATGCCAAACTTATTTTTGTTGTACTGTACTTGTGCTGTATGATGACAATTAGGGCTGTCTTAAATGCTTCGAAGCTTTGTGCGATGGCACAAGCTTCAAACATTAAAAAAAAATCGGAAGTTAAAAAAATATATATATAAATATATTTCTTTTCAAAAATAAAATTCAAACTTTTTTTTACTTCGATTTGTGTGTGCGCATGGGGCCATTGGGCATAACAAAAAATATTGTTTGTTTCCGGTTGGTTGTCAGTTAAGGCCATGGGTAGGTAGGGAATTTATTTTATTTTATTTTATTCTTTCCCACGGCGACTATGGATAGGGAATTTCTTTATTTAATTAAAATGTTCACAACAACATGGATGCATGTACTCTGCCAGCATGTTTAATATCCATAATACTAAAGGTTTGACTAAGATTTATATGAAACTTCTTTTTTTTTCTTTTTTTTTGATAATTTAAAAAAAATATATATTGGGTCGCACCTAAATCGGCAGGGTCGGTCGGCAACCGGAAACAAACCATTATTTTTTTTAGGCCTTGGGTGGGGCCGGGGGACAAATACACTGGAGGAAAGTAACCCAGCTCAGCACTGCCCAAATTATATCATCACTATTGCCTGTTTGAAGGATATCATCCTCAAACACATATACACCTACATGCCTTGTAGAATTCCACACATAAGAAAGAAAGATACTGGGATGAATAAACAAAATAGGAAATAAAATGTAGAAATGCATGCAATAAATAAATATGAATTTCCATATATGAAATAGAACATTTAGATAAGGTGCTACTGAGATGTTTTGGTGAGTTCTTTGTTTTGTTGTGGAAGTAGCCCTTCTTAAAAATGCATGAACATTCATGGATAATTGGTCTGTAGTGGAGTCTACAAGGTCTACATTGCCGGACCATGTAGAATCCGGACCTTGTAGACTGACATAATTCTGTGCATACGGTAGTTTAGTCTACACAGGCCATATTTCAAATAATCAAAATCTTACTTCATTCATCTTAAACATTCTTGATTTGGGGGATTGGTAGTTCCCATGAAATCTGAAGTTGTTCAAACGACAACAGCGATCCACCTTGAATTAAATCACACAGCCGAGTGAAACCTTGTTGGCTGCGTCAGTCACGAAAGGGGCTACTTAATTCATTAATCCAATCCACTTTATTTATAGAGCACATTTAAAAACAACAAAGTTTACCAAAGTGCTGTACAAGTCCCACAACATAAGATAAAAAATAAAAAAATAATAAAGAACTAAAAAAAAATTCGAAGCTCGGCCCGAAGCTTCGATTGCCAAAAAAAGATTAGAAGGTCAGCCCTAATGACAATACATTTGGATCTAATGTTATCTAATATATAGCACCAAACTATGTATGTATAATTGCCTTGTTTCACTATGACACGACTATGACATTGCAATATCTGTTTAAAAATAAAAGGGGAACTAAATGTGTTTTTACAATTCATGTTATTCCTATGGTCTTAACCCTTTCACTGCCGCGGAAACAGTCGGTAGTGTGATAGTAAATGGTTAACCTTCTGTAGTGTGGCAGTGAAAAGGTTAACCTGCTGTCGTGTGGCAGTGAAAGGGTTAAGATGGTCTCCCAAATCCCCCCAAAACTGGAGCGCTAAAAACTCAAATTTGACATGTCATCGTGTCTCTGAAGGTGCCCCATAGACGAGGAATTGGGAGAGATGGTAAGTACTGTCTGTAAGTATGACACTGAGAACAGTCTAATGTCAACTGGGTTAGAATATATTGATGGGCTATAAAATGTTTTTTTTGTTACCAAGGTGCCACACAAGAAACATCAAATGATGGGTAAAAGCAAAGAGCTCTCAAGACCTTCACAAACAGATTGTTGCAAATCATGAAAATAGAATTGGCAAAAGACGTATTTCACAACTTCAGAATTTTCCAGTAAGCACCATTGGGGGCATTATCCATAAGTGGAAGCAACATCACTCCATCATCAACCGGCCATGCACAGGTGCTCCTCGCAACATTTCTGATCAGGGAGTCAGAAGGATACTTAGAAGAGTAGCCAGAGAGCCATGGACCACTAGGAAAGAGCTCCAGAAAGACTTGGAGGCAGCAGGTACAACTGTGACAGAAAGGACCATAGGCAATGCACTCCACCGCCATGGCCTCTGTGCGCGCTCAGCCCGCAAGACTCCACTACTGAAAAAAAGACATGTTGAAGCTTGTTTAAAGTTTGCCTAACAACATTTGGACAAGCCAGTGAATTACTGGGAGCATGTACTCTGGTCAGATGAGACCAAAATGTTACTTTCTGGCTGTCGCACAACACACCATGTTTGGAGGAGAAATGGCACTGCACATTACCCGAATAACACTATACCAACAGTGAAGTTTGGAGGTGGAAGTATCATGGTGTGGGGCTGCTTCTCCTTTCCTGGTACTGGCAGACTTCATATCATTGAAGGAACAATGAATGGAGCCATGTACCAAGAGATTCTTAAGATGAACCTGCTGCCATCCACCAGGATGCTGAGGATGACACGTGGGTGGACCTTCCACCATGACAACAATCCAAAGCATACAGCAAAGGAAACTTGCAGTTGATTTCAGAGAAAGAAAATCAACTTGTTGGAATGGCCCAGTCAAGTGGAAGCATCTGAAGATCCAGATTCACAAGAGGCCCCTCTGCAATCTTCAAGATTTAAAGACAATCTGTGTAGAGGAATGGGCCAAAATCACACCTGAATACTGCGGGTGATTAGTTACATCATACAGAAAGCATCCTTGGAGCTGTCATTACAACAAAGGCTTCTCCACTAAGTATTGAATTAATTTCAGTTAGTGTGTTCAATACTTTTTTCCTACGTCATTCCACTTTATTACACATAACTTTATTTATGTATGGACTTTAATGTTTTGTCTGGATTCCCTGAGTTAATACCAAAGTCTGGTGAAAATTTCACTTGAATGGCCACATTGGAAATATATTTACGGGACAAAATGCTGATGTGTTCAATACTTATTTCCACCATTGTAACCACTGTAGCCTACATATCATTACCAATGTAGCCTACATATCATAACCACTGTAGCCTACACATATCATAACCACTGTAGCCTACATATCTACATATCATTACCACTGTAGCCTACATATCATTACAGCAGTAGCCTACATATCTACATATCATTACCACTGTAGCCTGCATATCTACATATCATAACCACTGTAGCCTACATATCTACATATCATTACCACTGTAGCCTACATATCATTACCGCAGTAGCCTACATATCTACATATCATTACCACTGTAGCCTGCATATTTACATATCATTACCACTGTAGCCTGCATATCTACATATCATTACCACTGTAGCCTACATATCTACAATCTACATCTACATATCTACAACCGTTCTCATATCTTTATGTTTACTTTTTTCTGTAGTTAATTAATAGAAATTAAGGCGATAAAGTCCCAGCCCTAGTAGTTTTAGAAATTCGAAAGCCCTGGGTCTCTTCTCTCAAAAGACTACACTCAAGTTAGTTTGCACCAAGTCCTCGCGTCAATATTCACCTTTTTCCGACTCGATGCGCTGATATTTCTATAAACTTTTCACTAACACTTAAATCATTGGTAAACAAACATAGTGCTGAACATATACACGTTGACTGCTTTTTTGACAGGTTAGGGTCTTTACTCTTGGCTACATTTGAAAAAGAAATTCAACATTAATTAATACGTTCTGTATTCATCTATTTATAGCGTGATATCAATTTCGTACTGCTCGGGCTTAACACTTTCAGTGCCCATCACGTCATATCACGTTTTATCAGCCCAATGCCTGAATGCCCACAACGTTTATTAGCGTTTTATTTTTTTATTAGCGATCTGAATTCATATTTCATCAACCGAGTCTCCCGTTGGTACAGCAGCCCTGTAGGAGCTCAGATGTGAAAAAACCACCTCTATCGTCTCCCAGATGGTAATGCACCCTTTTGGAATGGACTCAATGAAAATGGATGAGAAAAGAAAAATCCAGAATCCACATTTTACTTCTCAGGCATGTAACCCGAGCCGATCGGATTCATTGTGGACCCTCAGAACAGCGTGGAATACACATGTACAGTATGTAGCGTTGGATCAATAAAAGCGTTCGATATTTGGAATGGCGATCAGGAATTGGAATAATCTTTTTGGATAACATCTGATCTCAGGTAAGGAATCTATTTTACCAGTCTTAGGATAATCAGACCTGTTTTCACAGAGATATAAGCTTTTCCCCTATGTGTGGCTGTGCGAGCGATCAGGAAATAAGATAATCGATTTTTCAGATCGCCTATATAACGTGCATACGTACACATATGCTATCGATAATCTAGCGCTTATTTTAAAACGATTCATAAATAGGCTGAAAAATGACAGTTTTTGTGTATTCTAGAATATTCCAGTAAAGGGCGATTATCATGGAATATTTATATTTTCCTTGAAAACGAGGGCTTTTCAAGATGCTATAAAACGAAAATGAACCGATAAAAAAACTATCCGTTTCAACAATGTTGACTGCAAACAAGTCATTGATAAGCGAGGGGCAGATTAGACACATAGACATAGCCATAATTTAAAACATAGATTAGGCGTTTTAACGCTATCATTGAAGTGTGTGGTGGCACTCAAGCACTAAATCGTGCGCCCCCTGCTGGCACTGAAAGTGTTAAGGGGTTAAACCTGTTACTGGTCCGTTATCTCCCACGGTATCGCTCTCTGTGCATCCCTAAAACATAGCATGACTCCCTCCCCTGCCTCAACACAGTGGCTCAGGAGGTAGAGCGGTCATCTGGTAATCGGAAGGTTCCCCGCTCGATTCCGGCTCCTCCCGGCAGTGTGTCGGAAGTGTCCTTGAGCAAGACACTTAACCTCTTAACTGCTCCCCATAAGCGGGTCGGCACCTTGCATGGTCGCCTCCGCCGTCGGTGTGTGAGTGAACGTGAGGCACAAGTTGTGAAGCGCTTTGGATAAAAGCGGCTCTCTAAAATGCAGTCCCTTTACTCCCCCCAGGTATCCCAACACGGTGACGGGCCCCATCCAGCCCCTCGGGGGCCCCGACGAGAACCAGGAGTACGTCAGGACCCTGTACGACTTCACGGGCAGCGACGCGGAGGACCTGCCGTTCAAGAAGGGTGAGATCCTGATCATCCTGGACAAGCCGGAGGAGCAGTGGTGGAGCGCCAAGAGCAAGGAGGGCCGCGTGGGGATGATCCCCGTGCCCTATGTGGAGAAGCTGGTGCGCTCCTCCCCGCACCCGGGCCAGCAGGCCCTGCCGCACGGAGGAGGCTCCCGCAACTCCAACAGCTACGGCATCCCCGAGCCGGCCCACGCCTACGCCCAGCCCCAGACCCCCTCGCCGCTGCCCCCCGGCCTCATCACGTCCGTGCAGAACGGCCCCGTCATGGCCAAGGCCATCCAGAAACGGGTGCCCTGTGCCTACGATAAGACGGCCCTGGCTCTGGAGGTGAGTGACGGGATGAACGGTTTGTTTACAATGTTATAAAATAATTAGGGATGTTCGATATTGGCTTTTTTACCGATATACCGATATTGTCCAACTCTTAATTTCCGATACCGATATCAACTGATACCGATAGATGCAGGATTGCAGGCCCCCCCCCCCCCCCCCTCAAAAACGGAATAATTTCAGGTAATTAACATTATATATCTCTTGTCGTGGAATTAACACATTATGCATACTTTTCACAATAAATAAAATAAGAATTTGTTCTTACTTGCTTGCCTGGGTAAATAAAGGTTAAATAAATGTAAAAAAATTATATATAAAAAAGAATTTAAACTGATACCGATAATTTCCGATATTACATTTTATTTGCCAATATTGGCCGATAATATCGGTAGGCCGATAATATCGGACATCCCTAAAAAGAATCCAAAAATAACTACGAAAAGATAAAATACGAAAATTGTTTACTGTGAAGAAAGAAAGAAAAAATCTTGTCCGAAAAGGAATAGGAAGAAACAAGACTCTTATCGGGTTCTACCCCTTATTACAATAAACTCTTACACCAAAATGTTTATTCTGGTTTATATTTGTTAATACAATAGTCAGCAGAAACATGTTTACCCCTCAAACTCACTAGTTCATTGATTGATTGTGTGTATAGTAAAAGCTGCACTGTGCATTATAGATGCTGCATTTTCATATTGCAGCGTCAGTACGGCTTCCAGTGTGTTGTTTCCACTTGGGACCCGTAGATTCTGTAGCTGCTGATGACATCATTGCAGGTGGCTGTAGGTCAGTTCTCTTCTGAGAGGCAAAAAGAGGGCCGATGCTACAGACATCCGTAGGGTGTTTCCTGTCAGGGTTTACATGCACACAAGCAGAAAGCCATGACACTGTGGGTTCAGGTCTCACTTCGAGTCATACTTTACTGTAGAAAACCACAGAAATGGATGACTAAGAGCTAAGACTTGTTGGTGTGTGACAATTTACTCATCAGTAACTCACTCAGTTACTCACTCACTCGCGGTTAGACTAGTGGTTGTTTGAGTGTACATTGAATGAGTTGTACTAATAAAGATGGACTGAAACCTGATCAGTCATATTATACTGAAACCCCCTTACTGATCTGACCAGTCATAAACTGAAACCCCCTTACTGATCTGATCAGTCAGACTGGAATCCCCTTACCCTTACTGAGACTTAGGAGTAACATCATAAAGACTTGGGACTAACATAAACACCAAAGACATACAGATTAAGGACTAACGCCGTAAATCATCCCTCAGGGTAAAACTTTATTGAATAGAGAAAGCGTCATGCAGGTCCCGTTTCATATCATTAATTTGATCTTCGAACAGACAGCCCCCTTCTCAATCTAGCACCAATTCGCCTCATGCACTGAGAGAGAGAGAGAGAGAGAGAGAGAGAGAGGGTGTGTGTGTTTACCACACTATGAGGCTATGCTAAATTACAGGTAATCTGTGTTATGCGTGGGTTGAACGAACACCCGGCCCTTTGCGCAAATTATATTTTGGGAAGGGGCGAACTTGGAGTTAAATTCTGCATGCAAAAAATAGTTGTGCACGTGCCTTCCGTTGCATTCGTTCAGTACACACTACACAGCGCGCACTGAACCAAAGGTCCAGTACTGAAACGGTACGGATACGTGTACTATTACACCCCTAATATATATAATTATTATTATTATATCTTTTTTTTATAATAATACATCCACAGAGCTTTTACATTAACAGAGATCCCCCAAGGGGATCAATAAAGGAATATATTATCTTACATTTTGAATGTTGTTTACATGTATCCCCTCCCTACTTCCCATTTCCCCACATGGAATGCACCTGATTGGGCCTAAAAGAAAAAATGGTTTGGTTCCGGTTGCCGACCGACCCTGCCGATTTAGGTGCGACCCAATTTATTTTATGAGTTAAAAAAATATATATTTAAAATTAAAAATATATATACGGTATATATATATATATATATATATTTTTTTTACAATAAAGTTTCATAAAAATCTTAGTCAAACCTTTAGTATTATGGATATTAAACTGGCAGAGTACATGCATCCATGTTGTCGTGAACATTTTAATTAAATAAAGAAATTCCCTATCCATAGTCGCCGTGGGAAAAAATAAAATAAATTCCCTACCTACCCATGGCCTTAACTGACAACCAATGCCTTGGATAAATGATGTGCTGGTGCTCTAGTGCAGTGGTTCCCAAAGTCGGGGTTGCGACCCAAAGGTGGGCCGCGAGCAGCCACGGGAGGGCCGCGAGATGATTTAAAAAAAAAATATCCAAAAATCCCCCTTTTTTATTTTATTTTTTTTATTTATTTTTTGTCAGGCCACTGAACTTAGAAGCAGGCCAGGACAGTGTTTCTAGTTGTATTCTAAATTTCTATTCTATTGTATTAAAAAATGTGACTATATGGTTTTATATTAACTTAATAAATAAACAAACGAAAAATCTACTTATTTCAACGAACATTTCAAACTAAATAACAGATTATGCACATAAAAACGCTGAAAACAACCGAAGCAACAATAGTATTTTAATGAGGCTATTATTATTATCATTATTTTGCAACAAGTTAGCCCTCTCATAAATAGCACATATAAATGAATAACTAACTTGAACTAACTTAATAGGATTGAAATGATATTTGGCTTAAAAAATCGGTCGCCTGGCAAAAAAAAAAAAAAGCCTGACGATGTGCATTGGGCCGCGGCTCTCTGACGCCTTATTTTCTGGGTCCCGGCCTGAAAAGTTTGGGAACCCCTGCTCTAGTGCAGTGGTTCCCAAAGTGAGGGTCGCAAGCAGCCGGGAGGGGGGGGGGGGGTCGCAAGATGATTTCCAGGATGTATTTATTTCATAAATTATAAAAAGTATATATATATATATATATACAATATATATTTTTTGCCGTCAGGCCACTGAACTTTGAAGCAGGCCAGTGTTTCTAGTTGCGGCGGCGCGATAGTTAGATAACCTAGGTGGGGAACAACCAGTAGATGACTGCAACAGAGGGTAACGCAGTCTAAACGCACACAAGTTGGAGAACTCTCTCTCTCTCTCTCTCTCTCTCGCTCACAAACGTTTGAACGTTTGCATGTTTCAACCACCTCCTATAATAGTGGGGGTCGCGGCTCTCTGACACCGTTATTTCGGGGGTCGCAGCCTGAAAACCTTCCGAACCCCTGCTCTAGTGCGACATCTAGTGGCTGAATGGTGTCTATAGCACCATCTAGTGGCTGAATGTTGTCTATAGCAGCTTTACGTCTTATGACACTCTTACTACTTCATCGGATCCTATTTCACTTGAGCTGACGTGTCTAAAGGGTTCAACATTCTTTACGGTTACAGAATAGGATAAGAGGATTATATGATGACGGATGATAGCCCTAACCAGAACAGGACGGAGGATTAAATGATCACAGATGATGAGTGTGTCTGCCTGAGCGTCCTCTGCTGATCTCTCGCACACAAATAGGATGTTCTCCACGTTCAGGTTTTAATCATCCCTCTTCTCCTTTTAATCCTGATTGAGAGCATAATATGGACTGCAGATGCAGATTGGGGCCAAACACCATCTGATTAACGCCGCTCGGCCTTCCCGCCCTGTCCTCTGGTCAAATCGTACTAATGTGTAAAAATCCACATTGACAACTGAGCCGAGTAGGGCTGTATGATGCAGCAATATCCTGTTTCAGTTATCTTGACGGATACAATGAAGGTCTTGCGTGGAACGTTGTCTTATTATGTTTTTGTTGATATATTTCTTGTATATCAACACATGGCAACTGTTGTCTCTTCCATTTCAATTAGTGCAGTTCCCATTCTGTGCCGTTTGGAATGGGCCAATTGCTTGGCTCCCGGTATTGCTGCTTGCAGCGTAGTAGAGACCTGTGGTATGGCTGCGTGCAGCGCAGGGTTTCCGTTCGAAAAGATTGTTGTCGGCCTCAGTGTCCGGTAGATTTCAATCTACTGGTCAAATTAGAGAAATTCTGGTCAGAGTTTATTGAGCTTAAAAACAATTGATAGGCATGCTATATAAAGAATGACATCCTCAAGGCATGTAGATTTATAATATTTTAACTTAAAATTAGGCTACTTTTGCGTATAGTCATTATATTCCAAATAAAATAAGTCCCGAGACTCTGTGCTGCTGCCGACTTTAAATCAAATAGGTGTCTGTGGGCAGTCGCCCGACATTAATAAACAGCAGTCTGTTATAATCACATTTTTATGAGCTAACGAATTCCGTTATATTGGACATTTGTATTAATTATATCAAGCGAAGAACTGAGAAATTTGGCAGAGAGAGACGGCAACATTATCGTGTGTTTGCGTGATGACTCTCTCCACCTCCCAACGACTTATTTGCGAGAGTTAGGGATGCCCCCCGGACCCCGGTTTTGAACGGGAACCGGTACTATATTAGAAAATACCGGAGTATTTATAAGCTCCGACGTCCTCGGTACTGCTATCGATACTCTAGAGAAATTATTATTATTATTATTATTATTATTATTATTATTTAAAAGTTGCGAACGATCCTCTCTCTGTCTCTGCACGAGAAGCGAGCCGCAGCCAGCGAGTCAATTATTACACACACTCCTCGCGAGTCGCTCGCTAGTGCTACACATAGACATACGGGTACTACATACGGGTACTCCTTAATGAAAGTTCTGTCCCCGACGCCCCGTGCTATAGCGCGCTGCACACAGACAGCAGCTCTGCATGCACTGAGTCGTGATCATGGCGGATAGAGCGAAGCGTTCTAAAGTATGGATATACTTTACAAGGGTCAATGCCGACAATGTACGTTGCCACAAGCGCAACAAAACATTTGCCTGTAAGCGTGGCAATACGAGCAACCTATCAAAACATTTGTTGGCAAAACATGATATTAGCGTGCAGAAATGCGCCGTATTCGACTGCCTTGCGCGCAGTGGTCCATCTGCATCCACGTCCACTGCAGCCGGTAAGCCAAGATACGGAGTTTCCTAGGCTAATAACAAATTATTACAAATAGGCTAATAAACAAAATAATTGTTTAGCTACAAATACTACAATCTAAAAACTTTTTATAGATCGTCAAGCTGAGGCGTCAGCCACCAATGTGTCCCAGGCCAGTGAGCCCAGGGCCACCACACATCCTCCCTCTACCACCCAAAGTCCTTTCTCCCTAGCAGCTAGAGGAAGGATGACAGAGGATAGGGTGAACGAGTGTCACAGTTCTGTTAGCCTTTTGCATTTGTTGTTTATTATAAAAGTCTATAATTCAGAGTCAGACACATTTAAAACATTGTTGCTGCTGTTGCTGAAGAAATTATATTAATTTATTATATTTATTTATAAAGTTATATAAAAGAACATTGCTGCTGCTGTTGCTGAAGAAATTATATTTATTTATAATACTTATTTATAAAGTATTAAGTTGTATAAATAATAAAGCAATGTCGATTCTGTTCTTAATTAATTGTCTTTTTTTCTTGCAAAAAAAATAATCAAAAAGAACCGATAAGAGTATCGATAAAGTACCGAACCGTTAAGCAGTATCGATAAAAGTAGTAGTATCGATAAAATCCTAACGATACCCATCCCTAGCGAGAGTATGACGCTGCAGAGCAGCAGATTCAGCTGTTTTCAGGCTCTATCTGGGGACCGCTCAGCAGCGCCCCCCCACCCAACAGCTGAATTGCCAATGGCTGAATTGGAGTACTGCACTGTGCCGGCACTGCTGGTGTGCAGCTCCGGCTCTGCAGCTGCATGCAGTCGCAAATCTAGCAGCAAGCTCCCGCTGACAACATTATTATACCTGCTTGGTGAAGCAACGATGAAACAAATGTAATGATTGTTTTGTTCATCGCATAGGCTATTTAAATTTAAATTGTGCTTAGAGGGAATTATTTTCACCGGACATTATGACCGGAGAGATTAAATATGTCGGACTTCAACAGATTTTGCCGGTCAAATACCGGTAATTACTGGCTAACGGAAACGCTGGTGCAGCGTAGTAGAGACCTGTAGGATGGCTGCTTGCAGCGTTGTAGAGACCTTTGATATTGCTGCGTGCAGCATAGTAGAGACCTGTGGTATGGCTGCGTGCAGCGTAGTAGAGACCTGTAGGATGGCTGCGTGCAGCGTAGTAGAGACCTGTAGGATGGCTGCGTGCAGCGTAGTAGAGACCTGTAGGATGGCTGCGTGCAGCGTAGTAGAGACCTGTAGGATGGCTGCGTGCAGCGTAGTAGAGACCTGTAGGATGGCTGCTTGCAGTGTTGTAGAGACCTGTAGGATGGCTGCGTGCAGCGTAGTAGAGACCTGTAGGATGGCTGCGTGCAGCGTAGTAGAGACCTGTAGGATGGCTGCGTGCAGCGTAGTAGAGACCTGTAGGATGGCTGCGTGCAGCGTTGTAGAGACCTGTAGGATGGCTGCGTGCAGTGTTGTAGAGACCTGTGGTATGTTGGGTCAGGGGCGTAATTATTGGGGGGACACGGGGCACATGTCCCCTGCATGGTTTCAGAAGGCAGTTATTGTCCCCCGCACTTTTTTACCATCCAAAACAATGTTACACGATAATAAACGGTGACGCGACGCGGCACTTGGACCACACGGAAAACGCCTGCTTGTTCCATCTCTGAGCTCAGGTCTCTGACGACCTGAGCTATTGTTATGCAAAGACAAGTAGCCAGGTGAGCACCCGGCGAGGGACGAGTCGCATTTTTGTGTGCACGCGCCAAGTACCGACCTGGCCACTAGGGCTGCAACGATTAGTCGACATAATCGACGACGTCGATCATAAAAACTCGTCGACGCAGAATGTTTGCGTCGATTAGTCATAAAATATATATTTTTTTTTTCACTACCTATCTTTGTGAAAGCTCTGGTCCAGCTGAAGACAAAGCAGAGGAACAGATTGGACATTGAGCATGACCTCAGAGTTGCTTTGTCTACCATCACCCCAGACTTTGAGACTCTTGTCAGGAGCAAACAACATCCCCAGTTATCCCATTAGTTCCCTGGGATGTTAAGCTAAGAAGTCTGCTATATATTTTTTTTTGTTAAAAACACTTCCACTTTAATTTGTATTATTTAATTTATTTATCTTGTTATGAGTGATTTTTGTATTGTTCAAATACATTTTGATTGAAAGTTGTTGAAAGAATGTTTCATGAGTCATTATTTTAATTTGCTATGGGATCATCATGTTATGTTAAGTTAACTGTTAAGGCAGAGGGACTGGACAACAGGGTGACATTCACAGGTGTGCAGACTTGAGCATGTGAGGTAAAACATGCATTGGAGAAGGAGCCATGCCCACAGGAAGCAGAGATTGAGGGTGTGACAAAAAGAATCGTTAGATTAGTAGACTAATCGAATGACAAAAATAATCGTTAGATTAGTCGACTAATCGAAAAAATAATCGACAGATTAGTCGATTACCAAAATAATCGTTAGTTGCAGCCCTGCTGGCCACCTGTATTTGCATAACAACAGCTAGGGATGCACCGATATGAAAATGTGCGGCTGATACCGATAGTTCAACTAACACAATCGGCCGATACCTATATTTGTATCATACAAAAATAAAAGAATTATGTACTTTTTAATTTTTTTATGATATTACTGTATATTTTTATGTCTCTAAATGTTTTGATTAATTGAAAATGGAGGACCCTTATGTAAACAAGCTGAAAGTATTTTTCTGGTCTTCATCCTCCAGTCTTAGCAGTTGTTGTATTGAGCTGTACTGTATGCGTCTATATTTATCACAGCCGAAGAGTGCGTCGCGTTTCTCTGATTGGCCATGACGCCCATGTGACCGCGGCAGCGCGAGAGAGCGGCAGTGCGGAAATAGGCTGCATCCTCCACGTCAAGAAAGACAGACAGGCATTCTCTGTGACAAACCCTAACCTTAACCAACTCCGAAAGAATGCCTAACCTTAACCCTCCCGAACCTTAACTTAACCCTAACCTTAACCAACTCCGAAATAATGCCTAACCTTAACTTAACCCTAACCTTAACCAACCCCGAAAGAATGCCTAAACTTAACCAGCGGAAGAATGCACGTTTATAGCGAGAGATGATAAACGTAAAAAAGTAAGAAAAAAAAATTTAAGTGATTCGAACTTGTGACCAACCGCACCGCAGGCTCCACAACACGGCGGCGTACCAGTTGAGCTAAGCGTCGATGGAAAAACATTGGGGATTACGGCTACATAATGCTGCAAGCTCTGCCGCTCCGCAAGCACTCGGCAGCACTCTTCGGCTCCAATTAAAGAATAGGCATACTGTATTGTACCCATTTTGCAATCTGTTAATAAAGTTTTCAATCAATCAAATGTATAGAAAAGCTTTTATAACATTCTTTCATATAACAAAAATATATATTGTTTTTAAGAAAACGTTTTAGCCCTATGCTTGACTATTATTTTAGACATGGCAACAAATAAAATAATAATAATAAAATGAATAAATAAAATATTAAATTAATAAAATAGGCTACACGTCTCTCTTTTTGTGTTACAAATTGTGCTCACCGATATGAACATAGGCCTCTTTACTTACTTAAAAAAGGAAACATCAAGAAATATGTTTATGGTATTCCACCATGCCATGTGTTTTATTTTATAATGCTCATGATTATTGCTGAAGTCTGAGTCATACAATACCCACTGGCTTTCATAACCTAACAGACTAACTTGACTAAAAAGACTAAAACGTTTGAGTTTTAAGAGTTTAAGAGACAGCACTCACTGTATCTCTCAAACAAAGCCCTAGGACATAAAAATATTGTTTGTTTCCTGTTGGTTGTCAGTTAAGGCATGGGTAAGTAGGGAATTTATTTAATTTAATTTAATTTTATTCTTTCCCACGGCGACTATGGATAGGGAATTTTTTTATTTAATTAAACTGTTCACAACAACATGGATGCATGTACTCTGCCAGCATGTTTAATATCCATAATACTAAAGGTTTGACTAAGATTTCTATGAAACTTTATATAATTTTTTTTTTTTTAAACTCATAAAATATATTGGGTCGCACCTAAATCGGCAGGGTTGGTCGGCAACCGGACACAAACAATATTTTTTGTTATGCCTAGGGGTGGGACGATACATCGATCCAGATCGATCTATTATCAATTATCAAATAGGATCGATGCAACGTAAAAAGATCAATTCATATTGCGATACTCTTATTTTGAAAATCCCCTGGTGAGCAATGCATATCCACCCGGCCGCCACAGCAGTAGCTCAGTAGCAGTGTTAACGTTAGACAGCATTGCTTCAGAGTCCGCCTATTTTGCAACCCGAAATAAGTGTCTGTTGTTTTTCCCCCCACAACGGGTCAAATGCATCTAACATGCTTTGCATCCTCGCCATTCCTTTATGCCCACGTCGCGTTAAATACCGAAATTAACATTGCGTTAGCGTAAGCTAACTAAGCTAAGCTGATCAGAGCCATATAGAGAGAACAGCAGAGGTCCACTAGGGACTGGGAAGGAGGGGGGTTACTGCATTCTCGAGATAGCCCCACTACCAGGATCTGGCCGGTACTGCACCTTCGGACTCCCAATATGCCTTTTCCAGCCAAAATACAGCTCTGACAGTGAATAGGATATTAATATCGAGAGAGAAAAAAGAAAAACGAACCAAAAATAGTGAACAGGAGGTCTATTTGTATTAAAAACAATAGATTGTTTTTCATTTAAATGTCTGGAAGAGCTCAAAAATAAAAATGTCAAATGATATTTCCATTGCCTTTTTTTTGTTGATTTAAATGTTACTGATTGTGTTAAATTGGCATATAATATTGTCTCATATCGATCACAGGCACCTGAATCGAATCGTATCGTATCGTGGCAGACTTTGTGATATCGGAAAATATCGTATCGTTGTCCAAAGAATCTATATCGTATTGTATCGTGATGAAACTGGTGATTCCCACCCCTAAATAGGGTTGGGCATCGTTTGGATTTGAACGATTCCGGTTCCGATTCCGATTCTCCATATCGATTCCTGTTCTAAACAATTCTCGATTCCGATTTTTTGAGGTGCAGGTCAAAACAGGTCACAGCTTATTTCGAAGGAGATTTTTTATTTTTTTTTTATTTCAAAAAGAAAATCATACTATTCACATTTTCAGTTGACTTGATACAGTTTAATTTGGTTGCTGTACTGTAACTAGGGTATTAATTAACAAAAAAAAAAGTAAAAAGAAAAAAAGTTAAAAAAAATCGAAATTTAGAATCGAAATTCAAATATGTTACTTCCGGTTCCAGAACCGGAAGTTAGGAACCGGTTCCTATTAGAACCGGTTTTCGGTGCCCAACCCTACCCCTAAAGCCCCATGTTCTCCAGTGTTATCCCATAAGTTTGCGATGCATGTGTTGTATCAGGTACAACAGAACAATTTTGATTGACAATCGATTCTGCCAATTATGTCACACCGCTTGCTAGGGGTGGGACGATACATCTATCCAGGTCGATATATCGATCTATTATCAATAATCAAATAGGATCGATGCAACGTAAAAAGATCGATTCATATTGCGATACTCTTATTTTGAAAATCCGGCGAGTCGTATCCGCCCAGTAGTCTGAAACGCCGTGTAGCTCTGTACAGCTCTGTACAGCAGAGCAGGGCTACAGAGCGCCTATTTTGCGACCCGATATAAGTCTGTGCAGTTTTTTCCCTGCAACGGGTCAAATGCATCTAACATGCTTTGCATCGTCGCCATTCCTTTATGCCCATGTCGCGTGGACAGACCTAAATTAACGTTACGTTAGCTTCTTAAGCTAACTAAGCTAAGCAGCTACCCGTGAGAGAACGGGAGAGGACTGGAGAAGGAGGGGGGGCGGGGGCATTCTGTGTGTGGGGACTGGGGGAGGGGCATTCTGTGTGTCCGTTTGAAAAGACCAGATGAAGTCAGGAGTATATTATATTGATAGTATTTACTGAGGATGGACAGATAATGTTGATATTTAACATGCAACATAAAACAATTGTAGGAACAGTTTGGGAGAGGGAGGGGTTTTAGGTTGCGTGTTGTGAGTTCCAAAACATTTTACTTAAAGTTTAAAGCTCAATATATAAAAACGTGCCACTTTACAGTGAACAGGAGGTATATTTGTATTAAAAACAATAGATTGTTTTTCATTTAAATGTCTGGAAGAGCTCAAAAATAAAAACGTCAATTGATATTTCCGTAGCCTTTTTTTAGTTGATCTAAATGTGACTGATTGTGTTAAATGGGCACATAATATCGTCTCATATCGATCGCAGGCACCTGAATCGAATATCGTATCATGGCAGACTTTGTGATATCGGCAAATATCGTATCGTTGTCCAAAGAATCGATATCGTATCGTATCGTGATGAAACTGGTGATTCCCACCCCTACCGCTTGCACCCACCTCTGCTTTCTTACCACCAATCGGCAAGCGCTTATTCGTTTTTTTACTTCCGGGAAGTCCGCCATTGATCTAAGTTACACGAGAAAACCAAACACAAATTTACCGGAGCTAATAACTTTAGCTCCCCGCGGCCCACGAGTAGGCTACCAGCGCTCCGCAGGAGGACCAAACGAGGCATAATGATTTTACTGCAACGAATGTTATAATAGAAGCTTTTCTATACATTTGTCTGATTGAAAACTTTATTAACAGATTGCAGAATGGGTACTTCAGTACGGGCTCTCTGAGCAAAGGAAGGAACTGAGAGACATGAATGACCAACAATGCTTGCTATGGTCGAGTAAATATGCTGATGTTATTGAACGTGTAACTATATAATGTTAATGCCACAAAACGAATGCCTTTGTTAACACATTCGGGCCATTTGGATCCGTCTAATCCCACTCTATATGACCAGCAAATCAAAACAAACTTTCATTTGTGCGTGAGGCTGTTTGTAGAGCTAAATCTATACTTTATAGTATTGCTATCTGTCCATTCTCAGTCAATTGACACTATAAACCGTCCCTTCAATATGCCTTATACAAAAAAATAATTCATTAATACGTTCCCATTTTATAGCATCGTGAATATGAACTATATAGCAGAATGTTCTGGGGTATTTCCTGGAAGGCGAGTTACAAGTAGAGTTGTTCCGATACCGATACTGGTATCGGAAAAGCCGCCGATACTGGCTAAAATGCTGGTATCGGTATCGGCGAGTACCCTCTAATGCTGCGCTCCGATACCATATGACGTAATTTATCAACAACACTGTGGTCTGTTGAGTAAGCATTATAAAACAAACGTGTGCTTAATCGATTAAAGTGTCAATGCCATTTGTCATTTTAACAGCAGATACTTTCTTAAATGTCATCGTCCCGACAGAGCGGTGTTGACGGAGAGCTCATGGGTTCGCTTGGTGGCTGGTGTTATTAGCGTCAGCTAACCGAAAGCTAGCTTTAACATTACCTTGGCTAAAGTTGGGGCTATTCATATAATCCAGCAATAATGGCTGCAGACCTGCAAGCAAAGTACAGCAAGTTGGCAAAGGAGTATTCCAAGTTAAATCACAATGTCACCAGTAACGTTACAGTCTTCTATGGTCTTCCCATATACCGGTAGCTCATGCTAGCTAACGTCGTCATTGCACAATTGCACGTCGCGTACACAATTAATGACATGTTGCGGACAGCCATATCGGCGACAATGTTTAGCTTTTAGTGCCAAATGATAAGAGTCTGAGGCGGAGTCTCAAAAGAGAATGTTGAATATTTATTGTGCAAAAATCACAACAGATACGACTGCTACTGAACGGAGCCTTGTAGACAGACTGAGTAGGGTATATCTGCAGAGCCAGTGGGTAGCGAGTGCAGCAACGTATAATGTCCGTGTGGATCATTGGAGTAGGGTATATCTGCAGTGCTGAAGCCCCATACTCATTGATTAATGATACTAATACAAATCTATACAATCACCTGTTGTTGAATAAATACCATTACTTTCTAGTTATGACTAAAAAACAGTATATATAAAACAGTATTTGTTAAAAAAAAAAAAAAAAAATATTTATAAAAAAAAAATTATAATATCGTTTTTTTTTTTTTTTATGTATGCACTGGTATCGGATAAGTATCGGTATCGGCCGATACCCAAAGCTTAGGTATCGGAATCGGATCGGAAAGGAAAAAATGGTATCGGAACATCTCTAGTTACAAGTCAGGTCAAGTCAAGTCAAGAGTTTTAATTGTCACGGCATACAGGTATACAATGAAATGCGGGTGGTCTTGCCCGCAACGATATGCAATACAGTGGTACAACATATAATAGAATCAAAAAATGAAAAAAACAACATTGTGCAGTAAACCGGTAACAGGTAACATGGAGTGACATCTCGGTATCTGTACATAGTTATTTACAGAGCATATGGGACATGCTAGTTAGCTTTGGTAGTGCAATACACTGTTCCTGTTATTCTAATTTAAAGTGTCCTTTCCTTTGGCGTGTGCGTGTGTGCGACATGAGTGTGTGCCCGCTCATGTTAAAGTGTTAAGTGGCTGCTCGTGTGTGAGCGTGCACAGCGTGTGTATCGTGTGTGTGTTCATGTGTGCTTGTGTGTGGATAGTTCAATGTTCTGAGCACTCAATGTTCATTGTTCATGGCTCTGATGGCCTGGGGGAAGAAGCTGAGCCTAAGCCGCTCTGTCCTAGTAGCTGGGGTTCGCAGGCGTCTGCCTGACCTCAGCAGCTGAAACAGGCTGTTATTGGGGTGGTGAGGGTCTTTCATTATCCTGCAGTCTCTGGATTTGCACCTCTTGTTGTATAGAACCTGCAGGGGGGGTAGTGCAATACCCGTGGTACGCTCGGCTGAGCGCACCACTCTCTGTAGGGCCTTCTTGTCCTATGCCGTGCTGTTTCCATACCAGGCAGTGATGTTTCCGGTCAGGATGCTCTCTACAGCTCCTGAGTAGAAGGACTGGAGTATCTTCCCCGATACTCTGAACTTCCTTAACTGTCTCAGGTGGTAGAGGCGCTGTTTCGCCTTCTTTACTACTGTGTCTATGTGTGTTGACCATGTCAGGTCCTCTGAGATGTGGACCCCCAGGTACTTAAAGCTGCTCACCCTGTCCACGGTGGCCCCGTTAATCATCAGTGGTGTGTGCGTCTCCTGCTGTCCTCTCCTATAATCCACGATCAGCTCCTTGGTTTTACCAATGTTCAGGAGCAGGCTGTTGTCCTGGCACCAGCGTTCCAGTACCTCAACCTCCTCCCGGTAGGCCTTCTCGTCGTTGTCCGAGATCAGCCCTACCACCACCGCGTCGTCTGCGAACTTCACTATGGAGTTGGAGCTGAACTTGGCCACACAGTCGTGTGTGTAGAGTGAGTACAGCAGGGGGCTCAGAACACAGCCCTGGGGGGACCCGATGCTCAGGGTGATGGTGTTGGAGGTCTGACCCCCCACCCTGACCGCCTGGGGTCTTTAGCTCAGAAAGTCCAGTACCCAGGCGCTCAGGGCGGAGCTCAGACCTAGCTCGATCAGCTTGTCCACCAGTCTGGTGGGGACTATGGTGTTGAACGCTGAGCTGTAGTCAATGAACAACAGTCTCACATAGCCCCCCTTCTGACGGTCAAGGTGCGAGAGGGTGCTGTGCAGTACCTGGGAGACCGCGTCGTCGGTGGACCTGTTTGTCCTGTATGCAAATTGCATAGGGTCCATATCACTGGGGAGGGAGGCACAAATGTGGTCCTTGACCAGCCTCTCGAAACATTTCATGACCACAGAGGTGAGTGCCACCGGTCTGTAGTCATTTGGACATGTTGGGGAGGGTTTCTTCGGTACAGGGATGATGGTAGACATCTTGAAGCAGGCAGGGACCACTGACTCCGCCAGGGATTGATTAAATATGGCGGTGAACACTGGGGCCAGCTGGTTGGCACAGGACTTGAGTATGCGTCCTGTTATGCCATCTGGGCCAGCAGCCTTCCTGGTGTTCACCTGCATAAATGCTCTTCTCACACTGTGTTCCGACAACGAGAGAGCGTCCCCGCCCCCCCGCGGTTGCCCCCCCCCCTCCACAACAGCCGGCGCGCCAGTGACGTCACTAGCCGGAGAGCCAGCAGCGCCACTGTCTACACCAAACCGAGCGTAGAAGATGTTGAGCTTGTCCGCGAGGGAGGCGTCGTCGCTCCCCATTGAGGGGGCGCTGACTTTATAGTCAGTTATTGTCTTCAGTCCCTGCCATAATCCTCTTGTGTCGTTTTGTGCCATTTGTGTCTCCAGTTTATCAGCATATGTCCTCTTAGCTAGTTTGACAGCCTTGCGTAGAGTATAGACTGAAGCCTTATACTCCTCCATGTTTCCTGACTCTCTACCCAGGTTGTAGGCGGTGGTACGAGAGTTCAGAGCTGCTCTAATAGTGCTATCCACCCACGGTTTCTGGTTTGGGAAAACCCGCACCGTTTTTCTGGGGACAATACCATCGGCTATTGTTGTAATGTAGCTCACCACTGTGTCTGCGAGCTCGCTGACGTCACTGGCGCTTCCTTTGAACATATCCCAATCCGTTTCTGTAAACACGTCCTGGAGCGTGGCCTCTGATTCGTCGGTCCACTTCTTTGTCTCACGTGACACGACGGCGTCACGTGATCTCTGTTGATATGCCGGAAATAGCAAGATGGAGTCGTGGTCGCTCGAGCTTGTGGACCCCGTTAATGGCGGAGCGGCTACTGCCTTGTAGCCGGCTCTGAACGGGGAATAACAGTGGTCGAGTGTTTTTCCCTCTGGTGGAGCAAGCGATGTGCTGAAAAAAGGACGGCATCACTTTCTTCAGGTTGGCCTGGTTGAAATCGCCGGCCACTACAATCGCTGCGTCTGGATGTTTGATCTGGTGTCTGTTGAGATGCTCGTGTAGTTCTCCCAGCGCTTTGCCCGTATTCGCGTGTGGGGGAATATATACGGCGGTCATGACGACCGCGGTGAGCTCCCTCGGGAGGTGAAACGGACGGCACAGAATAGAAAGATGTTCCATGTCCGGGGAACACGAGTTTGAGAGAACATGCACCCCCTCGGGATTAACCCAGGAATTGTTCGTGAGGAGGCAGACTCCGCCGCCGATGGTCTTTCCTGAGGCAGCGGTACGATCTGCACGTAATACTGTGAAGGCATCCGAGGGAGATACGCTTTTGTCCGGAGTCGCCGACGTGAGCCATGTCTCCGTGAGACACATGATGTTGATGTCTCTCATCTCCCGTTGGAACCGGACCCTCGCCCTTAGGTCATCCATCCTACCCTCCAACGAACGGGCATTCGCCAGAAAGATGGATGGAATTGCTGGGCGGTAAGCAGCTCTTTTTAGTCTCAGTCTGATACCTCCACGTCTCCCTCTGTGTCTCCTCCTGCCGTAGCCTTTGTTCTTTTCCTTGCCGTCATTCTCCCGTCTGATTTCTGCTGGCCATTCTAGGTCAAAAGTGTCTCCAAACTCCTCTTTGAGCCCGGGGTTCAGGTCCATAAGTGTCTGACGGTCGTATGACGTACCCGCCAGTGTTGCTTTAAATAAAAAAGTAGAAAAAACAAACATAATAGCTAAAAGTGTGTACATCGTTGCGGAGCTAAAACCAGAGGCGTCTGACCAGGGTCGCGTCCTACGTAGGTCACAAGGCGCTAAGCTAATAACGTTAAATCGAATGGCGTTTCGGCCATAGACCAGCTAGAGATAAAAATCTAAATGCATTTGATCGGTATCATGGTCCACCATGAATGCATGAAAGGGGGGGGGGGACGTCGTTTCTGATTTTTGATTACCAATAACGGCATTAGCTTCAGTAGCCTAATTCGCTGACCGGGTGGATGGCTATCAAAGCAAGGCCCGATTGGGCTGTAATTGACGTCAAATCGTTCTTACCTGTGGCCGGTTGGACTGCAAAAAGGATTTCCCAGTTATCAATCGCGATCTGGTAGATCCATATGTCCATTGACTGATGATATATTCCTTTACTGCATACTGAATTCGGCGTCGCAAAAGGTATTCCAAGCTACATGCTACAGGCATAGCTTCAGGCTAGCAGGAAAATTCACTGCATGATGAAAAAAAACTTCATCCGTTCTGCCACAGGGAACACTGCATTATCGAGACAGCGCCCCTACGAGGATCGGGCCGGTAATGCACGAATTCTAAGAGTAGGGTAAATCTGCAGTGCCGCAGGGTGACATTGAGTGGGATATTACAATGGAATAAAAGCCAAAACAACCTTGCCACGGACATATCCGTGGTTGGCCCTCAACCGTTGGATCCGAAACACAGACATGTCCGTGGTTGGCCGCGAATGTGTTAATCATAAGTAACGTTGATGCAGTAGCGTGTGTGTGAGGGGGTTGTGCACTGCAGTTCGCTTGACTGAAACCCCATGGTTTGAACATGTGGACTGGACAACACGTTAGCTTAACGTTACATGTATGATGTCACGTGAGTAGAACGAATAATCTAATTCAGATTCAGCTAGTGCCAGAATGCTTGTGACAGTTTGCAGAATGTCGGAGGAGTAGGTGGGGTTTTAGTATTGTTTTAATTTTTTCAAAGTTTGAACGTGTGGACCAGATTGACGCGACACAAATTGACGTATATTTATCGGCCACTGCCATCAGCAAATTTGAGCTTATAGGCCGATGGCAGTCAACAAGGCACTTATCGGCCGATACCGATACCCGACCGATATATCGGTGCACCCCTAACAACATTATTTTATTTAAGTGTAGGCTATAGTTAATTTTTTATAGTAAATTTTTACAGTTTTTGTATTTTTCTGACATGGGGGCTCAACAATAAATGACGATCAGAAATGTCAAGTTGTATGTTGTTATTCTAACCAGCTTAGTTCTGTTGCATTTCCAATTTATTTATTAAAATTATAAATTTAGCAGGTAGCGATAAGGGAATCGATAAAGAATCGGATCGATAAGCAGAATCGATAATGGAATCGTATCGATAAAATCTTATCAATTCCCATCCCTACACACAACGCAGTACGCACATTCCGAGACTCGCACAGCGTTATGACTTGTCATAAGTGAATTCGCTATTATATGTTGTACCACTGTATTGCACATCGTTGTGGGCAAGACCACCCGCATTTCATTGTATACTTGTATGCCAAATGTGACAAATAAAACTCTTGACTTGACTTGAATTCAATTGTATAGAAACAACTCACCAAAATGGACTATTGCACAACTGATTGAAAAAAATATATCTAAGGGGGGGGGGGGGGCCTTCACTGGGCGGGCCTTAGGTCATGCATTAAAGCATTCCGTCTCCAGACGGATTTCCGTCAATTTGATTGGGGAGATCCGTCCATTTGATTCGCAGTCTGACGGAAGTATTTGCATGATTTGTAGATGCATACAGATTGAAACAAAATTGAGCCAATCAGAGGCGCCAAATATGGAAAAGGGCTTTTTTTTCCTATCGCGCCAAGCAGTCATCATCACTCAGCGACTCGAGAGACAGGTCGCCTTTTTTGCAGCCTCACGCGTCAACTGCTTGTTTACCAACGTCACAGCCACCACGCTGCTTGCACTCGCTGCTATATACCGATTAGCTAACGTTAGCTTAATAGCGTCTGTTAAATGGAAGGAGTAAGCCGGCCACTAAAAAGAGAACCCACCGCGGGGTTCTCGGATGAAAAGGATCAGCGGGACCACGTAACAAAAAGTTTCGAGAGGAGAGGACGTTTGAAGAGACTGGCTAGGCAGCGCTACTGGGGGCTGTAGTGGTGAGTTAACTTGTTCCGTGTGCCGCAACGATGTCAAAAAGAAAAACGGAAACAACACGTTTGTCATTGTCGTGTTACTTCACAGTACAATATGTGAGTCCCCTGCTGTGGTTGTGAGTATACGTTTATTAGCTTAACTCCGTAGCAACATCACACCGGTGTATCTGTAGACAGTCTCCTCCCCACCGTATATATTCTCTCTGTCAGGATCTATGGGTAACATTACTGTATATTTGCATATCGTATATGTCACAAATGTAACAGTACTATATACCTGTAGTATGTCCCTATGCCATAAATGTCATGATGTCAATGTCATGCATGTCATAAATGTCACTGAATTGAAAATGGGGGACCCTGATGATGTAAACAAGACAAACGTCTTTCTCTGGTCTGCATCCCCTTAACAATTGTGTGTATTGAGCCATACTGTATTGTACCCATTCTGCAATCGGTTAAATATTGATTGATTGTTATAACGGATTGCAGAATGGGTACAATACAGTACAGCTCAATACACACAATTGTCAAGGGGTTGCAGACCAGAGAAAGACTTTCCTCTTTACATCAGGGTCCCCCATTTTCAATTCATCATAACATATATGACATACATGACATACAGATAGATAATACTGCTACATCTATACATTTATGACGTACCAGATTTACACAGTATTGTTTGTGATACAATAAGAGTCTAAAAAAGAGAGCATATACATTTGACGAAGAAACTGTACATTGGAGGAGGTTGGGTGGACTGGAGGGGGGGGGGACTGTACATTGGAGGTGGTTGGGGAGGGAAGGGTTGGGTAGGCGGGGTGGGGGGGTAACTGTACATTGGATTATCGACGAAACCGAAACAAGTAGGCTCCCTTAAAACGCCAACGCTATTAAAAAGAAATAAAGTGGAGGTTAAAATAAGAATATGACTTGGCCTGAAAAAAATTTCAGTCAGGAGATTTTTTTTTGCTTTAATCCCTGCCTTAGGTATCGAAATATGCCACAGATTGATCTAACACGAATCGATACTCTGTAGTACCGACGTAATTTGGTCGATACCCTTAAAAGTACAGAGTTCGGTACCCATTAGGCTTGGGCGGTATCCTTATTTTCAAACCGGCAAACATTTATGTTATAATACCCCGGTGCACGGTATTTGACGGTATGACTTTCATTTTCATCAGCGGGGGGGGGGTTACGTGTTACCAAGTAAACAAATCATCGTCAGCTCTCAGAATGGTAGTCCCGCACCGGTAGAAGCCCGCACCGTTTTAGCGTTAGCATCTAGCCTATAGCCATGGCAGACTATTTGATTCCTTAAGGGCTAGAAATTGCCTGGGTTTTGGTCATATGCTCCCGAAATGCTCCCGTTGTTTGGCTACTTCTATGTGCAGTGAAAACTACTCGAATGCTTTATAACCTAGTCATTGATTTAGTTCAGGGTAATCTAAGATTAGCCGCAGAGCTAACGCTACTTAACGTGAGCTAACGCTAGTTATTCAAGCTCAGTAGCTCACAGAGAGAGATAAACAGCTGACAGCGGATAGTACAGGACGGTACAAATACAATAAAAAGGCGGGTGGGGGCTGTTGTGTAAACCTTGTACTCTTTAGTTCACATATAATAAGAGACGGATTGCTCCACAACAACACTGCTCTCGTCACAACGCTTTACGGTATTTTCACAGCACTGTCGCAACATTACCGTAAAACGTGAACACCGTTGTGACCCACTCGCTCCACTAGAGCGGTCTCGCCCTCTGCTGGCGCGTGTGTGCACTACACTCAAAACTCCGTTTCACTGTTATAGAAACTGAAGCGCATCTGTGATTTTGACGGTGACGGACGGTATTGAAAATCAATACCGTAGGTATTTCTAAATACCCTGGTATACCTTAATACCGTCATACCGCCCAAGCCTAGTACCCATCCCTAGTGGTATGGCTGCTTACAGCGTTGTAGAGAACTATGGTGGCTGCTTACAGTGTTGTAGGGACCTGTGGAATGGCTGCTTGCAGCGTATTAGAGGCCTGTGGGTATGACTGCTGCTTGTAGAGACCTGTGGTATGTTTATGTTTATTAGGATCCCCATTAGTCATTATTCTTCCTGGGGTCCTCACAGATATACACATACAAATATGAAACATTCAGTGTAAATCAGTCATATATCGCATACATAATCAATAGAAAATAAAACAAGTTTAATTAGCGATCTGAAATCATATTGCATCAAGCGATTGGAGATCCAGTCACCCCAGGATAGGTGAATCCATTTCACCATACCTTAAAAGAAACTAAAGAAAAACACAAAGTAAACAGAAGAAGTTTGGATAACATGGCTGCAGCTACACTCATGCATGACATATATTGATTTCCTTCCGGATTATGGCTCCTTTAAGTTTCTTTTTGCAACTGTCCTTGTTTTCCGTCCGTATGATATGTAACAGGATCCTATTCCAATATGGTATCGCTGTTGCTTGTAGAGACCTGTGGTATTGCTGCTGCTTGTAGAGACTGTGGTAGGGCTGGGCGATATAACGATAACGATAATTATCGCGATATATTTTAATAATCAATATCGGGGGGGGGGGGGGGGGGTCGAAAAAAGAAAATGTTTTTTTTTTTTTTTTTTTTTTTGTGGACCTGCAACAGGTCAGTTTTAAAACAAGAGACAGTGGACAGACTTGTCTTTCTTGCCTGCAACTTAAAGTAATGGCCTTGCTTGTCCAAATGACAATACTGACCAAATTGAGATTTATTTTTCTCTTGTCCATTTATTTTGTTTGCTTTCTAATTTAAAATACAGTGTGAATCCGTCTGTACACAGTAGGCTATGGGTGCTAGCAGAGCTAGTCTCCAGTCACGAGTCACGGTGCACATGTGCGGTGGTTTGTCCACCAAAAAAGCGCCAAAAGATAGAAAAGAAACTAGCAGAGCCAGAACTGTTCAACTCCCCTGGAGCCACAGCCAGCAGAGAAGCCTGTTTACTTTAGCTTTCAAACCAGCTGCAGCCTGAGAACTGGTGTGTCAGGGGCTGTAACACTAAAGATGGCGGCAACGACAAAGAATTGCTGCAAAATAAACATACATCTGTTGTTTAAAAAAGAAATATATATATATATATATATATATATATATATATATATATATATATATATATATATATATATATATAAAATTTATACTTATAACAATATCGAATATCGAGTGATATGATATTGTTATCGATATCGTTATCGCGATATCATTTTTGGCCATATCGCCCCAGCCCTAGACTGTGGTATGACTGCTGCTTGTAGAGACTGTGGTATGACTGCTTGTAGGGTCGTAGAGACCTGTGGCACTACCTACACTGTGTAGTGTATTGAGAGGTGACCCCCCCCCCCCTATTAACTGTTACACCACTGCATGGCATGCTGGGGACCCTAAGAAACGTCCAGTCATTAGATTTGAGTCAAATAGGTTCTAATATTCCATTCCAACAGTGAAGAGATATAAATCAAATTAAATTTATTTGTAAGGCCCGACAACACACGTTAATGTCCCCATGGGCCGGACACGTCTTCTTCAAACAAGTCAAGAAGAAACATCACAATAAATCGAGAACAAAACAAAAACACCATGAAGTCCAAACATTTTTAAATAAATGAATGCAACACTCCCAGACATACCCCACGCGAAGGTAAGGAAAAACTCACTAAAACCTAGCAATAGGAAAAAATGCACCACAGGCAATGTGAAGGAGAGAAACCTTAGAAGGGCTGTTCAAGGGGCAATCTCCCTTCTTAGATGTCGGTGATAGTAGTGTTTAGGGCTGGGCGATTCTTGCTAAAATGTGAATCACGATTTTTCTCTAAGAATTGAGATCACGATTCTCTCACATGATTCTTATTTTTTCAATAAAATCATTTATTGCACTCTTTCTTAAACAGACAACATAACGTATATCAAAGTGCCTGACTTAAACTTAGTCTCTTGTAACATACAAAATAACTCAAGTCAGAATCGTCATAATTTAAAAAAAGTTAAGTAAAAAGTAAAAAAAGAAAATCGTCATAATTCAGAAATTAGATTGCATAGGACTATAAATCGAGATCGCAATTTTTTTTCGATTTAATTGCCCAGCCCCTAGTAGTGTTGCAATAAAACAGGCGAAACAGTTGGTAAGCATGCACACATATGTGTAATGAAACACATAAAAAAAAGTTGCTTACCAATAAGGGCTTTGAAAATAAACCAATACCCGTTTTTGTTGGGCCTTTCTGCAAGAGAAGACCAACCCACCCTGTCGTACAGAACCTCTCCTCTAACGGGCCTCGTCTGTCCCTCCTTGTATGGAAGGTCGCCTTTTTTGCAGCCTCACGCGTCAACTGCTTGTTTACCAACGTCACAGCCACCACGCTGCTTGCACTCGCTGCTATATACCGATTAGCTAACGTTAGCTTAATAGCGTCTGTTAAATGGAAGGAGTAAGCCGGCCACTAAAAAGAGAACCCACCGCGGGGTTCTCGGATGAAAAGGATCAGCGGGACCACGTAACAAAAAGTTTCGAGAGGAGAGGACGTTTGAAGAGACTGGCTAGGCAGCGCTACTGGGGGCTGTAGTGGTGAGTTAACTTGTTCCGTGTGCCGCAACGATGTCAAAAAGAAAAACGGAAACAACACGTTTGTCATTGTCGTGTTACTTCACAGTACAATATGTGAGTCCCCTGCTGTGGTTGTGAGTATACGTTTATTAGCTTAACTCCGTAGCAACATCACACCGGTGTATCTGTAGACAGTCTCCTCCCCACCGTATATATTCTCTCTGTCAGGATCTATGGGTAACATTACTGTATATTTGCATATCGTATATGTCACAAATGTAACAGTACTATATACCTGTAGTATGTCCCTATGCCATAAATGTCATGATGTCAATGTCATGCATGTCATAAATGTCACTGAATTGAAAATGGGGGACCCTGATGATGTAAACAAGACAAACGTCTTTCTCTGGTCTGCATCCCCTTAACAATTGTGTGTATTGAGCCATACTGTATTGTACCCATTCTGCAATCGGTTAAATATTGATTGATTGTTATAACGGATTGCAGAATGGGTACAATACAGTACAGCTCAATACACACAATTGTCAAGGGGTTGCAGACCAGAGAAAGACTTTCCTCTTTACATCAGGGTCCCCCATTTTCAATTCATCATAACATATATGACATACATGACATACAGATAGATAATACTGCTACATCTATACATTTATGACGTACCAGATTTACACAGTATTGTTTGTGATACAATAAGAGTCTAAAAAAGAGAGCATATACATTTGACGAAGAAACTGTACATTGGAGGAGGTTGGGTGGACTGGAGGGGGGGGGGACTGTACATTGGAGGTGGTTGGGGAGGGAAGGGTTGGGTAGGCGGGGTGGGGGGGTAACTGTACATTGGATTATCGACGAAACCGAAACAAGTAGGCTCCCTTAAAACGCCAACGCTATTAAAAAGAAATAAAGTGGAGGTTAAAATAAGAATATGACTTGGCCTGAAAAAAATTTCAGTCAGGAGATTTTTTTTTGCTTTAATCCCTGCCTTAGGTATCGAAATATGCCACAGATTGATCTAACACGAATCGATACTCTGTAGTACCGACGTAATTTGGTCGATACCCTTAAAAGTACAGAGTTCGGTACCCATTAGGCTTGGGCGGTATCCTTATTTTCAAACCGGCAAACATTTATGTTATAATACCCCGGTGCACGGTATTTGACGGTATGACTTTCATTTTCATCAGCGGGGGGGGGGTTACGTGTTACCAAGTAAACAAATCATCGTCAGCTCTCAGAATGGTAGTCCCGCACCGGTAGAAGCCCGCACCGTTTTAGCGTTAGCATCTAGCCTATAGCCATGGCAGACTATTTGATTCCTTAAGGGCTAGAAATTGCCTGGGTTTTGGTCATATGCTCCCGAAATGCTCCCGTTGTTTGGCTACTTCTATGTGCAGTGAAAACTACTCGAATGCTTTATAACCTAGTCATTGATTTAGTTCAGGGTAATCTAAGATTAGCCGCAGAGCTAACGCTACTTAACGTGAGCTAACGCTAGTTATTCAAGCTCAGTAGCTCACAGAGAGAGATAAACAGCTGACAGCGGATAGTACAGGACGGTACAAATACAATAAAAAGGCGGGTGGGGGCTGTTGTGTAAACCTTGTACTCTTTAGTTCACATATAATAAGAGACGGATTGCTCCACAACAACACTGCTCTCGTCACAACGCTTTACGGTATTTTCACAGCACTGTCGCAACATTACCGTAAAACGTGAACACCGTTGTGACCCACTCGCTCCACTAGAGCGGTCTCGCCCTCTGCTGGCGCGTGTGTGCACTACACTCAAAACTCCGTTTCACTGTTATAGAAACTGAAGCGCATCTGTGATTTTGACGGTGACGGACGGTATTGAAAATCAATACCGTAGGTATTTCTAAATACCCTGGTATACCTTAATACCGTCATACCGCCCAAGCCTAGTACCCATCCCTAGTGGTATGGCTGCTTACAGCGTTGTAGAGAACTATGGTGGCTGCTTACAGTGTTGTAGGGACCTGTGGAATGGCTGCTTGCAGCGTATTAGAGGCCTGTGGGTATGACTGCTGCTTGTAGAGACCTGTGGTATGTTTATGTTTATTAGGATCCCCATTAGTCATTATTCTTCCTGGGGTCCTCACAGATATACACATACAAATATGAAACATTCAGTGTAAATCAGTCATATATCGCATACATAATCAATAGAAAATAAAACAAGTTTAATTAGCGATCTGAAATCATATTGCATCAAGCGATTGGAGATCCAGTCACCCCAGGATAGGTGAATCCATTTCACCATACCTTAAAAGAAACTAAAGAAAAACACAAAGTAAACAGAAGAAGTTTGGATAACATGGCTGCAGCTACACTCATGCATGACATATATTGATTTCCTTCCGGATTATGGCTCCTTTAAGTTTCTTTTTGCAACTGTCCTTGTTTTCCGTCCGTATGATATGTAACAGGATCCTATTCCAATATGGTATCGCTGTTGCTTGTAGAGACCTGTGGTATTGCTGCTGCTTGTAGAGACTGTGGTAGGGCTGGGCGATATAACGATAACGATAATTATCGCGATATATTTTAATAATCAATATCGGGGGGGGGGGGGGGGGGTCGAAAAAAGAAAATGTTTTTTTTTTTTTTTTTTTTTTTGTGGACCTGCAACAGGTCAGTTTTAAAACAAGAGACAGTGGACAGACTTGTCTTTCTTGCCTGCAACTTAAAGTAATGGCCTTGCTTGTCCAAATGACAATACTGACCAAATTGAGATTTATTTTTCTCTTGTCCATTTATTTTGTTTGCTTTCTAATTTAAAATACAGTGTGAATCCGTCTGTACACAGTAGGCTATGGGTGCTAGCAGAGCTAGTCTCCAGTCACGAGTCACGGTGCACATGTGCGGTGGTTTGTCCACCAAAAAAGCGCCAAAAGATAGAAAAGAAACTAGCAGAGCCAGAACTGTTCAACTCCCCTGGAGCCACAGCCAGCAGAGAAGCCTGTTTACTTTAGCTTTCAAACCAGCTGCAGCCTGAGAACTGGTGTGTCAGGGGCTGTAACACTAAAGATGGCGGCAACGACAAAGAATTGCTGCAAAATAAACATACATCTGTTGTTTAAAAAAGAAATATATATATATATATATATATATATATATATATATATATATATATATATATATATATATATATATAAAATTTATACTTATAACAATATCGAATATCGAGTGATATGATATTGTTATCGATATCGTTATCGCGATATCATTTTTGGCCATATCGCCCCAGCCCTAGACTGTGGTATGACTGCTGCTTGTAGAGACTGTGGTATGACTGCTTGTAGGGTCGTAGAGACCTGTGGCACTACCTACACTGTGTAGTGTATTGAGAGGTGACCCCCCCCCCCCTATTAACTGTTACACCACTGCATGGCATGCTGGGGACCCTAAGAAACGTCCAGTCATTAGATTTGAGTCAAATAGGTTCTAATATTCCATTCCAACAGTGAAGAGATATAAATCAAATTAAATTTATTTGTAAGGCCCGACAACACACGTTAATGTCCCCATGGGCCGGACACGTCTTCTTCAAACAAGTCAAGAAGAAACATCACAATAAATCGAGAACAAAACAAAAACACCATGAAGTCCAAACATTTTTAAATAAATGAATGCAACACTCCCAGACATACCCCACGCGAAGGTAAGGAAAAACTCACTAAAACCTAGCAATAGGAAAAAATGCACCACAGGCAATGTGAAGGAGAGAAACCTTAGAAGGGCTGTTCAAGGGGCAATCTCCCTTCTTAGATGTCGGTGATAGTAGTGTTTAGGGCTGGGCGATTCTTGCTAAAATGTGAATCACGATTTTTCTCTAAGAATTGAGATCACGATTCTCTCACATGATTCTTATTTTTTCAATAAAATCATTTATTGCACTCTTTCTTAAACAGACAACATAACGTATATCAAAGTGCCTGACTTAAACTTAGTCTCTTGTAACATACAAAATAACTCAAGTCAGAATCGTCATAATTTAAAAAAAGTTAAGTAAAAAGTAAAAAAAGAAAATCGTCATAATTCAGAAATTAGATTGCATAGGACTATAAATCGAGATCGCAATTTTTTTTCGATTTAATTGCCCAGCCCCTAGTAGTGTTGCAATAAAACAGGCGAAACAGTTGGTAAGCATGCACACATATGTGTAATGAAACACATAAAAAAAAGTTGCTTACCAATAAGGGCTTTGAAAATAAACCAATACCCGTTTTTGTTGGGCCTTTCTGCAAGAGAAGACCAACCCACCCTGTCGTACAGAACCTCTCCTCTAACGGGCCTCGTCTGTCCCTCCTTGTGTCCTCAGGTCGGAGACATCGTCAAGGTGTTGCGGATGAACATCAGCGGTCAGTGGGAGGGCGAGGTCAACGGGAGGCGGGGTCACTTTCCCTTCACTCACGTAAAAATAATGGACCCCCAGAACCCGGACGAGAGCGAGTGACCCCGGAGGGGCCGTGACCCGAACCCAACCGTCTGGCCGGGGGGGGGGCCCGTCTCCCGCACCCTTCTTGCCAGTGTCACCATGGTTACGTGCTTGCCTGCTTGGGGAGGGAATGATAAGCGCTCCCTGTGTCGTCAACAACAACAACCGCCGCATGGGCTTTCTGACTGTTTACAGCTCTGGACTCCTTGATCACCTACTAACCTCCTTGGTCCCTCTGTCACCAGAACCTGTCCCCCTGTCACCAGAACCTGTCCCTCTGTCCCCCAGAACCTGTCCCTCTGTCCCCCAGAACCTGTCCCTCTGTCCCCCAGAACCTGTCCTTCTGTCCCCCAGAACCTGTCCCTATGTCCCCCAGAACCTGTCCCTATGTCCCCCAGAACCTGTCCCTATGTCCCCCAGAACCTGTCCCCCAGAACCTGTCCCTATGTCCCCCAGAACCTGTCCCTATGTCCCCCAGAACCTGTCCCTCTGTCACCAGAACCTGTCCCTCTGTCCCCCAGAACCTGTCCCTCAGAACCTGTCCCTCTGTCCCCCAGAACCTGTCCCTCTGTCCCCCAGAACCTGTCCCTCTGTCCCCCAGAACCTTTCCCTCTGTCCCCCAGAACCTGTCCCCAGGTTCCTCATCACATCACCTGGTCCCAGGCCGCTCAGTGTCGCCATCACCTGGTCCCAGGCCGCTCAGTGTCCTCATCACCTGGTCCCAGGCCGCTCAGTGTCGCCATCACCTGGTCCCAGGCCGCTCAGTGTCCTCATCACCTGGTCCCAGGCCGCTCAGTGTCCTCATCACCTGGTCCCAGGCTGCTCAGTGTCCTCATCACCTGGTCCCAGGCCGCTCAGTGTCCTCATCACCTGGTCCCAGGCCGCTCAGTGTCCTCATCACCTGGTCCCAGGCTGCTCAGTGTCCTCATCACCTGGTCCCAGGCCGCTCAGTGTCCTCATCACCTGGTCCCAGGCCGCTCAGTGTCCTCATCACCTGGTCCCAGGCTGCTCAGTGTCCTCATCATTTCCACGTCATCGTTAGACGTCTTAAGTGTCTCTTCTTCTTTTTACACTCCATCCATGACGGGTTATAGAACCCCCCCCCTGCTTCGTTTGTGCTTCACACAGACTCTTCAACCCTAATATGGATCTCTCTTTTTAATAACAAGGCAGGGGGTTTCACTTTTTGAAGCAGCAATAACAATGTATGTATTTATTCTGCATCTGTGAGTTCTCCATAGCGGAGGCGTCATCCGGGTGATCATCAGGTAATAATATTATTATTATTATTATTATCAGTGATGTGGCTTTTTAAACAAGAGATTTACAAAAACACAGTAGTCCTCCTGTGAAGCGCTAGCCTCTCACCCCTAGACAGAGGACAGAGGATGGACGCAGGATATACACAGAACTGACGGAGGATAGAGGACAGACGGAGGACAGCATCACTGGCAGACGGAGAGGAAAGCACACAGGGGGTTTGGAACAGTTTTTCTCTTTTTCCTTCCGAAATTACACACTTGAGAGGTCTATTGGTATTGGCCTTGTGCGTGTGTGTGTGTATGTATATATGCGTGTGTGTGTTCACCGTGGATCTTAAACCCACCATCGCGATACCATTTCTTTCTCACATTATTATTATTGGAATTTTGAGGGCTTTTGAAAGTGTGTTTTTTTTGTGTTTTGTGGGCCTGGAAGATATTTGTACAAGAGGGAGGGAGGGAGGGAGGGAGGGAGGGAGGGAGGGAGGGATGGATGGATGGATGGATGGTTGGTCCTGTGGAGGATCTGAATCGAGTCACTGTTGTATCTTCATTCTAGCCCCGCCCAGTACAACAGGACAGACACAGAGACGACGTGTTGAGTTTGATTGGTGCGTGTGAAGATGAGTGATGACTGACTGACAGAAGGGGAGGGAGATGTTACTCTGACTGATGGCTGGGAGATCCAATACCACTGTAAACCCGTCTGGTGAACGACCTCCCCGCCTCTCCGGCCTCAGAGCCTCGTTCCGCAAAGATTTCCTTTTTTATTTATGTTTTTCTCAAGACGACATTGTGTTATTAATTATTATGTGACTTCATCTCTTTTTTTTGTATTATTTGTGCCATAATAATGATCAGGACAGGTTGAGGTTGTTTTGGGATGCAGATGTACACCCGAGTCCTGACTGCAGATGATGTTTATATACGAGTGCTGGTAATACTGTAAGAAGGTTTCTTAAAGCTATGGGTTGGGACCCAGCAGCACGGGGGCCGCTTCTGCTTCTGACGGAGTAGTCGGGTGTTTTTCGAGGTGCGTCTCCTGGTCTTAGCCGCACATTAATCGGAGATGCTGCTGTGTGTCCAAAACGCAAACGTGCAGAGTATTCCACGCAGAGTTCACCCTCCCAGGTCCCACCCTGGTCCTCAGTGATCACAGCCCGCCCGCGTCTGAACACAACACAGGTCATCATCTGCCGTATTCACACCGCGAGCAACGGGGACTGCAGCAAAGTGGTACATTTATATTAAATGTGTGCTTCTCGCAGTGTTTTGCCTGCATGAAAACGCTTATTAAGTGGTCATAATTTGTTAAAATAGTCAAGCTTTTTGCCCAATAATTTTTAAAACATCAAGTCCAGATTTTATTTTTTTGCTCCGCTGCCTGTCTGAGGACGAGAGATGTGAAGCGTTGTCTGCGCATCGTGCCCTCGTTCTGCCTAAACACCACCCTGTCTGCTCCCTCTCTCTGCCTAGACTCCACCCCTCCTAGACGCCACCCCTCCTAAACCAAGCGCATTATTTCCATATGTCCGAACACATCTGCCACGGAGAATTGCATGCTGTGTGCTCCTTGTCTGAAAGGCAACTCCAGGCGATGCCCGATTCTCAGTGCGCTGTCCTGAGTGCATGTCTGAACGGGGCTTCGGTAAGCCTGTGAGGGACTGGGTGCTCGAGTCCAGGGTTGGGATCCATTCGCATGTAAATCAGTGAGTTCAGGAAGTGGATTTCCTTTCAGATATAAGCTAGATCAACTTTTTGGCCTGAAAAGGTTGAACCATCCAACCTATTGACGAGCAAATGAGGATGTCAAGCAAGTGAATTGCAATTAATTTAGATTATTTTTTAAAGTGAATTCAACCCCAACCCTGACTCGCTCAGAAGCACCACTGTGGCCGAGTAAAAGGGCTTTTTCTACAAGACGGGCACGTCCCTGTGTCCAATGGTATGAGATCACGGGAGGACCAAAGGTCACGGCCAGCCAATGATACCCCATCAATGCCTTTTTTTCTCTTGCAGAGAAATGCTACTTCTTTGCACAAGCAATCTTCCCCTTAACAGATGGTCTGAGCAGCCTGACAGCTCTGTGGCTGGTTAACAGATGGTCTGAGCAGCCTGACAGCTCTGTGGCTGGTTAACAGATGGTCTGAGCAGCCTGACAGCTCTGTGGCTGGTTAACAGATGGTCTGAGCAGCCTGACAGCTCTGTGGCTGGTTAACAGATGGTCTGAGCAGCCTGACAGCTCTGTGGCTGGTTAACAGATGGTCTGAGCAGCCTGACAGCTCTGTGGCTGGTTAACAGATGGTCTGAGCAGCCTGACAGCTCTGTGGCTGGTTAACAGATGGTCTGAGCAGCCTGACAGCTCTGTGGCTGGTTAACAGATGGTCTGAGCAGCCTGACAGCTCTGTGGCTGGTTAACAGATGGTCTGAGCAGCCTGACAGCTCTGTGGCTGGTTAACAGATGGTCTGAGCAGCCTGACAGCTCTGTGGCTGGTTAACAGATGGTCTGAGCAGCCTGACAGCTCTGTGGCTGGTTAACAGATGGTCTGAGCAGCCTGACAGCTCTGTGGCTGGTTAACAGATGGTCTGAGCAGCCTGACAGCTCTGTGGCTGGTTAACAGATGGTCTGAGCAGCCTGACAGCTCTGTGGCTGGTTAACAGATGGTCTGAGCAGCCTGACAGCTCTGTGGCTGGTTAACAGATGGTCTGAGCAGCCTGACAGCTCTGTGGCTGGTTAACAGATGGTCTGAGCAGCCTGACAGCTCTGTGGCTGGTTAACAGATGGTCTGAGCAGCCTGACAGCTCTGTGGCTGGTTAACAGATGGTCTGAGTAGCCTGACAGCTCTGTGGCTGGTTAACAGATGATCTGAGCAGCTCTGTGGCTGGTTAACCGATGATCTGAGCAGCTCTGTGGCTGGTTAACCGATGATCTGAGCAGCTCTGTGGCTGGTTAACCGATACTCTGAGCAGCTCTGTGGCTGGTTAACCGATACTCTGAGCAGCTCTGGTTAACAGACGGAACGTGGCTGAAATCCAATGGACTCTTTGAGCGAAGAGGAGCGTACTGGGAGTTGAGGATTTGGGCGGTTTGCTCTTTCGAAATCTCTGCTGTTAAAGACCGACGTGCCCTCCTCCCACTGTCCCTGCTCAGCCTTCCAACGCAGTAAAATAGTACTACTGTACAACATTTCAATCGTGTCCCAACCGAATTCTCATGTTTTTTTTTGTGTTTTTTTTAGCCAGCTGTTGAATCAAGCATCTAATGATTGTTTAAATAAACTGTTTGTTTTAAAGGAGAGAAGGAATAAAAGAAAACAAAATAACTTTTAAGCAAAGGTGACTTTTTAGTAAAAGGGAAAACCGAGCCTGCTGGTGTGCATGACCTCTTGGCTTGGTGGAGGTTGTTCTTCCAGGTCAAACGCTGCTTCATGTCCTTTCTTATTTCAAGTTTCACTTCTTTTTAAACACTTTTTTTTTTTTTTATGCCGCCTGGTCTGTGAAATCAATCCGTGCAGAGTTGAGTTCGGGTTCTTACCTTCTGTCGACCCGACAGTGAAAACCCACTAATCAAGCAATACACCCTAATAGTTTTCTCATCGTTTGCTCAGATTCTGTTCGTTAAGGCATTAACAGTGTTACTGTGCTTTTTCTCATGTTTTAGACGAGCCTCCTCGTTGTCTTTTAATTCAGAATGAAAAAAAATTGTGCCTTTTTATTTTCTTATTCTACCATTTCCATGTGTTAATATTTCCCATGGTTAACTGTTGGTATGACCCTTTATGTACAGAGCAAGTAAATAAAATGTACCTCTACTTCTTTAACCTGCTGTACCGCTTCGATTATTTTAAGAGCTTCGGTCTGTTCAATCTTGTCAAAACGGCACCCGCCTATAGGCAAAGGATGACTACGTGGTACTAAGAAGAAGAAGTCTTTATTTGTCATGCAGCAACACACATGTAAGATGGGCGACACACAGGAACACACATGCCCTGTGACGAATCCAAGTGCTCCTGTCCGTCTTCGTCAGGGATGCGACAGTGTTAGCAATGTGTTCTGCATGTTTTTCCATTGGGTTTATCTTTTTTTTCTGGAGGGGAGAACATGCAAACTCCACACAGAAAGGCCAGGGAGGTAGACCACTGCACTTCCGCATTACATTGAGCTCATGGAGGAGAGAGCGGGGGGAGAAAATTAATGAATGTGGATGAGAGCCTTGCCATTAAGTGGTTGTAGCTACGGCTGTGGGGGCGCTGGAGACACGATCCAATATACCTTTATACGCCTGAGTCTCATGAACACGGCACGACCAATCCCAAGTCGATCGGCACTTTCGCGGCCGAGCTATATGTCACTTTTTCACACCTACTGCCGAACTATGCATGCGCAGATTGATGGGCAATCTGCACATGCGTAGTTCGGGAGTAGGTGCAGAAAAGTGACTATAGCTCGGCCGCGAAAGTGCCGATCGACTTGGGATTGGTCGTGCCGTGTTCATGAGACTCAGGCGTATAAAGGTATATTGGATCATGTCTCCAGCGCCCCCACAGCCGTAGCTACAACCACTTAATTTCAAGGCTCTCATCCACATTCATTCATTTTCTCCCCCCGCTCTCTCCTCCATGAGCTCAATGTAATGCGGAAGTGAGAGGGTTATGGTTAGGGTTCCATCCCCAGCAGGGGAACTTAAAGGAACACTGGAGTTAGACAAGCAGATACATACCCTTTTCTTCTCTGTGCATGCATTAGGCTTAGCTTAGGGAACAGCCGCACCGTTAGCCTAGCTTAGCATCATTCACTGGAAGTAGGTGTGCCAGTATAGCCTAGTTCCCAACAGTCATGAAATACACTCCAAATACAACTCTAAAACGTTCCTGTAAATTGTGTATTTACGTGGAGAAAATTTTTTTTTTTACAGGAATGTTTTGGAGTTGTATTTGCAGTGTATTTCGTGACTGTTGGGAACTAGGCTACACTGGCACACCTACTTCCAGTGAATGCCGCTAAGCTAGGCTAACTGTGCGAGGAGAAGAAAAGGGTATGTATCTCCTTGTCTAACTCTAGGGTAGATGGCAAATAAGCTAATTTCCCCAAAAGTTGGCGTGTTCCTTTAAAAGTAAGTAAGAAAATACATACACATGTTACATATTCGATACAATATGTAAATACATTACTTGTGGCTATAAAATAATGTACATTCATGTACCTCTCTTCCTGTGGTAGTACTTTATTTACATGTTCTAAGTGAGATTGGGCTGAGATTATGGTGGAGCTGAGTGAGTGTATCTGGAGCAGCGAGAGTTCCTCTCCAGTGCCAATTCTGAAGCACCCAGGAGAGAGGAAGCAATTAATGAATGTTAATGAGGTGCTAAGAAAAGACAGCCAACGACTCACTGACCCAGAGAGACAGAAAGAGAGAGAGGCAGCGAGAGGTGGAAATCTTTTCAAGGGCAAGGTTTTAAGATGACTCTGTTTTCCCCCTCCATAGCTGCAGTGTGTCATGGTTTTAATTAGATGTTTTAGGACAGCGTCTGCACCATTTGTTCTCAACGTGGGGTTCGGCGACCTCCCAGGGGACCACCGTACCTCCCAGGGGGGGTCCCCAGAAAAATTGGGAACAGTTTGATGTGACTTATTATTTCACTGACTAGAAGTTAATGGCACAATTCTATTTATAATAAAACACAAGATACCCTAATGATCAGGATACGCGCTCCATAAAGAAACTGTTGCCAAACACTGCTAATCATGGGGTCAAATAAAAAGGTCCTCATACTGTATGGGTGTGTGTGTGGGTTGGGGGCGCGATACCATCCTTCCGCAGCCTCAGGTAAATGATCTGTTCATATTATAACATCACTTTTGTTATATTTTGCGATATTTTGTTTCACTTGAGTGAAATAACTTATAGCGTGTACAATAATGATGTATATAAATATGTATATATATTTACCACATATATATATATATACATATCTGTCTGAATATACCTGCATACAATCCTTTCTATATACATATTTATAAATCTGCATATAGCCCATATAACTATGATAGTATGTACAATGATGCTGTATATATATATATTTATCTGTAGATACTATACATATCCCTTACCTACTCTTACTAATCATACCGCTGGCCAATATGACTTAATATCATAGTGTCTTTATACCTCTATCACTGTACACAATAATAGTAATAACACTGTACATACATCAGTTTAGCATACCGGTATATTACTCAGCTTGTTATATATATCACATTGAATCACTTGTACATTATGTGTATATCACCAGGGTTATCAAGTGAGCTCCTACCATATGAGATGATGTATACAATTTACTTTTCTGATATAGAAAACAAGCTACACATGCACTATATGCCACAATAACCGACCAACTACAACACAGCACAAACTCTCACTAGCTGTGGGGCTTACAGTGATATGGCAAAAATATTTAGACACAAAGTATTCATGTCAAAACACTTGCCAAACGGTATGCATTGCATGCCCTCATTCTTTGCCCTATGCCATAGCCTAGCCTACTCATCAATCATCCCTCTTATCGACCATCAACACTACTCCGAGAATTGTCATAAAAGCGTGTTCAAACCATTCTGCTCGTTTGTCAGAAACAGCCCACAAAACAGCCACAGAGCTGAAACGGCCCACAAAACAGCCACAGAGCTGAAACGGCCCACAAAACAGCCACGGCCTCTTTATCCTGCTTCATAACGTAATTCCCAGGGTCTTGGACAGACCTACTCTGTCCTCTGATAATCCATGACCTGTCGTGTCGCCTGTTGACACTTCTAAGCCACTTTGGCCTGCAAGGGTCCGACTGGTTTGAAAAAGCTCAACAAATAACAACGTTTTGAGATTTTACTATCGTTTTTTCAAGGTTCATGGTTCGTAGCAATTAAATGGTAAACATTACAATTAAATGGTAAAATTCACTTAACCTTACACAGCTCATTGAGAGTCCCACACACCCCAATCTAAAATCCCCAGATAAATCCTCACTAATTGACTTGTTCTTGACTAATGCTCCACACAAGTACCCTATGGCAGGTCTTTTTTATGTGATTAAAAAATGATATAAGTGACCACTCTGTGATCGCTGCAGTCAGAAATGCAAAGGTTCCTAAAAACCAAACCCTGCTTTGTTACTAAACGTAACATGAAGGCCTTTGTTGAACAGGGATTCCTTCATGACTTGTATGATTTTGACTGGGAACGTATTGAATTAATGTAATGATGTACAAACTGCATGGGAGTTCTTCCATGAAGGCTTATCCTCTCGTTGATAAACATGCTCCTTTCAGGAGGTATAAAGTCAAAGGAAGAGATAACCCCATGGTTCACGCCTGAGCTATCTGACCTTTTGTGAAAAAATTTTATCTTGCTTGGGCTACAGCCAGAAACACTGCGTCCGAGGCTGATTGGCTCACTTTCAGGCAACTCAGAAATCGCTTAACTTTTCTGATCAAAAAGGCCAAATCCGACTTCTTTCTCTCTGCCACAACAGAAAACCTAAATGACCCCAGAATATTCTGGAAGTCACTTTTTCTAAACTGACGCTTGTTGGCTGTTTGGTCTTATAATCCGACATTGGAATCATGTAATAGGTCAAGCAGTGTGTCAATCAACCGGCGTACACATATGCCATTTTAGCTTTCGTTTCAGGCCATGGTTACACTGGGGGAAAACAGCAACGTTGTATTTTCGAATGATTACGTTTGCATGTCCAAGTTAAAACTAAACACCGCTTTGGCGGGCGCCCCAGTGGCGAACCACATAGCGCGCTCAGCCGCGACACGGCCGACATGGGTTCGATTCCCGAACCCGTCGTTATTTGCCGAATGTCTTCCCCCCACTCTGTCTCCCATTCCTCCTCTGTCTCTATCTACTGGAGTAGAAATAAAGCGATAAAACGCCAAAAGAAAATCTAAAAAAAAAAAAAAAACGCTTTGGCAGGAAAACGCGTCCTAGTGGCAACGCTGAAAGGGTGTTTTCGTTTTGGAAACTCGCCGACAACAGTGCCATGTAATTTGCGCGAGCCGGATACGGAGCCGTTCTTGCCCAACGCCCATGCGCAGTAGTAAACACTGACGCCAAATTCTCCCCTGGCTGGACCTATACAGGATATCAGCTGCGTCCTCCTCAGATTGCCTGTAGCTGCGGCTAAACTAAGATCATGTGTTGTCAAGTTATTGTTATAAGGAACCCAGTCCAAACTACAACAGTCTGCATCCCCTTAACAATTGTTTGTATTGAGCCGTATTGTATTGTACCCATTCTGCAATCTGTTAAATAACGTTTTCATCCATCTAGGTTACTAGGTTAATGTACGATAGCCACAATGCTATACTGTTATAATGGCATATCCCAATCACGTTAGCATGTGAGACTAAACTCCGCTCTTGGTGGTCAATTGTGTTGATGTTAGTTTTGTTTCATCAACAAATCATAAACAAATGAGGCAGAACACACAGTGAATGTATCCGTTTTTGTTTATTGCACTTTGTTTCTTGCTGAAAAATAACTGCTATGTTGCTAAATGGCTCATGCGAGGTATTTAAAGATGGTGGCTTTCTGAGATTTTGAGCAGGATGTGGAGTGACTCGTTCAACCTTTCTGATTGGTTGAAAATGGCCTTCATGTTTGAACTACATCGCCACCTACTGCTTTGGCATTGTACTACATGTATATACATCACTCAGTGCTCACGAGACAAAACGACATCTAACTTGCCTGCCATTAACACATCCCACGCCGGAAACGGCTTACGACGTGTTTCAAGTTCATGCGAATTCTGCCATTCCACGGCGTACAACGTTATTGAGATCATATTTCATTTTTTCGCCATGTTATTCATAATTCCCTCACGGAGCCTGGTCTGATGCAGTGGGAGCTTGCACAACTCTGCAACAATTCAATCAATTCAATTATCTTTAATGACCACCCAGCCAGGCTGGTGGAATTTGATTTCAGTGCAGCATGTTACAGCATTGTTCCAACATAGAACATATAACATCACTTACATTACGTACATACTACATGCAGTTAAATACATAAATACACAATTACAAGACTTCAATATCAAAGTTCAGAGTTTATGTCCATGTCCATAGAGGTAGGGGGGGGGGGGCATGCTACAGGGAGTTCAGTGTCCGTATGGCAGTGGGGAAGAAGCTGTTTTTAAAGCGGGATGTTTTGGTGGTCAGGGATCTGTAGCGCCTCCCGGAGGGCAGCAGCTGGAAGATGTGGTGTGCTGGGTGAGTGGGGTCAGAGATAATTTTCCTAGCTCTTCTAATTGTGCTTTGGCGGTGGAGCGATTCGAGAGATGGGAGGGGGGTGCGGATTATTTTGGAGGATTTATTGATTATTCTTTGTTGTTTGTTTTTGGAGTGAGTGTCCAGACTGCTGTACCAAACTGTTATGGAGAAGGTGAGGATGCTTTGAATGATAGCCTGGTAGAAGCGGAGCAGGAGATGTTTTCTGACAATTTTTTGAGCTGGCGGAGGAAGAAGAGTCTTTGGTTGGCTTTTTTGTGGATGTGGTCTGTGAACTCTTGATGAGTTCTTGGGTTTTTGGGTTCTTGGGTTTTTGATGAGTTGAGGAGGAGGTCATTGTCTGTGCACCAGGTGATTGTGTGGTTGATTTGTGTATGGTATTCTGTTTCACTATTGTCTGTGATGAGGCCTATAAGGGTTGTGTCGTCTGCATATTTGTATATTTTGACGGGGAGGTTGTGGAGGGATATGAGCAGGTTGGTGTATAGGGAGAAAAGCCAGGGTGAAAGATGCTCCTGTGCTGAGATATAGAGGGTGGGATGTGATGTTGTTTATTTTGACCTTCTGTTGTCTGTTGGAGAGGAAGCCATGGATCCAGTGACAGATGCAGGGGTCAATGTTCATGTCCAGTAGTTTATTGATGAGTTTGGCTGGGATGATTGTGTTGAATGCGGAACTGAAGTCCATGACCAGAATGCGGGCGTATGAGTTGCGGGTTTCCAGGTGTTGCAGCAGGTGATGGTGGCTGTGTTGACTGTGTCTTCCACAGACCTGTTGGTTCTGTAGGCAAATTGATGTGGGTCCATGAGGGGGGTGGTGCTGGTTTTGAGGTGGGTGAGAATGATGCGTTCAAATGATTTCATTACTACGGATGTGAGGGCAATTGGTCTGTAGTCGTTAAGGCAGGAGATATTGTTGGATTTTGGTACAGGGATGATCGCATCAACGCTTCAATACTGCCGCCTGGTGGATGATCGGCGAGTTGCAACCGGAAGTGGATCTCTGGAGATCTCCGGTGCATCTGACAAATGCGTCCGGCACTCGCATATTGTTGCGGGACTGTATACACGTCCGTGTGTAGCGATCGCTGCCATAACGCAATAATCGATACGATTTGGGAGTTTATTATGATTATACAAACCGGAAATGGATTTAGGAGATCGCCGTCAAATAAGTGGGATCTTTTTCCTCCAGTCTCATCGTCGAACGGTAAGAGGACGCTGACGTCATTTTCAGCGCGTTTGTTTGTTATTATCCATGCAAACAGAAAGAAGCATTTTGTGAGGTTTGGTTCGTTCCCCGCCACACGCTCTCCTGAGGTACGGTGCTGATTGGTGCATTCCCCGCCACGCGCTTTTTGAGCGATTGCCACTTTCATCACGCAGCTGTCATAGTTTGGGATTAGCGCCCCAGAGGGCTTTATATACCTGGACCTTCCTTCTATCGTGGTCGGGTCGTTCTGGAATACAACTGCATTTGCCTGCTTTTTCCCCGTTGCTGTTCCTGGTCTACTTTCTCTCCAGGACCTTTCTGTGGAGAACCGCTGTTGAGAACCTTGTTCCCCGTTTGGAGCTGCGCCTCGTTTTACCCGCTTTATGCGTTGCGCTTGGGTGAGTGGAACCAAACCCCTCTGGATTATTCTGATTGTGTGTTTTAGAAGAGACACTGAAGATTTCGTTTTGTTTGCACTGACTCGGCTAGATTGTGTGTTGTGGGGAACACTGAAGACTGTCACTGTCAATTGGTTCTGGACACAGCTAAGGGAGGAGGGAACCACACTGCCTCTGTGTTTCGTTGGACTGTTTCTGATACCTCTCTCTCTCTCCGTTTTCCACCTTGAGTTAAAGCTGGGAGTATCTGCAGAGCCGCTACAACGTCACATGCCAATTCCCCACCGCTATCACCAGGAGGATTCTGCAGAGCCGCAGATGTCTCTGCCGAAGGCAGTCTCCCTGTTTGTTTGATAATTGTACTTTACCCTTTTTTTGACTGTGTAAATAAATACGCCCTAGTATTTGGCTAACTCTGAACTACCTGTCTGTGCCATTGCGTTTGAGGTCGGTTACAAACCATAACACATTTTGTATAAAAGTATTCTGTACTTCTGTATGACAACTATTAAAGAAACTTGAAACTGCTCTGATCAATATATCACCCATACTACATAAAGCATTTACTGACGATCACGGAATTATAAACGACCCCCCCCCGTTCATCCGCGCATGATCAGTCATAACGTTTAGGATCATGTACAGTTGAAATTTTTAATATAGCGTGTATCGCCAACAAACGGCATTTGATCATCTATATGCGTTTATGCCTATATCTCACGTTCTAGGAATTACTGCAGAAAACGATAAAAACATATTTATATTCTAGACGGTATTTTCGTATATGTATCTATGAATGAAAAAGGAAAACGTTCCTACATCCTGAACGATAGATAATCGATGTTGAATGGGCCATAGTAATGTCAATTTAGCAATACAATTTAAAAAGTTATAGCCCTGCAAAGAAGGTAAACATCTCCATAGGCTTAGACTGGTGGCAGTGATCAAACATTGATGGATATAAGCGTGGCAGGGAATGTGTTAAGCAGCGTTCTGAAAAGCGAAATGAAAAAGAATAGTTTTGGCCCTAATGTAACCGCAGCCTCAACCGATCCTTAAATTAACACTCAGACAAGAGAGAGGGAGAATATCTTATAGCAGACCTAATGATTTTAGAATATTTCTGCTAATGAAGTGAAATATTTATTATCATCAACTATCCAGTTCGTTTTTATAGTGTAACGTCTGGCTACTTCTAATCATTGAATGTACACAGAGAGAGAGAAAGAGAGAGACATATAAGAATCCATTTCAACTGATTAGAATCGTAGTAAGATAAGATAAGAGGATCCTTTATTAATCCCCTTGGGAAAATTCGGGTGTCAAAGCAGCATGGGGGGGGGGGGATACAGGGGGGGGATACAGAGATTCACAGTCCTATACAAGTTTCAAGTTTCTTTATTAGTTGTCATACAGATTACAGAATACTTTGCATGAAATGCTTCTTTCTGTTTTGCTCCTGAGTGTGTGCTAGATGAGAGTGTGCTAGATACAGTCCAGTATCTATATACACTATAGATACAATATAAAATATAAATACAATATAATATAAAAAAGTACAAAATTCTCCAGTGATAAGATAGGCCAAGTGATATGAGTCTCTAGTTCTCAAGTCCCGAGTTGTGACAGTGAGGCTGCGGTTACACTATCGCCAGTTTTCGTTTCGTTTTCAGGGTCAGTTTAGCTTTTCAGAACGCAACATAATGGCAGGCAAGTTAGACATTGTTTTTGCCTCCTGAGCACAGTGATGTATATACATGTAGTACAATGCCAAAGCAGTAGGTGTCGATGTAGTTCAAACATGAAGGCAATTTTCAACCAATCAGAAAACTTGAATGTGCCAATACACTTCCTGCTCAAAATCAACAATCCACCATCTTTAAATGCCTCGCGTGAACCATTTAGACAACGTAGCATTTATTTTTCAGCAAAGAAAGTGCAATAAACAAAACGGATACATTCACTGTGTGTTCTGCCTCATTTGTTGATGAAACAAAACTAACATCAACACAATTGACCACCAAGAGCGCAGTTTAGTCTCACAAAAAGATTGTCGCCGATTTTGTTAGCTTACATGCTAACGTGATTGGGATATGCCAGTATAACAGTATAGCATTGTGGCTAGCAGCGAAGTTTGTTAGCTTACGTGCTAACGTGGTTGGGATATGCCATTATAACAGTATAGCAGTGCTAGCAGAATGAATGGATGTAAACTTTATTTAACAGATTGCAGAATGGGTACAATACAATACGGCTCAATACAAACAATTGTTAAAGGAATGCAGACTGTTGTAGCTTGGACTGGGCTCCTTATAACAATAACTTGACAACGCATGGTAGCCGCAGCTACTTGGGACAGCTCTGCTGTAAACACTGGAAATAACCGTGCAGGTCTCTACTGCGCATGGGCGTTGAGCAGAACGGCTCTGTATCCGGCTCACGCAGATTACATGGCACCATTGTCTGCGAGTTTTGGCGAGTATCCAAAACTGAAACACCTTTTCAGCGTTACCAGTAGGACAACGCGTTTTTCTTGCCAAAACGGCGTTTCTTACGTAATCATTCAGCAACAAAAACGTTGCTGTATATACCAGTGTAACCATGGAGTTCTGGCAGCAGAGCCGGCCGTCCGAGCCCTTTGTTGTAGAGCCTGATGGCTGCCGGTATAAAGGGCTGGCCCAGGGGGTCTAGTGACCTCCCACCCAGCATTGTTTACAATGACACCACTGTATCTGATAGGGCTTCCATGCTTGATTGTTTTAACAAGCATTTTATTGCCTCTGGCTCCCTGTTCTCTAGTTCTTCTCCCCAAGTTGACTCACCAGCCCCAGTACCTCCTGCTCCAGATGCTGGTCTCATAGGGAAGTGTAGTGGTTACATCATTGTTGTTTCCCGCGCGGTCCACCTCGCTTGAAATGTATTTCCAATAGACACATTTCTAAATCGTCTCGTTTTAAAACAAATAAAGCATGAACATTCGCATGGTGTACCTTTCTGTGTGTATTCATCCACAATCTATAGCTCAACATGAAACAATTAGCAATTAATCGTAATGACGTAAAAAAAATTTCAACCAAAAATGTTAGTGATAGAAGGGGAACACATTTTGTGCAAAAATGGAAAGCTTGCCGATGTTCATGAGGCAGAATTATTACAATAGCCGCGCAGGAAACTAAAGTGACGTCAGACTAAACACCTCCCTATACATGCTGGTCAGCCTGACTACACCTCCCTATACATGCTGGTCAGCCTTTTTGTTTTACATTGTTCACAGTGGAGTGGAAGAAGTCCATAGAGCTCTCCTTTCTCTGGATATTATTAAATCTGCCGGCCCAGATAGTTTAAAACCTCAGTTTTTAAAGTTAGCCGCTGATTTGATTTCTAAACCCCTTGTTGTGGAATATTTTAAATGAGCCATGACAGTGAACTGTAGAAATTCTGATTGAGTCAGTTGTATATAAAAACATAGAACATAGTTTAATATCTGTGTTTCCACAGAGATCAGTTTATAGAGAAACACACATGTGTACACACAAGCGTCTGACCAGAAAGTGACCAAGAGGTCTGGTCAGAACGTACATTAATACACAATTGAAATGACGTACACTGTAAAAAATTTATGTTTTTTCACCGGAAATTCACTGTATTATTTTACAGATTACTTTTATTTTTCTACTTTAAGTGTAAATGCCATAAGAATACAGTAAATTACCTTTTATCAAAATATTAACCATTAAATAAACCTGCTTGAACAACTATCGACCGATTTCTAAGTTGTGCATTTTGTCAAAGGTCCTTGAAAGGTTAATAAATGACCAGTTGAAGGACTTTCTCCAAAACAAACAATATTCTCTCCCCATACCAATCTGGCTTCAGGAAACAACATAGTACCAACCCAGCCTCCCTAAAAGTCACAAATGATCTAATATAGTCACTGGACAACAACACAATTCTGCACATCCCTCTTTGTTGACCTCTCCAAGGCCTTTGATACTGAATCATTCCATCTTGATGCAACGATTGTCGAATATTGGGCTGTCAAATCAAGCAGTTGGTTGGTTTGCTAATGATCTGTCAGACAGAATGCAATGTACATATTTTGAAGGTAGTTATTCTACAATGTTAAATGTCTCTTCTGGCGTGCCCCAGGGCTCTGTTTTGGGTCCAATTTGTTTAGTATTTATGTGGATGCACTTGGCAGAAACGTCCCTGATGCTAAATTCCATTTCTATGCTGATGATACTTTGTTGTGGTTCCATCCTTGCTGAGGCCTTTGGCTACTTACAGACTGCCTTTAACCGTGTGGAACGTCAGCTTATAGACTTGAAACTTGTTTTAAATGTTTCTAAAACCAAACAAATTAATTGTTCTAACTGCCCCCTCCCAGTGTGTTCTCCTTACAAGGAAACACGGTCGATTTAGTGCCTTGTTATAAGTACCTGGGTGTTTTGACCGATGATCGGCTTTCTTGTAGACCTCATATAGAGAACCTGATCAAAAAGTTACAACTGAAATTGGGTTTCTTTTACCGCCACAGGACATGCTTTACATTTGCTGCCAGGAAGAAGTTAGTTGCAGCCACCTTTCTTCCTGTATTGGATTATGGCGACCTTTATATGCACGCCCTTGCTAAATGTTTGTAATCTCTGGACTGTATCACAGTGCCCTGAGGTTCATCACATGTTGCAAAGCCCTCACTCACCACTGTACCCTATATGGCAGAGTTGAGTGGCCCTCATTGGCTGCACGTCGTTTCTCACACTGGTACACCTTTATATATAAAGCCATTTTAGGCCTACTCCCCCAATATTTATGTGGTTATATTTTAAGAACCCAGAGTACTTACTCCTTACGTTCCAACAACTGTTATCTGCTACATATCCCCAAAGTTCGCACTAAATTTGGCAAGCACTCCTTCATGCACTTTGCACCCGCTGCCTGGAATTCACTACAGAGCACTCTGTACCTGAAGAAGCTAATTTCTCTTAGAACATTTAAAAACCTTGTGAGTCAAGGTCAAGTTTATTGGTACAGTATGCCCCAAACTGGGCAATTCATGTTACAGCAGATAAATAGGAGCTCCAAAAAAACACAGCAAGCATACATAACAAGAAGAACACCTACAGTACATGGTTGCAGGATCAGATCATAACAGTCAACAAGCAACCACAACCATCCCCCCACCCACCTCAAAGCCGCCCTCTCCTGCCTCCTCCATTGATGGCACAAATGGAGGTAGGTATAAATGAGAATTTGTATCTATTGTTTTTAGTGGCAGGGGTCTCCAAACGTTGGCCGGAAGGCAATAATTGATACTCCGGATTTATGGGGTGAGAGCTGTCCACTGTCTGTGAGTAACTTGGAATCAGCCTAATATGGGTCTTGCTGCTCCTGCTTTATATGAAAGGCCCATTATGTAACTCTATTGCTCTGACCAGATTGTATCTTAAGTCTATCTGTTGTTGATTTGGTATTGTTTTATTGTGTAATTTTGCATCGTCTGTTTTAACTGTCGAAATTCGATGTTTTAAGCTGCTGTCTTGACCAGGCTTCCCTTGGAAAAGAGATCATTGTGTCTCAATGGGACTGACCTGGTTAAATAAAGGCTAAATAAAAATGTTAAAAATAAAAAAATATATGGTGACAACTGTAATTAGATTTGTCAGATCTAGTTTCTTGGGTAGCAGAGGTGGTTTGCTTACTATCATAATACAGGATAATATATGTAGATCATGTACATTTATATTATATACATGGTACACTGTATATCAGTGGAATTACAGTCAGTGTTTGTGATGTGTTATAAATGGTGCATTTAAAGTTCCTTAACTCATTCAGCGCCAGGGGGCGCTGTCTACCTACTGGCTAGAACGCCATCGTTTTTTTTTGCGAGTGCTTAAAATATATCTTATATTATAGCTATGGGTCTAATAACACCATCGATTGTCAGTGAGTTGCTTCTGGTCAACATGCAAAAAACAGATCCGTACATTTCCGTTTTATACCGTTTTGAATATGAGTATAGTTTGGCTCATTCTTAAGTGGTCCGCACACGGCGAATGACCGACGTCGCCTGGCGATGCGATCGTCTGTCGCTCAACGACAATCGCCTGGCCCCCCACACCAGAGGCGACCGTTCACAGGTATAATAATGTGTCGATCTGTCTAGCTGGGGGTGTGGTTACTTGCTTCCTCCCAGAGGGAGATATAGGAGGACGGACTGGATGTTAGGTTGAACCTAGCGTATTTGCAGGTAGCTGTGTTGTGCTTTACGAGGGAAGTATTAACCTGTAAAACCCATATTGAGCTGGAATTAAACCACCATATATACGAATACAACCTCTCCTCATTCTTCCTGACATTACTGCATCGCTACAATACGTTCACTACCACCGATTGGACAAGTATTATGCACCTGCTGAGAGAGAATGTTTTTTCACTGAAGACGCGAACTGTTCTGTTCTCAACCTAAATGTTCTAAATGCCCAAAACCCCCACCACCTCCTAATAGACAGTCTCCTCCCCACCGCATGTATAATATTCCCTCCCCGCCGTATGTATATTTCTCTCCCACCCACCCACCCCCTCCTAATGTACAGTCCCCTCCCCATCATATGTATATACTCTGTCAGGATCTAGGGGTAACAGTACTGTATATTTGAATACCGTTTATGTCACAAATGTATCAGTACTAAATACCTATATGTCCCTATGCCATAAATGTCATGTATGTTGTGTATGTCATAAATGTCTATATGAATTGAAAATGGGGGACCCTGATGGAAACAAGACAAACGTCTTTCTCAGGTCTGCATCCCCTTAACAATTGTATGTATTGAGCCGTACTGTATTGTACCCATTCTGCAATCTGTTAAATAAAGTTTTCATTCATTCATTCATTCATTCAACCATAATTTTCTTTGGACAATAAACCTTATAAACTACATCAGCTGCAGCTTGGACATTAAACTCTGTCAACACCCACAACTTATTTTGTTACCCGAGTATAAAAACACTAGTAGGTGCATCGTGGCGCATTGTTCATTTATTAGTTAATGACAAGCGGCCACTATAGCTTCTATAATATAATAATAATTTAGGACCTGCTCCGAGGTCATCATTTGGCACACATGCGAACCATGCATACAATGCGTATCTGCGATTAACCCATCCCGTCGTCCTTCCCCCCCAAGGGCAGCCGGGAGCAGACAGGCGCCACGTGAGCCGCGCCAGGGGACCAATCCAAGTGCTCCTGTCCGTCTTCGTCAAGGACGCCACAGCGTTAGCGATCTTGTTGTTGTGCATGTTTTTCCATTGGGTTTATCTTATCGGGGGGGGAAACCCTTGCGAGCACGGGGAGAACATGCAAACTCCACACAGAAAGGCCTGGGAGATACCCCACCTGGGTAACTGGCATCATGGAAACCTGGTCCCCAAGCGGGATTCGAACCCTGGACCTTCTTGCTGTGAGGCGACAGTGTTAACCACTACACCACTAACGTTATATATTTAAATTGTTCCTGTTAATAATAATGAACATAAGTAGCATGGTAATAATACGTAGGTTATTGATCAATGAATGTATTGATAAATTAATGGTGTACAAATGATACACCAGTAGAAGTCATGTTATTTCCTCATTGTCCTTGCTGTGTCGCCTGCCGTCGCCTCAAAAAATAGGATCGAGGCGATTTTTTGCGAGGCGACAAATGTCTGCGCGACCGTCGCTTCAAAATCTCCTGCCGTGTGGGTTCTCTCATTCATAACAATAGAGGCGATAGAATTCTGTCGGTCGCCTCGCTTAAAAAATCGGCCGCCGTGTGAGGAGCACTTTAGTAATCCCAGGAAAAGACGCGATAATAGCGTTTTAGTGGAATAATCCACTTATCACGTTGTCATTTTTCGCCTGATTATCGAATCTTCCTGAAATCAACGCTAGATTATCATTATTATGTCTCCTCGTGCATACATGAAATGGGGCTTGTAGCAGGGCGCTCGCTTTTCTCGTGACTGGCGCAGAATGAGTTAAAAGGTGCCATAGCTTTAGAAAATGATGTAGAGTAATCTTTAAAAAATGTGTATAATACATCCACAGAGCTTTTAGAAAGGTGCAGAATAAAATAATAGCTTTTCCTAAATGAATGTTGTTGTTTACATTTCCCCACGTGGAATGCACCTGATCATTGGATAAATGGACTGCTGGTGCTCTAGTGCGACATCTAGTGGCTGAATGTTCTCTATAGCACGCTTAAAGCCTCCTGGATTACCCACAAAATGGTATTAACAAAAGGAATACAGTTTAGTCTGAAATGTAGAGATATAGTCCACTCTGTTCTTGTTACATTCATGTGATTTTTATTTGATTTGATCAGTACACAATAACTCTGGACCGGTCTGGTCTTTGTTCTAGGCTAGTTCCATTTGTGCTAAGCTAGGCTAGCTTGCAGCTGGATAGCTTTCTACTGAACGCTGTAAAAACTGGCATCTACCTTCTTGTCTAACTCTGGAGAAGATAGTAAACACATTTCCCATAATGTTGGCGTGTTCCTTTTAATAAGAGTTATACAAGCATGAATCTACAATAGCTGTGACCGTCTACGCAAATGCATTCACACACACACACACACGCACATACAAATATTAGCTCATTTGAGTATGTTATTACATACAAAATTAACAAAATACATAAAAGTCACAATACAAAGGTATTTTGTTTTGTATTTTGTATCCAAATGTAAAGTTTCATTTATATAGGATGAAAGTACTTATGGGGAGCACCTCCCCTCAAATACACAGTCACGTGGAAGCAGATACACATGCCTGTATAAACGTACACACACACACACTTGACCTCCAGTCCCAACTCTCAGCCTCCCAGGGCAAAAACTGAGCTTCTAGGCCACACCATCTGACCTGTATGTCTATACGCTGCTGGTGACGTGAGAAGATGAGATCTGTTTGGCCCGAGCTGACCTGGACCGTGTAATGTCTCTTTCCCAGAAGAGAAGCCCCATGCATGGCCCAGTTTCAGCCCCTCTCTCTCTCTCTCTCTCTCTCTCTCTCTCTATATATATATATATATATATATATATATATATATATATATATATATATATATATATATATATATATATATATATAATATATATCTCCCTGTCCCTCTCTTCCTCTCTCTATCACACTCCCTCCCTTTCTCCATCTGCATACACATCCAGCTTCAATCTGGCCCTCTCTCTCTCTCTCTCTCTCTCTCTCTCTCCTAAAACATTTACAGCGCAGCTGCTAGTGCAGTCTGCTGAGGAGACCAGCAGAACAAGCTATGGTGTAATAAATAATATCTACTAATATCTAATATCCCTCCTCAGTTTGTCAGATAAAGTCTTGTCCATGAATTTACAACAATAGAAACTAGACTAATGTATATATAATTATATATATATAGCAACATGCACTATTCATTATAACAAAACAATTCATCTGTTCTTTAAATTGTTTGCTTTTCAGAAAACCTTTTATTTGTATTTTTCAAAGGGCAATTGACATAACCATCAAATAGTCATATAAGATTTCATTACACATGCACTCAATTCATTACACATGCACTCAATGTACATTCATTAGGCAGACTCTTGTATCCTGTATCAGATAGCACATTAGGCTACTAATCTGCAGTGTAAACTAGGTTAGATTAGTCACCTATATATCTATTGGTGAAAACCGCTGAGACAAAGAAGTGGCCAGCTAGGTAGCTAACTAGTTTAACAAATATTCCGTCCGATTTATATTCATTGATTTCCCATGGATTTCCCACTTTAGCCACAATAAGGCTGGCTAGCATGACGTTAGCCTCTCGCTAACTCGTTTAACCAGAGTGGAAAGAGTCTCAGCAGCCGTACATCGGAGGCCCAGCTTGGAGTGTGTGGTGAAGGCAAAAACGTGTGTATAGGAACCCCGAGTTTAAACGGGAAACGTCCAGAAAGCCTGAAGTACCAACGGCGTCACTGTGTCCCAAAACGTTCCATTTTCATCCCCCGTCAAACAGGAGTGACGTCGTCGTCGTCCTCAGAAGTTCACCAGCAGGAGTACGAGAACAGGGGACACTGGCTCCACTCTGTCGACGTGTTGCCGTGCTGGTGATGATAGCCGCGTTGGTGGTGGTGCTCGCCCCCCGTGGCGGTGAGAGAGTGTGCGTGCGGGTTAGGAGGAGGAGGAGCGTGGTGGTGGTGGGACGCGATGGCGTGGACCAGATACGACCCCCCGCCGCCGGCCTCCGACTCGGGGACCCACTGTCCCGCTCCGCCTCCCTGCTCGGCCGCGGGGTAGAGACCCTGCCCGTGTCCGTAGAACGGGTAGCTCAGGACGCCCGGGTTGGATTTGAGCGGCACGGGCGACACGCCGATGGGGGTGAGTCGGTACTCCTGCTGCTGGTGACTCGCACCAGCCTCCCTGGTCGGCCTGGCGGTGGCGCCGTTGTGTCCGGCGGGGACGGTGGCCACGTCGGGGACGTGGGACTCGTAGCTCCTCCGTCCGTCGCTGTCCTCCGTCACGGAGAACGGGGATGGAGGTCTGCTGTAGCCCAGCGATCTGGAGAGGATGACACGTGTAGATGTTAGCCAAATGTTAGCGGTAAAACATCGAATCTGTAATGTCGCCAGACAGCGACACTTTATATGCTATATATTTATAATAGTATGTACTGTGGTGACACAGATGCTCTATAACATGTACGGATACTCTATAACATGTACAGATCCATTTAAACGTGGACGGATGAGTGTACAGGTGTTTTGTAACATTTAAACACCAGCGTTTAGCTCCCATCCTGTAATAATAATAATAATAAACTTTATTTGTATAGCACCTTTCATACAGAAACTGCAGCTCAAAGTGCTTCACAACAGAAAAAAGTCAGGCATAAAATGAGCACATAAAGTGCAGACATATAAAATCACAGTTTTTCCACATTAGGATCTAACACCCCAACAGGCCACCTTGTTTATGGGTTGATTCAGTTTTAAATAGACAATAATAAAAAGAGTAAGGTCAAACAGACAGAGCATCTATCCGTACCTGTAAGGCTGGTAAGCCATGGACGCCGGCACCATCTGCTCCTCGCTGCTGTAGTCCTGGGGCTCGGGGTGGAGGCTCTGGGAGAGGTCCTGGCCCGGGGCCCAGGGCGAGAGCTGGCCCTCCTCGTCTCCCGGGGAACACAGGCTCAACTTGGACTCTGCTGACTGAGAGGCGTAGGGAGCCCTCTGGAGGCCTGGGGGGGAAATACAACGTTCAGGGGATGTGGTCAGATCAAAACAATGAAAACAGGAAATCGTGGCATTGGAAAAAGAAAAGAAAAAGGAAGCTGTAAAATAATCAGGGAAGTTCATCATAGATCCAGTACATACGTGTCAGTCAGAACTGTCAATCACCTGTGTCTTCTATATTCAAAGTGTCAATAATATCCAGTCGAATACAAAAAATAAAAAATAAATAAAAAAAGTATAAAAAATATATATATATTTTTTTATCATTCTTTCCAAAAGAAAAGAGGCCTAGAAGCGTGGCTAACGCTAATGGCACGCATACCAGAGGCTAACTGCCTACGAAAACAGGCACAGAGGCACTGAAAGATGATTTCACCCATCTAATGAACACACTAGACTAGACAAATATCAAGATGTATCCATCAGTGGACCAATTGCATGCTTTTGCAGAGGACAAGAAGCCTTCAGTCGACTCCTTCAGACATTAAGCACCCCCACAGCCCAAATGGAATGGTAATTTTTTATATATATATATATATATATATATATATATATATATATATATATATATATATATATATATATATATATATATATATATATATATATTATACTTTTTGTTTTTGTTTTTCGACTAATAGTAGACTAACGGCAAATTTTGGCCAATCATAGGCGACTATCCAAATCCTTAGTCGGGGACAGCCCTAGTAGTAGTATAGGCATATTAGCACTGTTACCTGGAGGACTTCTGCAGGCCTTTCTGTCTAGTCTGGCCTTCTTTGATGAAGCCTCGATGGGACTCCTCTTGGGCCGACACCTACACACAAAAAACATAATCAAACATTACATTACTGCTCAATTGCACAGCCATGCTAAATATTACATCCTGTACATATTCAACAATGTATTGTTATTTTTTATTCGAATGAGTGTATATACTTGACCACATGGTGCACAGTTGTACAGCCCTGGCCTATTCTTATTGTATAATTATTATATTATATTGTATTATGTTAATTTAGTTTATGTTTTATTTTATTCCACCTTTTTATTTTTTTTTCTACCATAATTGTCTGTCTGTCAATGTCGCACCAAAAACAACCTTGTCAATTCCTTGTATGTGAAAACTACTTGGCAATAAAGACCTTTCTGATTCTGAAAGTAATGATATTCTCTCAATCATTCCCAATCATTCCCTCTCTCTCTCTCTCTCTCTCTCTCTCTCTCTCACACACACACACACACTCTTAACCCTTTCACTACCACACTACAGAAGGTTAACCCCTTCACTACAGACGGTTAACCATCTGTAGTGTGGTAGTGAAAGGGTTAACCCTTTGGTAGTGCGGCAGTGACGGGGTTAATAAACAACAACATCAACAGGTGAGACAGAAAAGCAGCCGTTACCTCTTGCTGGAGAGCAGGCCCTCCTCTCTGAAGCCTTTGGCGAAGGGGTTGTGATCGATCTTCAGCTTAGTGATCTGAAGAACCAGGAGGAGGAGGAGGGGGGAGAAGGTGATCAGCACATGAAACCAGAGCTAACGATCTCAACTAGACCAGATGTTCTCAACCTTTTTGGTTCATGACACCTAAAGAACAAGAGCAGGAGGTCTGTGCGACACATCTGTTTTTTTTTTTTATTTATTATTTATCCCCCCCCCCCCTACCTTTTCCGTTTTTCCCCCATCCCAATGTTAGCCGGTATGCCAATTCCCAATCCCCTTCCTGGTCGTTGCGCACTCTACCCCCCTACCGTCGGTCCGGGAGAGTGGAAACTATATCAATCACATGCTTCCTCCGACACATGTGTAGCCAGGCCCACCGCTTCGTTTCACCTGGCAGCGCGGACTCTCACTGGGGGAGTGTAACGTGTGGAAGGGTCACACTACCTCTCCCAGATCCTTCCCTCGCTGTGCAGGGGCCCCGGAGTCGCTGTTTACAACGACCAGGACCCACCCCCACCGGCTTTCCCACCCACTGACACTGGCAATTGTGTCAGTATATGGACGGTCGACCAAGCGTGAGGCACCGCAGCTGGATTCAATCCCACTGTCTCTGTGGTGGTAGACAGGCGCTTAGTCCGCTGCGCTACCCGGCCGCCCAACACATCTGTATCTTGTTACAATGTTTCCTTTTTGCATCGCCCCTGACAAATATACCAATAAATAAATGTACGGGGAATTGTAAAGTCCTGTAGTCAAGGATAGACGGTGAACTTGTGACACAAAATAATGATTTTTTATTTCCCCTTTACAGGTTTATTTAACTTGATTCACGATTGGAGAAGGAGGAGCTCATTGGGTACCTTGGTGTTCTGGTAGGCCGTGACGGCCGTGAAGGTGGTCTCGGGGAAGGTGAAGGTCTGGAACTGACCCCAGCAGACAGTGTACTGGCTGTCGGCCTGGATGACATGGAAGCGTGGAAAATACCGGTGCATGGAGTGTAGAATTATCTAAGAGGCAGAGAGAGAGAGAGAGGGTTGTTGTTATTGTTAACCAGCTATCAGACGGGATATATGATACAATTTTGGATTATGAAAACAAGAGATAAAAACTATTGTGGAAACACACTGTTAAAATGACCAAAATAATCATGATTATGATTTAGGGCAGCCCCTAAATCCTGAGGTTACAAACGGTCTATAAAGAGCTCTGTGTTCTATAAAGCCTTTCTATCTAGAGCTCTATGCAGCTCTTCTATCTAGAGCTCTGTGTTCTATAAAGCTCTTCTATCTAGAGCTCTGTGTTCTATAAAGCTCTTCTATCTAGAGCTCTGTACTCTGCAGCTCTTCTATCTAGAGCTCTGTGTTCTATGCAGCTCTTACATAGCCATGCTGGTCCAGCGTGTTGTTGGTCAGCTTGAGCTTGAGGAAGGACACCGGCTGCTTCATCCAGTGGCTCCCGGGCGCGGGGGAGTCCGGGTGCAGGTAGGTGCGACAGGGGGGCTGGGGCTCTGCCTTGCCCGCCACCTCCCACTGGCCCCGGTTCCACTGCGGAGGAGGAGGAGGAGGAGGAGGAGGAGGAGGAGGAGGAGGAGGAGGAGGAGGAGAAGAAGAACCAGGTTAGATTTGTTTCAGGGTTATTTTTTCTCAAGAAGCAAGAATCAAGAGGTTTATTTGTCACATACATACCAGGGCATACAGTGAAATGCGGGTGGTCATGCCCGCATCGATTGTGCAATAATACAATAATAAAATAGACATAGAAAAAGAAATAGGTAAGACACAAGATGTGCATGATAAAAAAATAAAGACATGCTAAGTTCCTGAGAAGGCACTGGTTCCTATGTACACTACTATCCAATATACAATTTACAATTTTAACTCTGTCCTTTTTATACTTAATGTATCTAAACTATACTATTACAATACCTCCTTCTTTTAAAGTGACTTTTCCATTATTTAAAGTGACATTTTGTTTTTAAAGTGATTGTTTAAAGCGGCTTCTGCAAAGGAACACAACACCATACTGTCGGACCAAGAAGATGGATGCCAGTTTCCTCTCTGTGCGTTCAGTAGAAAGCTACCCGGCTGCGAGCTACAGCCTAGCTTAGCACAAATGAATGGAAGCTGATACGGAGCAGCTAGCCTAGGTTAAAACTCTGGGAGTTGTTATTATTGACCCAAAAGCGAAGGCTAGCCAGTCCGTATCCGCTTCCATTCATTTGCGCTAAGCTAGGCTTGAGGGAATTGGTATGTATCCTGTTGTCCGACCAGGTGAAGACAGTAAGCACATTTCGCATAATGTTGACGTGTTCCTTAACCCTTTCACTGCCACACGACAAATGGTTAACCCTTTCACAACCACACTACAGAAGGTTAACCCGTTCACAACCACACTACAGAAGGTTAACCCTTTCACTACCACACTACAGACGGAAATGTTAACCTTCTGTAGTGTGTCAGCAAAAGGTTAACGTGGTGTTTTCTTTGCCGCTCTAGACTGAAGGAAATCATGATTGAAAAAAAGGAGGATAAATAGAAGAGAGAAAGAGGAAAAGAGTAGAGAAGAGAAGAGAATGGGGGGGGGGGGGGGTTAACCCAGGTGTGAAACTCCAGGACAAGTCTTAACAAGCAGACTACAATCTCTCCACAGGATGACTGAGCAACTTGACATGGAGGTTATGTAGGAACGTGTCGACACTGGGTACTTATAGAAACCATTACGCACAGATTACACACAGCTAGAGGAACAAACACACATAGATTACACACAGCTAGAGGAACAGACACACATAGATTACACACAGCTAGATGAACAGACACACACACAAACCAGGGACAGAGGACGCAAATTAGCCATGACTAAAAATCCTACATGCAATGCAACTCATCCGTATCTTGTTATTCTAATCTGCTATAATGTTTCCTTTTGTATTGTCCCTGACAAATGAAAGCATACATCTGCACATACACCAGAGGGATAGAATCAGCAGGAAAGGGCAGGAAATATAGGGTGGGAGAGAGTTTGCTACATTCAGAGAACAGAGAACGACAGAGGTCTGAAGTGCTCCCCCACACCTCTCTATATTTTCCTTTCATTTGTGTGCTAATAACGTGACCAAATGGTGGAGGAGTCTGGCTGAGGGGGGGGGGGGGGGGGGCATCGTCGCAGGCATGTCAGAGGAGAGGTCTGATTGCTGCCAATCACCCTGCTCAGGGGGGAGGGGTGGAGCAGTGTGTGTGTGGCAGCAGGGTGGGGGGGGGGGGGTTGAAAGGATGCTAATTAATGAGGCCACCAGCTGGGTGTAGAAAAACAGGAAGTAATAATGATCTTTGATATGCAGCGGCTGTGCTGATTGGCTGGTCTGCGTGGCGGGAGCAGGACTGCGTCTGGTGGAGCAGACTGATTCTTCTGTGTAATGTTTTATTTTTATTTTGCTGGTTGGCTGCAACTGGGAAAACAACGTTCTTATTCTGGGTTTTCGTCAGAACAAAGCTGACGGTATAGCAGCTAGCTACACTAAATCAATAAAAATGTTTGCCGTGTGGAGTCTGGGGCTGTGTGGCTCGTGCTGCTACCACAGGGCTCCTGCGGGTTTAAACAAGTTATAAAGTTCAAACTTTTAAGACCGCCACGAGGGAAATTACTATGAAAGAATCCATATGAATTGTTGGGACCGATTACCACGTTCTCTGGACCCCTGGAGGGGAATTCATGTGTAGCCCTGGTCTGTGGACCACACTACAGACGGTTATCTGTCTGTAGTGAAAGGGTTAACCCTTCTGTCGTGTGGTTGTGAAAGGGTTAACCATTTGTCGTGTGGCAGTGAAAGGGTTAACCATTTGGTAGTGTGGTGTGAAATGGTTAACCCTCTGTCGTGTGGTAGTGAAAGGGTTCAACTAGATTAGCGGAGGGTGATGTTTTCCTTACCTTGTATCTGAAGTTGTCTACTGGGATCATATCCACCATGATCACATAGTTGGCGTACGGCTGGAGTCCAGACAGGCTGACGTTACAGTGTGGAAACATCCTCCTGAGATCCAGAGTTGGACAAGAAGATTAGATACCAATTTCTTCTCTGTGCGTTTCCCCAAGGGGATCAATAAAGGAACATCTTATCAAAAACCAATTATATATCAGGCATCTAACCCTATTTTAACCCTGGGTGTAAGAAGTAACACATCAGTCCACTGAAAGCAACAACAACAAACCACCAGGTCATTGGTGTGACCTGTTCTGTGTTTAATGTTGAGCGATTTGCAGTGTCAAATTTCCCTCGGGATAATAAAAGTATTTCTATTCTATTGCAACATTCTTCTCTTCTCCAGTTCTGAAGAGAATCTAACCACCTGAATTTAAAGTGAATCAACTGTTTCCTATCTGGCTGCGAGATAGCGACTAGCTTAGCACAAATGAATGGCAGCGGATAGGGGCCGGGGTTAGCCTAGCTGCGACAACGTCGGCACATTCCCTTAAGTGAGAGGTTATGCTGTGCTGTGAACAGTGATAATGCCAGTAATGCATAAGGCTTGTGTTAGTACTACAGTATACCACGGTGTGCAGTGGGGTAGATATTACTGCATATCGTTAGCCTCATACGATAAATTTTTGGCCAAATTGAGATTTCTGCCTAACTGTACTCTCCTCACACTGCTGCATAGCCCTGTCCTCAGCCAGGATGCTTGTTACGTTCAAAAATCCCCATCTGCCTAACTCACTCGTGCACTGACTTGTGCATTTCAACATTACATACCCAGATGACGATCGCATGACTTAGGCAAGTATAACAACTGCCTTAGTGTATGACATGTATGTATGAGGGAAAAATGCCTAAGTCACGACATATTTTGTTTAAAAAGTCACCTTATTCTGTTACGCAATGGTCGTTGTGTTTTTGCAAACTTGTTGATACACCTTTTGGAACTTATTTTCAAAATATAAATTAAAAACTCTTACACATTTGCTGGAAAATTTGGCTATTTCTTCTTTTCCAAAAATCTTGAAAAATTACTTAGGCAATTATGGTTGAGGCTAACGACATGGAAGACTTGTGGGCTGAGCCGTCAGGCGAGCGATGACTTACCTGCCGTGTTTGGCGATGATCATCTCGGTGCCACTGGAGTGGAAGGTCTTCCAGAGGTCAGAGTTCTGCAGGGTCAAGTCCATGCCACCCGGCTGGTACGAGTCGCTCGCCGGAGGGGACGCGGGCATGTCGTCTGTTGGAGAGAGGGACAGGAACAAGAGGCTTTTATAAAAGTTTCTTCCAACATGGCCGCCTGTAACCATTAGTAGTACAGTGGCGCGTGGTGGAACCGTTTGGGTAGAAATCACACACTGCCACAAGAACACATGGCCTGGATCCTGGTCTAACGTACAGGATTCTAATTGATCAGAAATATATTAAAAAATGTATAATAATAATATAACCAAACAGTAGAATGCCTACATATGAGGAACTATATCAAGGACACTCAACATCTCACTGGGAACGGAATTCATGTTTAAAGATTTGTTTACAATGAAAAACACACTAATCTCATTGTACACATTAAACTAAAACATAATAAATGAATTGTGCAATGCCCCTTTTTCCCCTCATGTACAAGTGTCCCCCAACCTTGGCACTAGTGTGCAGTGTGCACTGATTCAAGACAGCTTTTTAAAGTCACGCTTACCGTTGATATCCTGCATTCTCTCTCCTGTCTGGTCCAAATATTCACCGGTTCTGACGTCAGACGCCTGGATATTATTTCACTGTTAGGAGCTCAGTTGTTCAGTGTGGACAAACAATGTCCTTTAATCCACAGAGAAATTCTATCTAACCATATCACCTCTTCTTCTCTCTCTCTCTCTCTGTCTGACCTCTGGCTGTTGATGTCTGCACTCTCAGGGTTAGAGGGCCCTGACCCTTGAACTTGATTGGTTCCTCCCAGATTGTGGGGGGAGGCGTCTTAGCAGCCAGTGGGTGTGGTCAGGATAGACTGTATCCAGACAGGTATCAACTCTTTGAAGTCAGTTCTGTGGTGTGTGTGTGTTTGAGGGGGAGGGGGGGGGGCATTGTAATAGCAAGATGGGGTGGGGGGGGGGTTGTATAGATTCGATTCAAATGTATTGTCATCATACAGTACAACTAAAATATGTTGCCATCTAATCAGAGTGCAAATGTAACAGTAAAGTGCAATAACGATATACAATGTACATTCAATTAAATATGATATATTTAACAAGCTACTGAGTAATATGCTAAACTGATATATGTACAGTATAATTAAGTGCAGTGATACAGGTATAAATATACTATGGTAGTAAGCCATAGTGGCCAGTGGTATAACTAGTAAGAGTAGGTATGGGATATACACAGATATAGATATCATATATACAGGTATGTGAACATGGATATATATATATTAGCTGCCAGAGTTGTACCTTTCCTGCTGACTTGTTGTACAGAACTTGTAAGTCACTTTGGATAAAAGCATCAGCTAAATGTAAAATATGCAGATATCCAAACAGTTATAGATAAATATATGTACGCTATATACAGTAGTATAGTATTATTGTACATGTCTATCATACAGGTATGTAAACAGTAATATATGGGTAGACTATAGGATGAGGTAGGTAGTTATGATTACAGTGTAAGGCCATTGTAATAATAATAATAAACTTGATTTGTATAGCACCTTTCATACAGAAACTGCAGCTCAAAGTGCTTCACAACAGCCCAACAGGCCACATTGTTTATGGTTAGATTCAGTTTTAAATAGACAATAATAAAAAGAGTAAGATAGAATAGACAGAGTAAAATAGTGCACATAAAGTGCAGACATATAAAATCACAGTTTTTTACAGTGCAATAAAATAGTTCTGGATGACTGTTTATTAACAGTTTAAAGTCACTGCCTTTAACAGTGAAGGCAGTAGATAGGTATAATTATGCCTCCGCATTCAGGCAGACTGGCCAATCTTCCCTCAGGCTATCAAAACACTCAACACTGATCTCTCCACACACAAGCACACATAAACACACACACACACACACACTACACATCCTCACTAACACCCTCTCACATACCCCTACATACACAATACGCTACAAAAAAGGTCACTTTAAAAAACTACTGTATACATCTTTGCACAATAATTTTTTTTGTAATTTTGCTGACGCTTTTATCTTTTATCATTGTATGCAGTGTATCTTTGCCATGCATGGAATATTTGGGAAGTGGTTACCATGGTTACCCGCTGCCTTGCTGGATGGCCGACAAACTTAAACATCTTAATTGCAAAAAAAAAAAAAGCACAATGTCTCAGAGAGGATGGGGAGACAGAGAGCATGCTGGGAAGGTTTGGACACTGCACATACAAGAAGAAGTATGTCTGTATGTTACTCCTCTCTACCGGAACCACCCTCTCCGTTGATTCCTTCAAATCCTGTCTGAAAAAACACACTTTTATTATTAACCCTTTCACAACCACACTACAGAAGGTTAACCCTTTCACTACCACACTACAGACGGTTACAGTCTGTAGTGTGGTAGTGAAAGGGTTAACCTTCTGTAGTGTGGTTGTGAAAGGGTTAACCCTCTGTTGTGTGGCAGTGAAAGGGTTAACCTTCTGTATTGTCGCAGTGAAAGGGGTTAACCCTTTGGTGGCGTGGTAGTGAAATGGTTAAACGTTATTATTTAGCCTTGCGTAACTCTTTGGTCAACTGTAGCCGAGTCAAATACACTTCATTTTTGTCGTGAATTAACAAACAGGCATCAGATGGGGCTTTGTGACGTCATGAGAGAGAGAGACACAAACAGACACATCCACACAGACAGGACCTGAGGGGAAAGCAGGGCATTAGAATACAGACTCTTCAGAGGTCCCTGAGGGGGTGGAAGAACGAGCCCCCCCTCTCTCCTTCCTGGCGGCTGGGAGGACTGGGTTTGTGTATTGAGGGTGGGGGGGCAGATGCAGTGGAGTACCCTGGCCTTGAATGGCAGATTGTCCTCGCTAATCTTTTGCGAGCCTATCGCCCCCCCCCCCCCCTGCCCCCCACATGCCTTGGAGAGTGGGGCCCTGTGATGGAGCTGGTACTTAGCAGGTTGTTAACCTGGAGGGGGGGGGGGGGGGGGGGGGGGTTGGCAGAGGAAATAGTTGATTCACTTTCAATTCAGGTGGCGGATTCTCCTCAGAACTGGAGAAGAGAAGAAGGGTGCCTGGTGATTTGTTGTTGTCGCTTTCTGTGTTACTTCTTACACCCAGGGTTAGAATAGGGTTAGATGCCTGATGTATAATGGTAAGAAAAGAAAAAAGTTCATAAGATATTCCTTTATTGATCCCCTTTGGGAAATCAGCATGACCCGAATATAAACATATGAGAAAATAAACAGTGTAAACTGTTCCAGACTAGAGAGAGCAGATAGACTTAGGGGAACTTGTGTATTCAATATCGCAAAGGCATGGACAAATATAAAAACTTTAAAAAGTCGATGTATATCTGTTAAAGGGGCAAAATTATGGAATAGCTTTGACAAAGAAGTAAAAATGTGTAGTTCGCTACATACTTTTAAGAAATTATTCAAATATAAGGTGATACATAAATATAAAACCTCATTATTATCCTAGTTATATTTCATCTATAACATAGCAGTGTTCAAATAGTGACAAAGGGAAAAAGAAAAAGATATATATATATATATAAAAAAGAAAAAGTATTTAAAAAAGAAATAAAACATAAATAAATGTGTATGAGTTTTGTACATAAAACTATGAAACGTTTGTAACCTTTGCTAAATGATATACTGAATTATGTTTCTTTTTTGTATTTAATTTTTTTTTGTGTAAATAGTGTAATGTAATGTAAAAAGGGTAGGCAATTATAAGCCTCGGCTTCAGCCTACACCTTTTCGGTCATTTAATTTTTTTGTTTTTTTGGAAGTTCTACTACTATGCTTTGAAAAAAAAGACAGAAATAAAATCACTTCAAATTCAAATTAAATCGGAATATAAAAATATGAGGATTTTTTTTTTAAATATATTATAACCTTCTCTATAATATATGATTTATGTCCTGATGAAGGTCCCTGAGCCACATGTTGACCGGATACAGCAGAGAAGAGTCAGTGGTGGAGTCATTTCTTTGAAAACATACAATAGTGAACCTACCATAATTATATGAGATTAGATTAAAATGTATTGTCATCATACAGCACAAGTACAGTACAACAGAAATAAATTTGGCATCCAACCAGAGTGCAAATGTAGCATTAAAGTGCAATAACAATATACACTGTACAAGTGATTAAACTGGATATAAAATATTTAAATGGATACTACTGTGCTAATCAGATGTATACAGAGTTGTAGTATTAATATGTACAGTAATACAGGTATAAAGTCGGTATGGTAGTAAGTCATACTGGCCAGCAGCGTAACTAGTAAGAGTAGGTAAGGGATATGTACAGATATTGTATCTACAGATATGTAAAAAGGATTATATGCAGGTATGTACAGACAGACATGGGTTGAGAGGTTGAGAATGGTGGCTCTATTGATGTCAATTATATACAGAGTTCAATAGCATTTCTAACTGATCATTATGTAAAGAGGTGGTGAGCAGTGAACCTGGTCAACGACCAGAACAAACACACTCCTGGACGACAGAAGAGCTCTTCTGAACGACCTATTTGATGGTCCATCATCTCAGCTCCATGCTGCTGCTTAGCATCTGTATGGACCTTCAGACCATCAGAGTCTTCTAAAGACCAAGGCCCAGCGTGAAAACAAGCTTCAAGGGATCCTTTCTGATGTCTGGACCTCCTTAGATTAGATTCAAATGTATTGGCATCATGTACAGAGTTGTAATACCAATATGTACAGTGAGTGATATAGGTACAAAGACAGTATGGCCGTAGTCATACTGGCCAGCAGCGTAACTAGTAAGGGATATGTACAGATATAGTATCTGACTACAGATATGTAGACTTACTGATTATCTCTTACAGAATGACCTCCTAGAATCTAAGATCCTAAGATCCTAATCAGTCACAGAGGCTCTTCACTTAGCAAAAGCGAAAGGCCTCTCCTCTGTCCTGATTCTCCTAGACCTGTCTGCAGCCTTCGACACAGTCAACCATCAGATCCTCCTTGTGTCCCTCGCAGGAATGGAAGTGGCTGGCTCTGCGCTGACATGGCTGACATCATACCTCAGCGACCGCTCCTACCGAAGTGTCCCTGTCCTACCAAGTGCCCCCTGAGGACGGGTGTCCCCCAGGGCTCCGTCCATGGACCCCTCCTCTTCTAGCTCTACACTTTGGGTAACATTATCACGTCTCATGCCTTCTCGTATCATTGCTATGCCGATGATACTCAACTCTTCCTCTCCTTTCCTCCCTCAGATATCCACATGTCTGAGCGGATCTCGGCCTGTCTGTCCGACATCTCTGCCTGGATGATGACCAACCACCTCAAACTGAACCTAAGCTAAATAGAATTGCTTCACCTGCCGGCCAAATCCTCCCCCCTGACTGACGTTTTCCATCACAGTGGAGAATGTAGCTGTGACCGCGTCCCCAACCGCCAAGAACCTTGGTGCTGTCCTTGAAGACCGGCTGAACTTCTCTGCTCACATCGCAGCAACAACCAGAACCTGCAGATTCCTCCTGAGCAACGTCAGAAGGATCCGCCCCTTCCTGACAAAAGAAGGCACCAAACTCCTCATCCAATCAACAGTCATCTCCCGCCTCGACTACTGCAACGCACTGCTTGCTGCCCTTCCGTCCAAGCCTCTTCAACTCATCCAGAATGCAGCTGCCCGCCTGATCTCAAACCTACCAAAGTCAGCCCATGTCACCCCACTTCTTAGGGGGCTTTCACACTCAGCCTTTTGTATCGAATCACCGTCCCGGAGCACGGGGGGCAGTGTTCTCACTCACCCCTTTTGGGGTGCGAAACGGCGCTGAATCGTTTCACCCCCCGCTGAACGGGATCAGCTGGCAGAGGTGGTCTCGGGGTCGGTCCCGGGAGAACGGGGGGTGTGGCTTTGCGAGCTTGTACCTTTTCACGGGTGTGGCGCCTGGTGCTGACATAACGTCATACATTTTGTTTGCCATTGCTATGTCTATACATTGTTCGAATGCATTTATTTCTATTAGACCAGTGGTGCCCAACCAGTCGGCCGTGGTCGACCAGTAGATCGCTCAAAACGCTCAAAAGCGGACTCTACAACACCATCCATTCGTGATAAAATGGGGTGGGTTATATTGACAAGGCTTGACAACAGAGGTTCAAATATAACTTCATATTTATTGGCAATTTGTTCATTTTATATCAACATCCAGAGTCCGCAGTCGTGTTAAGACATTCCCGTTTACATTTTCGGTCGACCAGTAGATCAATGACATTCAATATAATCGATGCGAGCAATGTAACGTTATCGTTTGCCGTTAGCGTTATTGTTAACCCTGCAAAACGATCAAAAGCGGACTCTACAACAGAGTTCCATTCGTGAGAAAAGGGGGGTGGGTTATATTGACAAGGCTTGACAACAGAGGTTCAAATATAACTTCATATTTATTAGTTATTTGTTTCTTTATATCAACATCCATTCTCCAGTCTCCGTGTTAACACTTCCTGTGTTTACATTTCGAGCGTGACATCATCGACTACGGCAAGCTTACAAGCTCAAAACGCAAACCGTAAACAAAACCCAGAGCGCACCCAGACTGAAGTGTGTACACAAACTAGAGGGGGGAGAAGGGGGGGGGGGAGTTTGCATCAGATCTCGGCACGGGCAGAACGGAACGAAATAGAAACGAATAGAGTGAGTGAGAAAGGGCCCTTAGAGACCTGCACTGGCTCCCCATTGCTGCACGAATCCGCTTCAAGGCCCTCGACCTAGCATACCGTGCGGCAAAGGGAACGGCCCCCACCTACCTCAGGTCAATGGTCTCTAACTACACATCCTCAAGACCTCTACGCTCTGCATCTTCTGGCCCCCTCAGACCTACTCCTTATCGAGCTCCGGGAGGGTCATCACTCATCAAAGAGAAGCCGCCTATTCTCGGTCCTTGCCCCCCAATGGTGGAACGAACTTCCCACCACAGTTAGGACAGCCGAAACCCGACCAATATTTCGCCGTCTACTAAAGACACACTTGTTCAATCAATATAAAAAAAAAACGAACCTTACTGTCATGCTCTTGTTCTAATAAGACCCCAGTGAAGCTTTTACCACTACCCCATTCAAAAAAGTGCTGATTATCTAAGGGATTGTAATATCTAGTCCTATAAGCTCAACTACACTGTAGCACTCTTCAACACTTTGATGAACATTGTTACTCAGCTGATAGAGTTGTACCCTTCCTGCTGACTTGTCTTACAAAACCTGTAAGTCTGCTCTGGGAATGTTTAAAAGTAGCCATCTAGTTCAAGTTTCAAGTTCAAGTTGTTTAATTTGTCACATAGGTACATTACAGTGAAATGCTTGGTTCTGTATGAGCCTCCTGAGAATGTGCTTCATATAATAAAAAAGTAATAAGAATAAAAGCGAAGTAATGCAAACAATAAAGTACAAATGCAAGCTTTTTAAAATGCAAAAAAAAAATGCAAGGACGAGGTATAGATCTAGCTACTTAATAATGAACCGACGATGATGAGGAGGAGTACAGAGCCCTGGTGGAGAGCTTCGTGGGGTGGAGCGACAGCAACCACCTCCAACTCAACACCAGTAAGACCAAGGAGCTGGTGGTGGACTTCCGGAGGGGCAAGAAGAGGCCCCCCCCGATTCCCATCTCCATCCGAGGGGTGGATGTGGAGATGGTGGACTCATACAAGTTCCTTGGGGTACACCTGAACAATAAACTGGACTGGTCGGACAACACAGAGGCCCTCTACAGGAAGGGACAGAGCAGGCTGTTCTTCCTGAGGAGACTCAGGTCCTTCAATGTGTGCAACAAACTGCTGCAGTCTTTTTACCAGTCTGTTGTGGCCAGCATCCTCTTCTATGCTGTGGCATGCTGGGGAGGCTACATCAACTCAAGGGACACCAACAAGCTCAACAAGCTGGTGAGGAAGGCTAGCTCCGTGGTGGGAGTCGAGCTACCTAGACTTGAGGTGATGGTAGAGAGGGGGATGATAAGGAAGCTGGCTGCCATCATGGAGAACCCCTACCACCCCCTCTACGACGAGCTAGTCAAGATGAGAAGCTCGTTCAGCCACAGACTCATTCCCCCCCAACACTCAACTAACCGCCTCGGACAGTCCTTCATACCAGCGGCCATCAGGCTCCACAACAGTGGGCAGCGACTAGCAGCCTCCAGGCTCCACAACAGGGGGCAGCGACAGCGACTGCTACCAGACATTGACCTGGGACTTATAGGAACCCAAGGAGGACAACCTACACTACCTTAAGGCCATGGTTAGACTAGTGTATTTGTGGCGTTTTTTTATACGTTTTTGAATACGTTTCATGTCCCTATTACACAGAAATGCGTTTTTTGGCGTTTTTTTGTGGATACGGCTGAAACGCAAAATTGTGTTTGCGTTTTGGAGAAACGCTAAAAAACGCGCCGTCAACAGCGTGTAGTCTGCATGAGCCGTTGTTGCGAAAACGCCCATGCGCAGTAGATACCATCTGCGTGCCCTTCCGGTGACAGAGAGCTGTCCCAAACCAAATAGCTGCAGCTACTATGTGTTGTCAAGTTATTGTTATAAGGACCCCAGTCCAAGCTACAACAGTCTGCATTCCCTTAACAATTGTTTGTATTGAGCCGTATTGTATTGTACCCATATGCAATATGTTAAAGAAAGTTTACATCCATTCATTCTGCTAGCATTACCGATTGGCACTGCCACTGGATAACATGAGCTAGTGTTAGCTATCAAACCCTGTTAGCTCAAAGCTCCTCTTTCAACTTAACAAGCATTAAACAAAATGGCCCAGTCATCTATTCACCTTTGTTTAATACACACAGCATTGTCTCTAATGTTATCTAACCACTGATAGCTCCCGATATCATCAGTTTGGTGCTGGCTAAGTAGCGTGAGCTAACGTTAGCTTCTAGCCACAATGCTATACTGTTATAATGGCAAATTCCATTGACGTTAGCATGCAGCTAACAATGCTACCGATCGTTTTTTAGACTAAACTATCCGCTCTTGGTGGTCACTTGTGTTGATGTTAGTTTTGTTTCATCAACAAATGACAGGCAGAACACACAGTGAATGTATCCGTTTTGTTTATTGCACTTTTATTAGGCTTTGCTGAAAAAGAATTGCTGCATTGAGTAAATAGGCAAGATGGTGGCGCGGCATAGGCGCCTGCCTTATTGACATTTTCTTTGCTGGAGCTTCCAGGAAGTGTATTGGCACATTCTGTTCTGATTGGTTGAAATTGCCTTCATGTTTGCCACCTACTGCCACCTACTGCTTTGGCAGTGTACTACATCAGTGTGCTCGGGTGACAAAAACAAAAAAAAACGAAAGTGTGACTCGAGGCGCACGACGTCGCGGCGAAACGCATATGACAATGATACGAAAATGAAACGAAAGGTGTAACCGCACCCTTAGGCTTACTGCACCCTATGTGGATACTGTGATACTGTGAATAATGTATATTTCAGTGGATACCGTGATACTGTGAATAATGTATACTCAGTAGATAGTAAATTATAACACTACCTCATGCATACTGCACCTTAATAATGTGAATATTCCTCAGCTAGTCAGATAGTAAATTATATTGACCATATTGATCAAATTGTTTACACTGCCTGTGTTGTTTTTTACTACCTGTATACTGTGTTGTTTTACTACCTGTACCCCCCCCCCCCCCTCCCTCCCATGCTGCTATGATGCCTGAATTTCCCCAAGGGGATCAATAAAGGAATATCTTATCTTATCTTATCTTACTTCTATCTCTGGGTGGTTTGCCCTAAACCAAGGCAGAGTCAGTGGGGCCAAGCTTCTGTCTGTACGAGCTGGCTGAAGACAACTGGGACCTCCTCCACACGTGAAGGAGATCACAGTCAGCTCGTAGGACAGGAGCTCCAGCCCATTGACTTTGCATTGGTCCCTTTTCACTAGTTCAAGTTTCAAGTTGGTTTATTATTTGTCACAACAAAATACAGAATACTTTATGCTGAAATGCTTGTTTCTGTACAGAAGGTTAACCTTTCACTACCACACTACAGAAGGTTAACCTTTCACTACCACACTACAGATGGTTAACCATTTCACTACCACACTACAGAAGGTTAACCTTTCACTACCACACTACAGAAGGTAAACCTTTCACTACCACACTACAGAAGGTTAACCTTTCACTACCACACTACAGAAGGTTAACCATTTCACTACCACACTACAGAAGGTTAACCTTTCACTACCACACTACAGAAGGTTAACCATTTCACTACCACACTACAGAAGGTTAACCATTTCACTACCACACTACAGAAGGTTAACCATTTCACTACCACACTACAGATGGTTAACCATTTCACTACCACACTACAGAAGGTAAACCTTTCACTACCACACTACAGAAGGTTAACCTTTCACTACCACACTACAGGTTAACCTTTCACTACCACACTACAGATGGTTAACCATTTCACTACCACACTACAGAAGGTTAACCCTTTCACTACCACACTACAGATGGTTAACCATTTCACTACCACACTACAGATGGTTAACCATTTCACTACCACACTACAGAAGGTTAACCCTTTCACTACCACACTACAGATGGTTAACCTTTCACTACCACACTACAGATGGTTAACCATTTCACTACCACACTACAGATGGTTAACCATTTCACTACCACACTACAGAAGGTAAACCTTTCACTACCACACTACAGAAGGTTAACCTTTCACTACCACACTACAGGTTAACCTTTCACTACCACACTACAGATGGTTAACCATTTCACTACCACACTACAGAAGGTTAACCCTTTCACTACCACACTACAGGTTAACCTTTCACTACCACACTACAGAGTTTAAAGTTTCTTTATTAGTTGTCATACAGAAGTACAGAATACTTTTATACAAAATGCTTCTTTCTGTTACGCTCCAGAGACTGTGCTAGACAAAATAGATAAGTACAAAATAAGTATAGCAAGTATAAAATAGAAGTCAAGTACGTAGACAAAAATGTTCAGACTAGTATATACATAATATACAATGTACAATGCAGAGTAGAAGTACCTGAGTTACAATACAATATACTGTACAGTACAAGCAGAAATGGGATGAGGTACAATTTAGGTACAATTTACAGTAAGGTGTAATGAGGTATGGGTTGTAGTGCAAATTCTTTACCAATAAATATAAAGTGTGTTTAGGTGTTCTAAAGTGGGTAAAGTGGGTGCTGCAGTGAGTTGTATGTTTAAAGTGAGTGTGTGCGTGTGGATGTGTGAGCTGTGAGTGCATTTGATGGTTGTTACATAGTGTTATTGTCATTTAGCATTCTGATGGCCAGAGGATAGAAGCGTCTTCTGAGTCTCTGTGCTTGCCATGAGACTCCGGTATCGCTTGCCTGATCGCAGCAGTTCAAAGAGGCAGTTGTTTGGGTGGCTGGAGTCTTTGATAATTCTCTTAGCCTTACCCATGCACCGCTTGTTGTAAATGTCCTGGAGAGTGGGAAGCCCCCCTCCAATTGTGCGTTCGGCTGAACGGGCCACTCTCTGTAGTCTGCTACGGTCTTGTGCGGTGCTATTCCCAAACCAGGAGGTGATATTGCCAGTCAGGATGCGCTCTATTGTGCATGAGTAGAAGTTCTTAAGGATCTTCTGACTGACTTGGAACTTCCTTAGGCGCCTGAGGAAGTAGAGGCGTTGCCGTGCCTTCTTCACAACACTGTCAATGTGTGTGGTCCATGTCAAGTCCTCGGATATGTGGACTCCGAGGTACTTGAAACTGTTCACTCTCTCAACCGGTGCCCCGTCGATGCTGAGGGGGCTGTAGTCCCTGACCCCCGACCTCCTGAAGTCCACAATCATCTCTTTTGTTTTGCTGACGTTCAGGGAGAGGCAGTTCTCCTGACACCACTGCAACAGATTCTCTACCTCTTCCAGGTAGGCCCTCTCGTCGTTGGCAGAGATCAGGCCCACCACTACTGTGTCATCAGCAAATTTGATGATTGTGTTGTTGTTACACTGTGCCACACAGTCATGTGTGTACAGGGAGTAGAGGAGGGGACTCAGAACACAGCCCTGGGGGGCCCCTATGTTGAACGTGATGGATGAGGAGGTGCAGTTGCCTGCTCTCACCACCTGGGGTCTACCCGTCAGGAAGTCCAAGACCCACTGGCAGAGGTCATAGTTCAAGCCCAGGTCCCTGAGCTTGGCTATGAGTTTGGAGGGGACTATGGTATTGAATGCTGAGCTGTAGTCGATGAACAGCATTCTCACATAGTTCCCCTGCCTCTTGTCCAGGTGTGATGCTGCTGTGTGCAGCACATGGGCTATGGCGTCCTCCGTGGACCTGTTGGGGCAATATTGCAGGGGGTCCAGGTTGATGGGGAGGGAGGAACAGATGTAGCCCTTCACTAGCTTCTCAAAGCACTTCATGGCTATGGAGGTGAGAGCTACAGGGCGGTAGTCGTTGAGGCAAGAGGGCGTAGATTTTTTGGGTACAGGGATAATGGTGGATTTCTTCAGACAGGTGGGGATGACAGCCTGTTCTAAGGACAGGTTAAATATGTCAGTGAATACCGGGGCCAGTTGGTCGGCACAGACTTTTAGGATGCGGCCGGGGATGCCGTCCGGTCCTGCTGCCTTCCTGATATTCACTTTCTTAAAGGTCCGCCTCACCTCATGCTCTGTTATCCTGAACACTGAGTCTCTATCAGCAGTGCCCCCCCCCCCTCCATTGCAGTGGTTTGTAGGCTGGTGTTGTTATTCACAGCCTCAAACCTCGCATAGAAGGTATTGAGATCATTTGCTAAGGAGATGTCACTGTTCAGTTTGAGGGAGGTGCCTTTGTAATCTGTCATCGTTCTGAGGCGCTGCCACATACCTCTAGAGTCAGCCTGTTCAAACTGAAGTTCAACTTCAACTTGACAACAAGACGGTTAACCTTTCACTACCACACTACAGAAGATTAACCTTTCACTACCACACTACAGAAGGTTAACCTTTCACTACAGACGGTTAACCTTTCACTACCACACTACAGACGGTTAACCTTTCACTACAGACGGTTAACCTTTAACTACCACACTACAGAAGATTAACCTTTCACTACCACACTACAGACGGTTAACCTTTCACTACCACACTACATACGGTTAACCTTTCACTACCACACTACAGAAGGTTAACCCTTTCACTACCACTACAGACGGTTAACCTTTCACTACCACACTACATACGGTCAACCTTTCACTACCACACTACAGAAGGTTAACCCTTTCACTACCACTACAGATGGTTAACCTTTCACTACCACTACAGACGGTTAACCTTTCACTACCACACTACAGAAGGATAACCTTTCACTACCACACTACAGAAGGTTAACCCTTTCACTACCACACTACAGAAGGTTAACCTTTCACTACCACACTACATGAGGTTAACCTTTCACTACCACACTACAGACGGTTAACCTTTCACTACCACACACACTACAGACGGTTAACCTTTCACTACATATATAAGACTACCACAATATATTCATGCTGAAATATGCATCTTCCTTGTCGTCACTGAATACAAAGAGATTGGAGTGTTAGAGAGTGGAGGCCATTGTCTCAAAAGTGACTGTATGGATGGGGTTCAGGAGCCAGACTAGACGTCAGTGGTTACACAACATCAAACTCCTTGTCAGGTGTTATCTAGTCCTAGTTTGTCCGGTAAACCAATGATTTACTTGCAATGCGTAATAATAATAATAATAATAACTTTATTTGTATAGCACCTTTCATACAGAAATTGCAGTTCAAAGTGCGTAGGTTTGATGAAAGTACTACTAAAGGCACTTAGACCTACACTACTAAAGGCATGTGACACTGCTTTTAGATCTGGTGACACACAGGCCTACTGTGCAGCCAGGGCTGACCTGAATAAGGGAATACAGTGGGCCGAGCGCGGCCACAAGCTAAGGGTTGAAGAGCACTTCAACTCCCACCGACCTCCGACACATGTAGCAGGGCATCCAGGCCATCACAGGTGTCTTTACACCTGTATCACTGTACATATTATACTACAACTCTGTACATGCATCTAATTAGCACTACACTCAGTGGTACTAATTTGTATGTTTTGTGCCCAATTTATAATCACCTGTACATTGTATATTGCTGTTGCACTTTACTGCTACATTTACACTCTGGTTAGATGCCAAACTTATTTTTTTCGTTGTACTGTACTTGTGCTGTATGATGATGACAATACATTTGAATCTAATCTAATCTAAAATTACTTTTACTTCAGTGAAGCATAGATGTATCTGTTCTGTATCTTGTCTTGTATTTGTTTGTGTGTGAGATCGGAAAAGACTGACTGACAGACAAAAATACAGTGTGAAACACACTTGATACACTTTTAATGGAGCCATGTCTACACAGAGACAGATATAGGTGGTCTAGGGGCCATGTCTACACAGAGACAGATAGAGGTGGTCTAGGGGCCATGTCTACACAGGGACAGATAGAGGTGGTCTAGGAGCCATGTCTACACAGAGACAGATAGAGGTGGTCTAGGGGCCATGTCTACACAGAGACAGATAGAGGTGGTCTAGGGGCCATGTCTACACAGAGACAGATAGAGGTGGTCTAGGGGCCATGTCTACACAGAGACAGATAGAGGTGGTCTAGGAGCCATGTCTACACAGAGACAGATAGTGGTGGTCTAGGGGCCATGTCTACACAGAGACAGATAGAGGTGGTCTAGGAGCCATGTCTACACAGAGACAGATAGAGGTGGTCTAGGAGCCATGTCTACACAGAGACAGATAGTGGTGGTCTAGGGGCCATGTCTACACAGAGACAGATAGAGGTGGTCTAGGAGCCATGTCTACACAGAGACAGATAGAGGTGGTCTAGGAGCCATGTCTACACAGAGACAGATAGTGGTGGTCTAGGGGCCATGTCTACACAGAGACAGATAGAGGTGGTCTAGGAGCCATGTCTACACAGAGACAGATAGAGGTGGTCTAGGAGCCATGTCTACACAGAGACAGATAGAGGTGGTCTAGGGGCCATGTCTACACAGAGACAGATAGAGGTGGTCTAGGGGCCATGTCTACACAGAGACAGATAGAGGTGGTCTAGGGGCCATGTCTACACAGAGACAGATAGAGGTGGTCTAGGGGCCATGTCTACACAGAGACAGATAGAGGTGGTCTAGGGGCCATGTCTACACAGAGACAGATAGAGGTGGTCTAGGGGCCATGTCTACACAGAGACAGATAGAGGTGGTCTAGGGCAGTGTTTCTCAACTGGTGGGTCGCGACCCAAAAGTGGGTCGCGGGGCCATTTTGAGTGGGTCGCGGATGTGTGTGAAAAAAAAAAAAAATTTTTTTTTTTTTTTTTTACTTTTTTTTTCCACTACCTATCTTTGTGAAAGTGGCTTCTCAGCTCTGGTCCAGCTGAAGACAAAGCGGAGGAACAGATTGGACATTGAGCATGACCTCAGAGTTGCTTTGTCTACAATCACCCCAGACTTTGAGACTCTTGTCAGGAGCAAACATCATCCCCAGTTATCCCATTAGTCCCCTGCATGTTAAGCTAAGAATTCTGCTAAGAAGGATATATTATTTATTATTATTATTATTTTATTTCATTGTGTTTTTAGCCCTTAGTTGCACTTTTGTTGCAACCCCAGTTATCCCCTTAGTTCCCCCAAACGTAGGTCTGTTATGTTAAGCTAAGAAATCTGCTAAGAAGCATATTATTTATTATTATTTTATTTCATTGGGTTTTTAGCCCTAGTTGCACTTTTATTGCAATCCCAGTTATCCCATTAGTTCCCCCAAACTTAGGTCTGTTATGTTAAGCTAAGAAGTCTGCTAAGAAGCATAATTATTTATTATTATTATTTAATTTCATTGGGTTTTTAGCCCTAGTTGCACTTTTGTTGCAACCCCAGTTATCCAATTAGTTCCCCCAAACTTAGGTCTGTTATGTTAAGCTAAGAAATCTGCTAAGAAGCATATTATTTATTATTATTTTATTTCATTGGGTTTTAGCCCTAGTTGCACTTTTGTTGCAAACTCAGTTATCCCATTAGTTCCCCCAAATGTAGGTCTGTTATGTTAAGCTAAGAAATCTGCTAAGAAGCATATATTATTTATTATTCTTTTATTTCATTGGGTTTTTAGCAATAGTTGCACTTTTGTTGCACTTTTTTGTGTTTATTTCATGTTTTGAAAGATTGCGTATTACTGCAAATATATATTTTTTTTACATAAATCATAGTGGTTAAAAATTTTGGGTCGCGACTTAATGACTAAGGAAAATGTTGGGTCCCGAGGCTAGAGCAGTTGAGAACCACTGGTCTAGGGGCCATGTCTACACAGAGACAGATAGTGGTGGTCTAGGGGCCATGTCTACACAGAGACAGATAGAGGTGGTCTAGGAGCCATGTCTACACAGAGACAGATAGAGGTGGTCTAGGGGCCATGTCTACACAGAGACAGATAGAGGTGGTCTAGGGGCCATGTCTACACAGAGACAGATAGAGGTGGTCTAGGGGCCATGTCTACACAGAGACAGATAGAGGTGGTCTAGGAGCCATGTCTACACAGAGACAGATAGAGGTGGTCTAGGAGCCATGTCTACACAGAGACAGATAGAGGTGGTCTAGGGGCCATGTCTACACAGAGACAGATAGAGGTGGTCTAGGGGCCATGTCTACACAGAGACAGATAGAGGTGGTCTAGGAGCCATGTCTACATAGAGACAGATAGAGGTGGTCTAAGCCAGTGGTTCCCAAAGTCGGGGTCGCGACCCAAAGGTGGGCCGCGAGCAGCCACGGATGGGCCGCGAGATGATTTACATTTTTTTTTTTTTTTTTTTTTTTTTTGTCAGGCCACTGAACTTAGAAGCAGGCCAGGACAGTGTTTCTAGTTGTATTCTAAAATTCTATTCTATTGTATTCTAAAATGTGACTATATGGTTTTATATTAACTTAATAAATAAACAAAAACGAAAAATCTACTTATTTCAACGAACATTTCAAACTAAATAACAGATTATGCACATAAAACGCTGAAAACAACCGAAGCAACAATAGTATTTTAATGAGGCTATTATTATTATCATTATTATTTTGCAACAAGTTAGCCCTCTCATAAATAGCACATATAAATGAATAACTAACTTGAACTAACTTAATAGGATTGAAGTGATATTTGGCTTAAAAAATCGGTCGCCTGGCAAAAAAAAAGAAAAAAAAGCCAGACGATGTGCATTGGGCTGCGGCTCTCTGACACCTTATTTTCTGGGCCCCGGCCTGAAAAGTTTGGGAACCCCTGGTCTAAGCCAGCGGTTCTCAAACTACGGGTCGCAGGTATTGGCAAGTAAAAAATAAAAAAAAAATTAAAAAAATTAAATTTATTTTTTAATGTTCTGGCAACATATTTTGGCTAAATATGCCTTGTTTTATAAATGTCTATTGATAAGTTATACATGCTGTAATAAAAAAAATTCGAATAAATATGCATGAATCAAGTTCAACAACGAGTGCTTTTATTTTGATATTCCTTAATTCCATGTTGAAATTATGCAATACAATGGGCGGCTAAGTGGCGCAGTGGGCAAGGCGCTCGCCACCAACGCAGGAGATGCTGGGTTCGAGTCCAGCTCTCGGCGTTGCTACCAGCTTGGCTGGTCGTTCATACTAATACAATTGGCAGTATTAGGGGGTGGGAAAGCTGGTGGGTGGGGATCGGACGTTGTGGACAGCGACTCCTACAGGTCGGTTGGTGCGCCTGTGCAGCAGAATCAGGAAGCAACGGGGGCGGCGTGTCCCTCCCACGCAGACCCTCGCCGCTGAGAGATCACGCTGTGCAGGTGAAAAGATGCAACGGCTGCCTCCTCGTGTACCGGAGGGGACACGTGATGCAAGGCTTCGTCCACATGATTGATTGATTGATTGAAAACTTTATTAACAGATTGCAGAATGGGTACAATACAGTACAGCTCAATACACACAATTGTTAAGGGAATGCAGACCAGAGAAAGACTTTCGTCTTGTTTACATCAGGGTCCCCCATTTTCAATTCATCAGGACATATATGACATACATTGATTGATTGATTGATTGAAAACTTTATTAACAGATTGCAGAATGGGTACAATACAGTACAGCTCAATACACACAATTGTTAAGGGGATGCAGACCAGAGAAAGACTTTCGTCTTGTTTACATCAGGGTCCCCCATTTTCAATTCATCAGGACATATATGACATACATGACATACAGATAGTCAGTACTGCTACATCTATACATTTATGTCATACCAGATTTGCAAATACAGTACTGTTTGTGATACAGAAGGAGTCAGGAAAAGGGAGTATATACATTTGACGTAGAAACTGTACATTGGAGGAGGTTGGGTGGGGGGGGGTTGGGTACACTGGGATATTGACAACCATACTGGGTAATCTACATTGGAGGTGGTTGGGGGGGGGGGGGCACACTGTATATACAAGCAAAACTGTACATTGAAGGGGGGGGGGGGGACACTGTACAAACAAACAAAATTGTACATTGGACTATTGACAAAACCATACTAGGTAAATGACTGTACATTGGAGGGGGTTGGGTTAGGATATTTACAGGGGCCAGTGTTGAATTGCAGTCTCCCGTAGGTGTCCCTTGAGAGAGGTTTTGAAAGTGGGTAGTGATCCACATTCCTTTACAGCTTTGGGTAGGGCGTTCCACATTGATGTGGCATAATTGCGAAACGTGTTTAGTCCCTTATTTGAGCCGAATCTGGGTTTAACATGATTTGTGGAGCTCCCTCTGGTGTTGTGATCGTGGTATTCACTGACCTTTGGGAAGTATTTTGACATGTACATGGGTACCTTGGTCGTGTAGTGTATCTTGTAGACCAGGCCCATTGCAAGTTGCTGTACTCTGTCGTCTACTCTAAGCCATCCTAGGTTGTCAAAGTGGGCAGGGGTGAGGTGGGTTCTAGGAGTAAGGTCAAGCAGTAGTCTGACCAGTTTGTTTTGAGATGTTTGTAATTTTGTTTTTAGCGCCTTTGAGGTGCTTTGGTACCATGAGGTGCAAGCATAGTCGTAGTACCCCTGAATGAGTGCTCCTGCCAGAGTCTTCAGGGTATTCTTGTTTACCAGAGAGGAGATCCGGTACAAGAATCGAGTTCGTTGGTTGACTTTTTTTATTACATTGGATGCCATTTTGTCACAGGAGAGATTAGCCTCTAGGATGGAACCCAGGTAGGTAATTTCATCTTTTCTTGTGACAATATTGTCACCCACTGTAACTGAGAAGCCGTCGGTCTTGCTGAGTTTGTTATTTGAACCGAAGAGAATGGACTCTGTTTTGCCCATGTGTAATGATAGTTTGTTATCAGCGAGCCATATGCAGATTCTGCCTAGTTCCGAGCTGAGGGTTTTTTCAACCTGTAACTTGTTCTTGTCAGAGACCAGCAGGGCTGAGTCGTCCGCAAACAGGAACAAGTTGCAGTCACAAGCTGACGACATGTCATTTGCATAAATTAGGAACAGTAGCGGTCCTAGTATGCTTCCTTGTGGAACACCACAGCTCACTGTGAGGGGGGGGGATAGGGTACCGTTTACCTCCACCATCTGTTCCCTCCCCTCAAGGTAGGATTGCATCCAGCTCACTGATAGACTATCAAAACCAATTGCTTTTAGCTTGTCAATCAGAATGGAGTGATTGACCGTGTCAAAGGCCTTTTGTAGGTCCAGCATGACCATGCCGCAGTATTTGCCTGCGTCCACCTCTTGTTTGATGTGGTCATTCAAATAGAGACATACAGATAGACAGTACTGCTACATCTATACATTTGTGACATACCAGATTTGAAAATACAGTACTGTTTGTGATACAAAAAGAGTCCAGAAAAGAGAGTATATACATTTGACGTAAAAACTGTACATTGGAGGAGGTTGGGTAGGTGGGGTGGGGGCTGTACATTGGAGGTAGTTGGGTGGGTGGGGTGGGGGGGTTGGGTACAGTAAATTTAGCTGAGTACATTTTACTCAAACTGAGTAAAATTTTACTCACTTGGGCTCAAATGGAGTAAAATTTACTCTGCGAAATTTACTGAGGTGTGGGTGGGGGACACTGTACAACTGTACAAGCAAAACTGTACATTGGAATATTGACAAAACCATACTTGGTCATTTACTGTACATTGGAGGGGGTTGTGTTAGGACATTTACAGGGGCCAGTTTGGAATTGCAGTCTCCCGTAGGTGTTCTTTGAGAGTGTTTTTGAAAGTGGGTAGTGATCCACATTCCTTTACAGCTTTGGGTAGGGCGTTCCACATTGATGTGGCATAATTGCGAAACGTGTTTAGTCCCTTGTTTGAGCCGAATCTGGGTTTAACATGATTTGTGGAGCTCCCTCTGGTGTTGTGATCGTGGTATTCACTGACCTTTGGGTCGTGTAGTGTATCTTGTAGACCAGGCCCATTGCAAGTTGCTGTACTCTGTCGTCTACTCTAAGCCATCCTAGGTTGTCACATTGCAGCAGACCAGTGGGAGGCATGGCCTAACAACGTTCGAGACAAGGGAGGGTAGAATTGGACAATACGAAATTGGGGATGGGGGGAAAATAGAAAATGGGGAGAAAAAGTAGAGCAAAAAAAAAAAAAATGACGCAATACATGAAGTGTGGGGTCCCCAAAAAAAGTTCCTAAATAAAATGGGGTCGTGGTATAAAAAAGTTTGAGAACCCGTGGTCTAAGCCAATAGCCTACCGACTGATTTAGTTGAGCAGAATGACTCACTCCTCCCTCTCAAAAACAGTATCCAGTACAGAGAGGAGCCGCGGTGAAATGTCTGCTCCCTTGGATCCCCACTAGACCGGTGTGCTTAGTGTGTCGGCGTGTTGAGACACTTCTCCTCCACCTCAGCCTGCACGGTGGAATTCATACCCCTCTCTGCCCTGCAGGGCGTGGGGCACCTTGGGGTTTTGCAACTACGCTCCGCCTACAGGGTCAGGTTCAAATACCGACATACTTTCTGGGACATACTTTTGGAGAGGAGCATTGCCATCTTATGGGTTCCAGGTGAATGATTGTAAACCCAAGGACGTTTTGACTGCCCTGATTCACGTTGTCCCACACATTCACAGCTGGCGGCTACAGTCACCGTCCCAGTAGCAGCTTAATTAAAGGAGAGGAAACTATTTCTTAAGTACATTAGATTAGATTGAATTCAATTGAATATAGTGTCATTGTATAAGTACAAGTACAGGGTACAATGAAATGAAGTTGGCATCTAACGTAAAGTGCACTGCAGTATACAGTGTAACATTGTGGAGTATTATTACAAAGCTATGGAATAAATATGCTAAGCTAATGTATGTACAGTATTATTGTATGCATTGGTAGAAGTATATACCTTACACCAGGGGTTCTCAAACTTTTTCATACCGTGACCCCATTCCATTTAGGAATTTTTTTGGGGACCCCACATCGTGTAATTTCAACGCGGAATTAAGGAATATCAAAATAAAAGCACACGTTGTTGAACTTGATCGTGCATATTTATTAGAAAATGTAATTACAGCACTATGTTATCAATACACATTTATAAAATGAGGCATGAGCCAGGATAGGTTGCCAGAACATTAAAAAAATAAAAATGTTTACTTGTCAATGCGCCCCACTGTCACCTACCCGCGACCCCAATTTGACCCGTAGTTTGAAAACCACTGCCTTACACTATGGTAATAAACTATACTAACCAGTGGTTTCACTAATGAGAGTATGTATGGATATGATATATATATATATTGTACATTGCTAACATACAGTGTAGACTATAGGTTGGATATAGTGGTATAATGAAGGTAGTTATGAGTACTGTGTAAAATGGTGTACAGATGTAAGACAGTTGTAGGCAGATTTGTTCATAAAGTAAATAACTGGTATACCATATGGTATGGAGAGAGAGAGAGAGAGAGAGAGAGAGAGAGAGAGAGAGAGAGAGAGAGAGAGAGAGAGAGAGAGAGAGAGAGAGAGAGAGAGAGAGAGAGAGAGTCCGGTGGTGGGGTGGGGGGAGAGATTGAGTCTGGGGGTGAGGGGGCTGTCACTGTGGTGCACTGCAGTTCAGCAAGATGACAGCTGAGGGGGGGGGGCTGTTCTGAGCCTGTTGGCATTGTGGACCTGAGATTCCTGTAGCGCCAACCCGAGTCTGTGGTTGGGGTGAGGTAACAGTGCTAACCACTGAACCCAGGACCTTCTTGCTGTGAGGCAACAGTACTAACCACTGAACCCAGGACCTTCTTGCTGTGAGGGAACAGTATTAACCACTGAACCCAGGACCGTCTTGCTGTGAGGTAACAGTACTAACCACTGAACCCAGGACCTTCTTGCTGTGAGGCAACAGTGCTAACCACTGAACCCAGGACCTTCTTGTTGTGAGGTAACAGTACTAACCACTGAACCCAGGACCTTCTTGCTGTGAGGTAACAGTACTAACCACTGAACCCAGGACCTTCTTGCTGTGAGGCAACAGTGTTAACCACTGAACCCAGGACCTTCTTGCTGTGAGGCAGCAGTACTAACCACTGAACCCAGGACCTTCTTGCTGTGAGGCAACAGTACCAACCACTGAACCCAGGACCTTCTTGCTGTGAGGGAACAGTATTAACCACTGAACCCAGGACCGTCTTGCTGTGAGGTAACAGTGCTAACCACTGAACCCAGGACCTTCTTGCTGTGAGGCAACAGTATTAACCACTGAACCCAGGACCTTCTTGTTGTGAGGGAACAGTATTAACCACTGAACCCAGGACCTTCTTGTTGTGAGGCAACAGTGTTAACCACTGAACCCAAGACCTTCTTGCTGTGAGGCAACAGTGTTAACCACTGAACCCAGGACCTTCTTGCTGTGAGGTAACAGTTCTAACCACTGAACCCAGGACCTTCTTGCTGTGAGGTAACAGTATTAACCACTGAACCCAGGACCTTCTTGCTGTGAGGTAACAGTTCTAACCACTGCGCCACATTACACTTTTTAGAGCCAGAATGCCATACCATGACGACATCACAGCTCTACTCAATACCATGACGACATCACAGCTCTACTCAATACCATGACGACATCACAGCTCTACTCAATACCATGACGACATCACAGCTCTACTCAATACCATGACGACATCACAGCTCTACTCAATACCATGACGACATCACAGCTCTACTCAATACCATGACGACATCACAGCTCTACTCAATACCACAGTGACATCACAGCTCTACTCAATACCATTGTGACATCATAGCTCTACTCAATACCACAGTGACATCACAGCTCTACTCAATACCATGGTGACATCATCACAGCTCTACTCAATACCATGACATCACAGCTCTACCCAATACCATGGTGACATCATCACAGCTCTACTCAATACCATGGTGACATCATCACAGCTCTACTCAATACCATGGTGACATCATCACAGCTCCCAGCTCTACTCAATACCATGGTGACATCATCACAGCTCAACAGTGTTGAAATGGCAATAAAGTGTATATCTATCTATCTATCTATCTATCTATCTATCTATCTATCTATCTATCTATCTATCTATCTATCTATCTACTCAATACCATGGTGATGTCATCACAGCTCTATCTCAATAAAGTGAACATCTCTGCTGCAATGCACATCTCCAAGGGAACGGCTCACCCTAAAGGTTTGTGTTGGTATGGCAAGCCTTAATGTGGAAAGATTCCCCTACATGGGATCAGTCAATGAGCCCAAAAGAGAACATCTGGTTTGGCAGGATAACTTACAAGTGTGTTGAACCTTAACGGTACAAACAACAAGAAGAGTACCATCACTTTTACTGAACAGTAGAGACTTAGACCATCACTTTTAATTAACTTAGTTCTGTATGTAATTGTAACAGATGGATCTTAGTCCTAAGAAGTGTCTGGGAATCCCAAAATAGGATAGAAGATGAAAACAAGGTGTCAAATATATATGAAAGGTTATCATTACACGCTAAATGTCAAACAGTGTAAAGAAACTATCACACAAATGCTTAAGGCACTGGATTTTTTTTTGTGCTTCTCACTGATTTGGCACCTCTTTTTAACAGTTGACATGTGTTATTCCTGAATCCCAGCACAGTTTTGCCAATATATATATATATAAGGTAGTGCTATTTTTTCATCTAGATAATTTTTTGGAGCTGTAATTAACATAACACAAGGATTCAATGTCCCTGATGGCCTTAGCAAACACATTTACTCAAACTAAATGAATGAGTTTTTGGACGTGTGTGAGATTATGTGCAAAATAAATCGCTTCTGTTATTTCTTAGATAATAAATACATTTCAGTGAATACACTATAGATCCTCAGATGGGTTAATAACCAGAGGATGTAGAGGAGAGCATCATATAGTCATATAGATGAAGACCTCCTGGTTAAACACTGAAGAACATCATACAGATGAAGACCTCCTGGTTAAACACTGAAGAACATCATACAGATGAAGACCTCCTGGTTAAACACTGACAAAGACGATCCTTCTCCTGAGGTGCTTCTCCTACGAGTTCTCCTCGTCTTCTTAGGATTATCATTTTATTTCCCATCTCTCCGTCTCTCCTTGTCTTTAGGTTCTTCCACCAGAGTCTTCCGTCTCTCCTTGTCTTTAGGTTCTTCCACCAGAGTCTTCCGTCTCTCCTTGTCTTTAGGTTCTTCCACCAGAGTCTTCAGTCTCTCCTTGTCTTTAGGTTCTTCCACCAGAGTCTTCCGTCTCTCCTTGTCTTTAGGTTCTTCCACCAGAGTCTTCAGTCTCTCGAGGTGATGAAGGGCCCTGCGGAAACAATGCTTCAGTTCAGTTCTTCATCCTTCAGGGGAAATTTGATTTGCAGACACATAGACCTCAGCATGTAACAGAGGTTCATATACTAGTGGTTCATATACAGTATACCAGTGGTTTATATATATACAAACCAGTGGTTCATATATTAGTGGTTTATATATACCAGTTGTTTATACACCAGTGGCTATGGTTAGCAGTGAGAAGGTTTTATGGGTTATAGTTAGCAGTGAGAAGGTCTTCTGGGTTGTGGTTAGCAGTGAGAAGGTTTTATGGGTTTTGTTTAGTAGTGAGAAGGTCTTCTGGGTTTTGTTTAGTAGTGAGAAGGTCTTCTGGGTTTTGTTTAGTAGTGAGAAGGTCTTCTGGGTTTTGTTTAGTAGTGAGAAGGTCTTCTGGGTTTTGTTTAGTAGTGAGAAGGTCTTCTGGGTTTTGGTTAGCAGTGAGAAGGTCTTCTGGGTTTTGGTTAGCAGTGAGAAGGTCTTCTGGGTTTTGGTTAGCAGTGAGAAGGTCTTCTGGGTTTTGTTTAGCAGTGAGAAGGTCTTCTGGGTTTTGTTTAGTAGTGAGAAGGTCTTCTGGGTTTTGTTTAGCAGTGAGAACGTCTTCGGGGTTGTGGTTAGTAGTGAGAAGGTTTTATGGGTTTTGTTTAGCAGTGAGAAGGACTTCTGGGTTGTGGTTAGCAGTGAGAAGGTTTTATGGGTTGTAGTGAGAAGGTTTTCTGGGTTTTGGTTAGCAGTGGGAAGGTTTTATGGGTGCATCCCTAGCTAGTACCATCATGTTCAAATAGATACACCTGGATACTGTGTAGCAGAGTGGCCTATTGGCAGTCTAATTGCCATATAGGTCCTCAGCTGAGTTGATTGCAGAGAGTGACGCAGAGCAAAGTGGAGCAGAGCAGGAGAGAGGAGTAAAGTGAGAGCAAGGGAAATATGGAGACGGAAAACGCGAGTTAAGAAGGCAAAGAACAAGTCGATTTGGAGGGAACGGTGACAGACTCATCATATATCCTGTGGCCTACAACATGGCCGATCAAAGAGAGTATCACCTGTAAAGAGAGGACACCAGTGCTAGCAAGTTAACCCCTTCAATGAACTGTCTCTTAAAAACCCCAACTATCCCGGACTTGACCACCTTTACTCAAGATCTCCAGTGTCCCTGTTCTCCCAGCTTCCCCTACAAATCTCCAAGCTCTCCTCAGCCACCACTTCAGCCTACCCCAGCCTGCTACCCCCCCCCCCCCCACACACACACACACATTCACTGAGCACACACACAATCTGGACTGTTGGTTTTGTTTAACTTGCTATTTTGCACTTGTTTTTGTGTGTTATTGAATACAGGAGCATATATCATTTCACTAAATACTGTTTTCCTGCCTCTTATTCAAACCCTTATCACAAGCTCATTTGTTGTAGTGGAGGTTACTAGAGTTAACCGGTATTGGACAGTAAGCTTTATTTGGCTTATATCATTTGTTGAGGTTGTCTGGCGCCCAAAGCAGAATTATAATTTTTTAAATATTTGATTATATTGGGCTGACCACCGCTACAACTGGCTCGAGGGTACCTTTGTAAACACTGTTCGCCTGGAGCTGACTCCAAGTCCTCCACTTCACGATGAACCTCAGACGTCTGCAACACAAAATACAAGAAACCAGTCATTTTCAGAGGTTTGATTGATTGATTGAAAACTTTATTTAACAGATTGCAGAATGGGTACAATACAGTACGGCTCAATACACACAATTGTTAAGGGGATGCAGACCAGAGAAAGACTTTCGTCTTGTTTACATCAGGGTCCCCCATTTTCAATTCATAATGACATTTATGACATACACAACATACAGATATACAGATATAATAATCTAATCTAATCATCTAATCTAATCATGACATTTATGACATACATGACATACAGATATACAGTACTGTTACATTTGTGACATACAAGATATGAAAATATACAGTACTGTTAAACAGAGATCATAACAGTAAATATATACATACGAGGGGGAGGAAAGACATTAGGAGGGGGTGGGTGGGTGGGAGGGTGGTTCAGACATTTACGGGGGCCAGTTTCGAATTGCAGCCTCCCCTAGGTGCTCTTTGAGAGCGGTTTTGAAGGTGGGTAGTGGTTCACATTTTGTATCTTGTAGACCAGGCCCATTGCAAGTTGCTGTACTCTGTCGTCTACTCTGAGCCATCCTAGGTTGTCAAAATGGGCAGGGGTGAGGTGGGTTCTAGGAGTCAGGTCAAGCAGTAGTCTGACCAGTTTGTTTTGTGATGTTGGTGACTGGCAATGTCTGTCCATCAGTCAGTCAGTCAGTCACACTTTGTCTGAGACCTGTTCAATGATTGATCTATGTGTGAGAATGCTTCACATCTATGGCACTGTGAGGACATCTTGTCTGATAGGCAGGACAACTGAAAAGACATCGTTCTGTTGCATTATTTTAGAGCTGGTACTGATCCAGTAGACATGCAGGTGGTGTGTGTGTGTGTGTGTGTGTGTGTGTGTGTGTGGTGTGTGTGGTGTGTGTGTGTGTGTGTGTGTGTGTGTGTGTGTGTGTGTGTGTGTGTGTGTGTGTGTGTGTGTGTGTGTGTGTGTGTGTGTGTGTGTGTGTGTGTGTGTGTGTGTGTGTGTGTGTGTGTGTGTGTGTGTGTGTGTGTGTGTGTGTTGGATCTGGGTACCGATCTGGGCTGTGGGTCCACCTCCACCTCCATGGCCTGGAGACTGAACAGCATCTGTTTCAGGGCCTCCACAGGACCAGGGTGTTTCCTGCTGCTGCCGCCCCAGGGAAAGGCACCGCAGGCCTGGGAGACACAACGGAGAGGTTGCACAGATAAGATAATGATGACATGTCTAATCTATTGTGATCCGTGTTCTTCTTGCTTACCTTTGCATTGTGGACTTTTGTCTCTTATTTTTCTTTACTAAGCATTTGTTGAAATTTGTATTTTTAATTACGACCCCTCCACCCCATTTAAGTATTGAGAGGGGACCCTATTAACTGTTACACCACTGAACGGCATGCTGGGTACAGGTAGCTAGCTAGCCAGGTAGCATAACAGCCTGTTAACAGCTGGGAGAACAGAAAAGAAAGACAAAGAAAGAGAGACCGGAGATGTTACATGGTAGCAACGTTTTGTACATTTGCCATGTTGTTTCACTAAAGCTCACGCATTTCAAGCATCAGTGACGTCACTTTTGGAATGAATGCTTTACATTTGCATGCTCCACTAGCAGCAACTGCAACGTGCTTCACAGCAGTAACAACAGACATAGAATGAGCATAAAATAGACAGAATAAAAGCTGTGCAGAGATTAAAACAACAATAAAATAGACCTTATTTACAATATAATAATCACAGTGTGGATGTAGTGTGTGTGTCAGAATGTATTAAAAGGCTAAGGTGAAGAGATACATAATCAATGGGGTTAATAACCTGGTCTATCTCCACCTTCAAATCCAGACTCAAAACCTACCTGTTCTCCCTAGCATTCAACCTTCCCTACCCATAAGCACCCTCCTCCAACCTACCACCCCCCGTTTCCCCTGCCCTACCTGTGACTGCAACTTGTTACTGTTCGCGGACGACTCAGCCCTGCTGGTCTCTGACAAGAACAAGTTACAGGTTGAAAAAAAAACCTCAGCTCTGAACTCGGCAGAATCTGCACCTGGCTCGCTGATAACAAACTATCATTACACATGGGCAAAACAGAGTCCATTCTCTTCAAATAACAAACTCAGCAAGGCCAACGGCTTCTCAGTTACAGTGGGTGACAATATTGTCACAAGGAAAGATGAAATTACATACCTAGGTTCCATCCTAGAGGCAAATCCTTCCTGTGACAAAATGGCATCCAATGTAATAAAAAAAGTCAACCAACAAACCGGATCTCCTCTCTGGTCAACAAGAATACCCTGAAGACTCTGGCAGGAGCACTCATTCAAGGGTACTACGACTATGCTTGCACCTCATGGTACCAAAGCACCTCAAAGGCCCTAAAACCATCACAAAACAAACTGGTCAGACTACTGCTTGACCTTCAGAGGTCTCTGAATGGCAGCGGGCTGCTCTGAGGAGGAGGCTCCATTGGGGAAGAGTGAACCAATTATCCGACGTTGAAACACATCTGCTGGGGCGCCAGGGTGGCGCACCACGTACAGCGCTGCAGTGCAACGCGGCCGTCCCGGGTTCGACTCCCGGACCCGGTGACCTTCCCCGAATGTCCTCCCCCCTCTATCTCCCATACTTCCTCTCTCTCTACCGGACTGCCCGGTGGCAAAAACCAATAAAATATCTACCAAAAACATCCCAAACATTTTATAAAAAGAGAAACACATTTGCTTCTACTGAGACGGATGATCTAACTCCTCAGGATGAATGGCTTCTCCTTCTGCAGGAACCCGACACGTCTCTCCACGACGCCGACTGGATGGTAACAGCTTTGATCCAAATTCACATTAATTCGCTCACTACGTTCACACACTGACGGCGGAGGCGACCGCGCAAGGTGCCGACCTGCTCATCGGGAGCAGTTAGGGGGTTAAGTGTCTCGCTCAAGGACACTTTAACTCGCTGCCGGGAGGAGCGGGAATCGAACCGGGAACCTTTCCGATTACCAGACAACTGCTCTACCTACTGTCACCCATGATGCCACCATGAACAATGGAATGGAAAGGGTTACGGAAGATGCCGACGGTCAGCATCACACTCAGAATAACACCGGTATGATTCTTTAATAGAACCAATACAACGTTTCTAAGAGAAGAAGAGAAGAAAGCCACAGACCTCTTGTCTTCCATCCGTCAGTGTCTCTCCTGCTCCCCCTACTGGAACAGGTGATTTACTGCAGGGGAAGTAAATTCAATTCAATTCAACGAGCACTTCATCTTGAAGGATCATTGAGAATCCTCTCTCTGAGCAAGCTCTCGTTTACAATGACGTCGAGGAATATACAGCACATAATAAATACAAACACAGTGTAGAAACAGAAAAGTCAATCAATTAAACATTTAAATGAATAAACATTATTATTATTTTTTTTAAAGACTGTGGTGCAGACTGACTCACAACGTGACGGGCGGGGCGTCCCAGGAGCGCTCAGCATCCAGTAGGTCCTCAGTGCTCCCCGGGCTGACAGGGTCATTATCTGGCACGGGGCCAGCAGCCATAGCTTCCTCAGTGTACCGTATAGGACCATTATTTGGCGCGGGGCTTGCAGGCTTGTTACAGGGAACTGTCAGGATAAAGGAAACACAAACAAAAGTTTTTTTATTAATATGATCCACTACAGGGGCGGTTAGGTGGTCGAGCGGAGATTGCGTTCGTCACCAGCCCCGGAGCTGTGAGCTTGGTTCGCCTGTTCGAATCCAGCTCACAGCTCCGGGGTTGTCACCAGCTTGGCTGGCCGTCTGCACTGATACAATTGGCTGTATCAGAGGGTGGGAGAAGCTGGCGGGGTGGGTCCGGGTCGTTGTAAACAGCGACTCCTACAGTTCGGTCGGGGCGCCTGCTAAGCGCGGATTGGACGTGAGGGGGATAGTGTGGTCCTCCCACACGCTACGCCCTCTCAATGAGAATCCGCGCTGCCAGGTGAAAAGAAGCGGTGATTGGCTGGACGTGTGTCGGAGGAAGCACGTGGTAGCCTCCACTCTCCCAAATGATCTGACTGTGGGGGGTAAAGCGCAGCGACCAGGAAGGGACTGGGAATTGGCATACGACTAACATTGGGATGGGAGAAAATCGGAGGAAAATGGAGGGGGAAAAAGACCAATAATAAAAAAAAAAAAAAAAATATGATCCACTACGAGTCAATCAATCAAAACACCATTCACAGCCATTCAATGGACATAGGATGAATTTTTATGTACTTATATTGTCGGCCTAAACAACGGCAGGAAAGTGCTCTCCACATAAATGAAGTTGCGATACGTTTGCACTCTAGAGATGTGAGGTTGTCACGGTAACCCGTAGAGCTAGTGTGTGACACGTTTGGTATTGATGGATTCCTTTGCAATCTCATGTCAGTGGCTTCATGGTAGCTTAAAGCTTAGTGCCCCAGGGTCTATTAAAACTAGAAGAAACAAGGTTCTCATTGAAAGGATCTCTAGTAGGGATGTCCGATATTGGCATTAAAATGTAATATTGGGAATGATCGGTTTAAAAAAAAAAAATGTAAAAACTTTTTTTTAACATTTATTTAACCTTTACTTACCCAGGCAAGCAAGTAAGAACAATTCTTATTTTATGTATTGTCAAAAGTATGCATAATGTTGTGTTAATTCCACGACAAGAGATATGTAATGTTAATTACCTGAAATTATTCCGTTTTTTTGGGGGGGGGGAAACCCTGCATACATCGGTATCGGTTGATATCGGTATCGAAAATTAAGAGTTGGACAATATCGGTATATCGGATATCGGTAAAAAAGCCAATATCGAACATCCCTAGTCTCTAGTCAAATTTCAGAGAACTTGGAGAGCCTTTATCAGCCGTGCAGACCCTGATCCTGGGCCTGGGATACAGCCCCCCCCCCCCCCCCCCCTTTGTCTGTTCGTACTGTAGTAATGTACTGTAGTGTGGGGGACAATAATGGACAATAGAATTCACATTCACATTCTGTCACATCCATGTTCAATGTTATGCACAGGGTGTGGTTAGAGGGCATTGATGTTATGTAGTCACACTGGGTTGACGTGGTGATGACGTATTATATTGTATAAGGAAGGGGAAGTAAACATTGCACTTCACATGTATTGCATCTAACAACCGTCTGGCAGTCCGTTTGTTCCGCAATCCTACGGTAGTGTTATTTGTTCATTTGTGATTTTTTTTTTCATGCTCAATGTTGTTTTCCCTTTTCATATTTTGGGGATGTGGGTGTCCTGGGATTGGGGGGAATTATTATTTTTTTTGCCTGGTCCCGGAATCCATTGACGATTAGCAGGGTCCCTCAAGGCAAAGTCCTCTCCTCCTCTGCCGTCCCCTCCTACTCCTCCTCCTCCTCCTCTTCTTCCCAGACACAGAGACGAAGAGCTCAGAACCCGCTCAGCTGTCTGAATCAAACTCTCGATCTTATCGTCTGAGGAAGAAAACACAATAAGACGTGATCACTGCTGAAGACGTATGAAGGAATCAAACACAATAAGAACCACTGCTGAAGACGTATGAAGGAATCAAACACAATAAGAACCACTGCTGAAGACGTATGGAGGAATCAAACACAATAAGAACCACTGCTGAAGACGTATGAAGGAATCAACAAACGACCAAACTGATGCACTAAAGAATATCAACTGTGATATTATTCACTGTAAGGGTTGAAATGGTTTTAAAACGAAAGAGAAAAGAATATCACCTAAGGGTTTTCACTATGGATGTCCGATATTATCGGCCTACCGATATTGGCATTCAAATGTGATATCGGAAAATATCTGTATCGGTTTTCAAAAAAAAATTAAGATTTTACCCAGGCAAGCAAGTAAGAACAAATTCTGATTTTATTTATTGTCAAAAGTATGCATAATGTTGTGCTAATTCCACAACAAGAGATATGTAATGTTAATTACCTGAAATTATTCCGTTTTTTTGGGGGGGAAACCCTGCATATATCGGTATCGGTTGATATCGGTATCGGAAATTAAGAGCTGGACAATATCGGTATATCGGTATCTGTAAAAAAGCCAATATCGAGCATCCCTAGTTTTCACTGCCGATCACAGTCTCATAAAGGAACTCCAACATTTTTGGGAAACACTTATTTGCCATCTTCCCCAAAGTCAGACAGGAAGACCCAATCAGTTCCACCTGTGTGTCCAGCAGCCCCAGAGACCCAATCAGTTCCACCTGTGTGTCCAGCAGCCCCAGAGACCCAATCAGTTCCACCTGTGTGTCCAGCAGCCCCAGAGACCCAATCAGTTCCACCTGTGTGTCCAGCAGCCCCAGAGACCCAATCAGTTCCACCTCTGCGTCCAGCGGCCCCAGAGACCCAATCAGTTCCACCTGTGTGTCCAGCAGCCCCAGAGACCCGATCAGTTCCACCTCTGCGTCCAGCGGCCCCAGAGAGAGGTGCATGCTGGACCCGGTTAGAGGAAAAAAAACACCTCACCCGGAGTCTTAAGCCAGTCTAGTGGTCCGTATCCGTTTCCATTCATTTGCGCTAAGCTAGGCTAGCTTGCAGCCAGGATAGCTTTCTACTGAACGCGCAGAGAGAGGAAACTGGTATCCATCTTCTTGTCTGACTCTGGAGAGAAGACGGCGAGTGCATTTCCCATAATGTCGGCGTGTTCCTTTAAGTGTAGAATTGCAGGAAGAAGGTACTGACCTTTGAACCTGCTGCTGTCCAGCTCCTGGAGACTTCCCTCCAGAGACATCCTCTCAGCCGCTTGCTCTCTGGAGAAGTCCCGCTCATCTTCCTGAGCAACACAAAGATTATATTCCATCATTATATTATGCAGAAACAAGACGAGGGACATTCATTTTTTCTGATTTATTCTAAACAAATTATTATTTTGTATTATTTAATTATTATTGAGTTATTGCACTGCACTGGCAGTTGAACTGCATTGAACTGAACTGAATACAAAGATTAATTGAACTGCACTGGCACTGTTGTTGTTAGTTAAAAACATAATTTTGTATTGTTTTTCTTTTGTTAAACTTAAATCCAAAGGAAAAATGTAAAAAACTGTTGTTGTTTTTGTTCTATTAGTGATTTACACACTTTCTCAATAAAAAAATATTGTATGACAAATTTAAACAGATTTGCACTGCTAATTTGAAGCGTTATGTCCCTGCAATTTACCATTATGGGCAAATAAATCAATCAACATTTTCTGAAAACATTTCTTGTTAAAGGTCCCCTATTGTTCACTATTTGGCCAATTTTACACAATTCCTGTGAGTCTATGGAACACATCTGCAAGGTTTTTTTTCAATAAAATTCATGGTTTTGTATTTTTAATCAAGTACTTTAGTGCACCACTTTCTCCCCTTCCAAAGTACAAGCTGTTTTTGGCTGGGCTCCGCCCATACTCGCAATGCGCTTTGATTGACAGTCACCCACCTGCACTGGCAGATACGCTAGGATGGAGGAACCTTTTCAAAGCGCACACACACCCGCTCCGTCTCTATAATGACTCATGTAGGATCTATAACACTCTGAAAGATGTGTTAAATAATGACTCATGTAGGATCTATAACACTCTGAAACATGTGTTAAATAATGACTCATGTAGGATCTCATAACACTCTGAAACATGTGTTAAATAATGACTCATGTAGGATCTATAACACTCTGAAACATGTGTTAAATAATGACTCATGTAGGATCTATAACACTCTGAAACATGTGTTAAATAATGACTCATGTAGGATCTCATAACACTCTGAAACATGTGTTAAATAATGACTCATGTAGGATCTATAACACTCTGAAACATGTGTTAAATAATGACTCATGTAGGATCTATAACACTCTGAAACATGTGTTAAATAATGACTCATGTAGGATCTCATAACACTCTGAAAGATGTGTTAAATAATGACTCATGTAGGATCTCATAACACTCTGAAACATGTGTTAAATAATGACTCATGTAGGATCTATAACACTCTGAAAGATGTGTTAAATAATGACTCATGTAGGATCTCATAACACTCTGAAACATGTGTTAAATAATGACTCATGTAGGATCTCATAACACTCTGAAACATGTGTTAAATAATGACTCATGTAGGATCTATAACACTCTGAAAGATGTGTTAAATAATGACTCATGTAGGATCTCATAACACTCTGAAAGATGTGTTAAATAATGACTCATGTAGGATCTCATAACACTCTGAAACATGTGTTAAATAATGACTCATGTAGGATCTCATAACACTCTGAAACATGTGTTAAATAATGACTCATGTAGGATCTATAACACTCTGAAACATGTGTTAAATAATGACTCATGTAGGATCTATAACACTCTGAAACATGTGTTAAATAATGACTCATGTAGGATCTCATAACACTCTGAAACATGTGTTAAATAATGACTCATGTAGGATCTCATAACACTCTGAAACATGTGTTAAATAATGACTCATGTAGGATCTATAACACTCTGAAACATGTGTTAAATAATGACTCATGTAGGATCTATAACACTCTGAAACATGTGTTAAATAATGACTCATGTAGGATCTATAACACTCTGAAAGATGTGTTAAATAATGACTCATGTAGGATCTATAACACTCTGAAAGATGTGTTAAATAATGACTCATGTAGGATCTATAACAATCGATAATCACACATATAAATGTGAAGAAACACAGCTGGCTTGCACAAGTGAAATGACCAGAACAGAAAATAGAGTTTCTCCAGCTGATAACGTGAAGCCTGTTGATCCAGATGTTGATGTGTTCTCTCCTCCAAGGTCAAGGTCAATGTCAACTTTATTTACATAGCACATTTAAAATCAACTGAAGTTGTACCAAAGTGCTGTACAATACAAAAACAGAAATACTAAAAGAAATAGAAAATACAGTATACACACAAAGTCATAGAACTACAATAAAGTTTTAAAAAGCTGCCAATAAAAACAAGTGAGTCTCCCACCTCGAGGTCCTGTCCTCGTACCTCATGCTGCCGCTCGTCCTCCAGGGAGTCGTCCAGCTCTGTGAGCCAGGAGGGAGCTCTGGGTCTGGGCCACGGTACTCCTGGACCCACAGGATCTAACAGGATCATGGGACAAAGATCTTAACGATGATGGAGCATTTGACTGGGTTGAACCTTTTAGTGTTGTACTAACTATGGGAAACATGTTGTTAACTCTCCCCTGGCCAAGGAGATCTAGAGACAGCGTGTCCTGGTTTTACCATCTCTTTTCTAGCACTAGGTGTTAAGTCAAAGTCACTTATAAAGAGTTTGATCTTTTCTAGCACTAGGTGTTAAGTCAAAGTCACTTATAAAGAGTTTGATCTTTTCTAGCACTAAATGTGTTAGTCAAAGTCACTTATAAAGAGTTTGATCTTTTCTAGCACTAAATGTGTTAGTCAAAGTCACTTATAAAGAGTTTGATCTTTTCTAGCACTAAATGTGTTAGTCAAAGTCACTTATAAAGAGTTTGATCTTTTCTAGCACTAAAGGTGTTAGTCAAAGTCACTAAAAAACTATTTCAACAGCAAAGTCTTTCTAATACTTCTGCAAAGTGCAATTTTTATACACTGGGGCGACAGTGGCTCAGGAGGTAGACGACCTTCCATGCCAACCCTCATTGGGAGTTGGGGGTTAAGTGTTCCCCTGAAACCTCCATGAGCACCCCTGAGGGTCCCCAGAGCCCGCGTTGAGAACCCCTGCCTTAGAGGTACACCTTCCTGGCCTGGTCAGAGTCTCTGAGGTGTGGTGTGGGTTACCTCCGTGTTTACAGGGATCCTCCAGGGAAGCAGCAGAATCACAGTGCTGGAGCCATGCTGGGTACTGGAGGTCCGGGACGCTGGTGAGTCCAGAGAAGTTCATCTCAGACCTCTGGGCGGTGAACCAGCGGGGGTAGTGGAAGGAAGAGACACCCACAGCCCCGGTCCCTCTCTCTGAGACCTGGTTGTAGGGGAAGGGAGAGACAGCTTAGTCTGTTAATGGTGGATAATATTGTGTTAATGGTGGATATGGTTTTTCTTTCATCATACTGCATCACCTTGGAGTTCCTTTGATGTGTAGCTCCAGGACCAACAGTGGAGGATTCTGGATCAAGTCTTGTAGTGGTTTCTCCTACCCTTCCTCTAGACCTGAGTAGAATAGAGTAAAGTAGAGCAGAGTAGCATAGAGTAAGATAGAATAGAGTAGCATAGAGTAAGATAGAATAGAGTAGCATAGAGTAAGATAGAATAGAGTAGCATCGAGTAAGATATAATAGAGTAGCATAGAATAGAGTAGCATAGAATAGAGTAGCATAGAGTAAGATATAATAAAGTAGAGTAGCATAGAGTAAGATATAATAGAGTAGCATAGAATAGAGTAGCATAGAGTAAGATAGAATAAAGTAGCATCGAGTAAGATATAATAGAGTAACATAGAGTAAGATAGAATAGAGTAGAGTAGCATAGAGTAAGATATAATAGAATAGAGTAGCATAGAGTAAGATATAATAAAGTAGAGTAGCATAGAGTAAGATATAATAGAATAGAGTAGCATAGAGTAAGATATAATAGAGTAGAGTAGCATAGAGTAAGATATAATAAAGTAGAGTAGCATAGAGTAAGATATAATAAAGTAGAGTAGCATAGAGTAAGATAGAATAGAGTAGCATAGAGATATAAGATATAATAGAGTAACATAGAGTACAGAAGAGCAGAGAAGAGAAGAGAAGAGTGAACATTATAGGTACTATAAGTCCTCTATTTTTACCAACTCTAAAACATGAATGACATGTTGTTACAAGCAACCTTAGTGGCCTTGAGGTTCTGCCGGTTCTGGTCAGGGCAGCGTGGTGTTGGCAGGCTGTGTGAGAGTAACTCGACCTCTCGGGTCCGTGTCTGGGCCACGAGGAGGACCGGGGCTCAGTGCTCCGGTTCAGCAGGTCCCTGAGGGTCATCTGTCCCAGAGAACAGGTCCCGGACCGTGACACGAGGCCTGGCACACGGAGAAACAAGGAGTGATTGATTGATTGATTGAAAACTTTATTAACAGATTGCAGAATGGGTACAATACAGTACAGCTCAATACACACAATTGTTAAGGGGATGCAGACCAGAGAAAGACTTTCGTCTTGTTTACACCAGGGTCCCCCATTTTCAATTCATCAGGACATATATGACATACATGACATACAGATAGTCAGTACTGCTACATCTATACATTTATGACATACCAGATTTGCAAATACAGTACTGTTTGTGATACAGAAGGAGTCAAGAAAAGGGAGTATATACATTTGACGTAGAAACTGTACATTGGAGGAGGTTGGGTGGGGGGGGTTGGGTACACTGGGATATTGACAACCATACTGGGTAATTTACATTGGAGGTGGGTGGGGGGGGGGGGGGGGGGGGGGGCACATTGTATAAACAAGCAAAACTGTACATTGAGGGGGGGGGGGGGGGGGGGGGACTCTGTACAAACAAACAAAATTGTACATTGGACTATTGACAAGACCATACTAGGTAAATGACTGTACATTGGAGGGGTTTGGGTTAGGATATTTACAGGGGCCAGTGTTGCATTGCAGTCTCCCGTAGGTGTCTCTTGAGAGAGGTTTTGAAAGTGGGTAGTGATCCACATTCCTTTACAGCTTTGGGTAGGGCGTTCCACATTGATGTGGCATAATTGCGAAACGTGTTTAGTCCCTTATTTGAGCCGAATCTGGGTTTAACATGATTCAAACATGAGTCAAACAGGAGTGTCAAATTCAGGGGCCGTCGTCTCAAAAATCAATGTCAAATTTGCCTTAATACATTCTCACCAGCTACTGGACAGACATGTTTAATACATTCAAAGAAATATATGATAGAAACTTTGACCCGGATCCTCTTAAAGCAGTCTTTGGACTTATGCCTGAAATGGGAACTGTAGTGTCCTCTCCTCTCTTAGCTAGATGTTTAATATTGAACTGTAGTGTCTCCTCTCTTAGATAGATGTTTAATATTGAACTGTAGTGTCTCCTCTCTTAGATAGATGTTTAATATTGAACTGTAGTGTCTCCTCCTCTCTTAGATAGATGTTTAATATTGAACTGTAGTGTCTCCTCTCTTAGCTAGATGTTTAATATTGAACTGTAGTGTCTCCTCTCTTAGATAGATGTTTAATATTGAACTGTAGTGTCTCCTCCTCTCTTAGATATATGTTTAATATTGAACTGTATTGTCTCCTCTCTTAGATAGATGTTTAATATTGAACTGTAGTGTCTCCTCCTCTCTTAGATAGATGTTAATATTGAACTGTAGTGTCTCCTCTCTTAGATAGATGTTAATATTGAACTGTAGTGTCTCCTCTCTTAGATAGATGTTTAATATTGAACTGTAGTGTCTCCTCTCTTAGCTAGATGCTTAATATTGAACTGTATTGTCTCCTCTCTTAGATAGATGTTTAATATTGAACTGTAGTGTCTCCTCCTCTCTTAGATAGATGTTTAATATTGAACTGTAGTGTCTCCTCTCTTAGATAGATGTTTAATATTGAACTGTAGTGTCTCCTCCTCTCTTAGATAGATGTTAATATTGAACTGTAGTGTCTCTTCTCTTAGATATATGTTAATATTGAACTGTAGTGTCTCCTCTCTTAGATAGATGTTTAATATTGAACTGTAGTGTCTCCTCCTCTCTTAGATAGATGTTTAATATTGAACTGTAGTGTCTCCTCTCTTAGATAGATGTTTAATATTGAACTGTAGTGTCTCCTCTCTTAGATAGATGTTTAATATTGAACTGTAGTGTCTCCTCTCTTAGATAGATGTTTAATATTGAACTGTAGTGTCTCCTCTCTTAGATAGATGTTTAATATTGAACTGTAGTGTCTCCTCTCTTAGATAGATGTTTAATATTGAACTGTAGTGTCTCCTCTCTTAGATAGATGTTTAATATTGAACTGTAGTGTCTCCTCTCTCTTAGATAGATGTTTAATATTGAACTGTAGTGTCTCCTCTCTTAAATAAATGTTTAATATTGAACTGTAGTGTCTCCTCTCTTAGATAGATGTTTAATATTGAACTGTAGTGTCTCCTCTCTTAGCTAGATGCTTAATATTGAACTGTAGTGTCTCCTCTCTTAGATAGATGTTTAATATTGAACTGTAGTGTCTCCTCTCTTAGATAGATGTTTAATATTGAACTGTAGTGTCTCCTCTCTTAGATAGATGTTTAATATTGAACTGTAGTGTCTCCTCTCTTAGATAGATGTTAATATTGAACTGTAGTGTCTCCTCTCTTAGATAGATGTTAATATTGAACTGTAGTGTCTCCTCTCTTAGATAGATGTTTAATATTGAACTGTAGTGTCTCCTCTCTTAGATAGATGTTAATATTGAACTGTAGTGTCTCCTCTCTTAGATAGATGTTTAATATTGAACTGTAGTGTCTCCTCTCTTAGATAGATGTTAATATTGAACTGTAGTGTCTCCTCCTCTCTTAGCTAGATGTTAATATTGAACTGTAGTGTCTCCTCTCTTAGATAGATGTTTAATATTGAACTGTAGTGTCTCCTCTCTTAGATAGATGTTTAATATTGAACTGTAGTGTCTCCTCTCTTAAATAGATGTTTAATATTGAACTGTAGTGTCTCCTCTCTTAGATAGATGTTTAATATTGAACTGTAGTGTCTCCTCTCTTAGCTAGATGTTTAATATTGAACTGTAGTGTCTCCTCCTCTCTTAGATAGATGTTTAATATTGAACTGTAGTGTCTCCTCTCTTAGATAGATGTTTAATATTGAACTGTAGTGTCTCCTCTCTTAGATAGATGTTTAATATTGAACTGTAGTGTCTCCTCTCTTAGATAGATGTTTAATATTGAACTGTAGTGTCTCCTCTCTTAGATAGATGTTAATATTGAACTGTAGTGTCTCCTCCTCTCTTAGCTAGATGTTAATATTGAACTGTAGTGTCTCCTCTCTTAGATAGATGTTTAATATTGAACTGTAGTGTCTCCTCTCTTAGATAGATGTTTAATATTGAACTGTAGTGTCTCCTCTCTTAAATAGATGTTTAATATTGAACTGTAGTGTCTCCTCTCTTAGATAGATGTTTAATATTGAACTGTAGTGTCTCCTCTCTTAGATAGATGTTTAATATTGAACTGTAGTGTCTCCTCTCTTAAATAGATGTTTAATATTGAACTGTAGTGTCTCCTCCTCTCTTAGATAGATGTTTAATATTGAACTGTAGTGTCTCCTCTCTTAGCTAGATGTTTAATATTGAACTGTAGTGTCTCCTCCTCTCTTAGATAGATGTTTAATATTGAACTGTAGTGTCTCCTCTCTTAGATAGATGTTTAATATTGAACTGTAGTGTCTCCTCTCTTAGATAGATGCTTAATATTGAACTGTAGTGTCTCCTCTCTTAGATAGATGTTTAATATTGAACTGTAGTGTCTCCTCTCTTAGATAGATGTTTAATATTGAACTGTAGTGTCTCCTCTTCTCTTAGATAGATGTTTAATATTGAACTGTAGTGTCTCCTCTCTTAGATAGATGTTTAATATTGAACTGTAGTGTCTCCTCTCTTAGATAGATGTTTAATATTGAACTGTAGTGTCTCCTCTCTTAGATAGATGTTAATATTGAACTGTAGTGTCTCCTCTCTTAGATAGATGTTTAATATTGAACTGTAGTGTCTCCTCTCTTAGATATATGTTTAATATTGAACTGTAGTGTCTCCTCCTCTCTTAGCTAGATGTTTAATATTGAACTGTAGTGTCTCCTCTCGTAGATAGATGTTAATATTGAACTGTAGTGTCCTCTCCTCTCTTAGATAGATGTTTAATATTGAACTGTAGTGTCTCCTCTCTTAGATAGATGTTTAATATTGAACTGTAGTGTCTCCTCTCTTAGATAGATGTTTAATATTGAACTGTAGTGTCTCCTCCTCTCTTAGATAGATGTTTAATATTGAACTGTAGTGTCTCCTCTCTTAGATAGATGTTTAATATTGAACTGTAGTGTCTCCTCCTCTCTTAGATAGATGTTTAATATTGAACTGTAGTGTCTCCTCTCTTAGATAGATGTTTAATATTGAACTGTAGTGTCTCCTCTCTTAGATAGATGTTTAATATTGAACTGTAGTGTCTCCTCTCTTAGATAGATGTTAATATTGAACTGTAGTGTCTCCTCTCTTAGCTAGATGTTTAATATTGAACTGTAGTGTCTCCTCTCTTAGATAGATGTTTAATATTGAACTGTAGTGTCTCCTCTCTTAGATAGATGTTTAATATTGAACTGTAGTGTCTCCTCCTCTCTTAGCTAGATGTTAATATTGAACTGTAGTGTCTCTTCTCTTAGATAGATGTTTAATATTGAACTGTAGTGTCTCCTCCTCTCTTAGATAGATGTTAATATTGAACTGTAGTGTCTCCTCTCTTAGATAGATGTTTAATATTGAACTGTAGTGTCTCCTCTCTTAGATAGATGTTAATATTGAACTGTAGTGTCTCCTCTCTTAGATAGATGTTTAATATTGAACTGTAGTGTCTCCTCTCTTAGATAGATGTTTAATATTGAACTGTAGTGTCTCCTCTCTTAGCTAGATGCTTAATATTGAACTGTAGTGTCTCCTCTCTTAGATAGATGTTTAATATTGAACTGTAGTGTCTCCTCTCTTAGATAGATGTTTAATATTGAACTGTAGTGTCTCCTCTCTTAGATAGATGTCTAATATTGAACTGTAGTGTCTCCTCTCTTAGCTAGATGTTTAATATTGAACTGTAGTGTCTCCTCTCTTAGATAGATGTTTAATATTGAACTGTAGTGTCTCCTCTCTTAGCTAGATGTTTAATATTGAACTGTAGTGTCTCCTCTCTTAGATAGATGTTTAATATTGAACTGTAGTGTCTCCTCTCTTAGATAGATGTTTAATATTGAACTGTAGTGTCTCCTCCTCTCTTAGCTAGATGTTTAATATTGAACTGTAGTGTCTCCTCTCTTAGATAGATGTTTAATATTTAAGCATTACATCACGCGCAGGAGTAGTTTGTGAACAATAAACCATGCCTAGGGGTGGTCGTTAGACCCCCCTAGGCATGGTTTATTGTTCACAAATCACGACTGCAAGTGGTGTAAAGCTTTTATACAACTGCCAGATTCATCCAACCTTATTTCTATACAATAAACACACATTAATCGAAGATTTATTGAAAAAACCATCCGCCAGAAAAAGTAGTTCCCACAACTACAAAAAAGACAAGTTGCCTCCATGTGGAAGCAGCTTGAAGTGCATCCAACCAAACTAACACATCCAACTGTGTATTATTGGAATGATTGAGAGAAGTTGCCTCATGTGGAAGCAGCTTGAAGTGCATCCAACCAACTAACACATCCAACTGTGTATTATTGGAATGATTGATTGAAAATTTTATTACCAGATGCAGAATGGGTACAATACAGTACGGCTCAATACACACAATTGTTAAGGGAATGCAGACCTACTTTCCATAGAACTTCATTCTTAGATGCTTCTATATAAAGTAGGTAAAACAAATTAAAAAGTTTTCTTTGCCCTATAGGAAAAAAAGTTTTCTTCGCCCTATTCTTTTATTTATTTATTTAAACCTACTGTAGAGGGCCTAAACTTAACCAGTTGGAAACCAAGCGTACAGTAATAAAATTAGCAATCAATCAATCAATCAATCAACTCAATAGGCCATGCTCACTTAGAACAGCGCAGCACCCAGCTCTCTGACTATCCCCCGCGTTCCAGGCAGAGTGTGTGTGTGTGTGTGTGTGTGTGTGTGTGTGTGTGTGGGGGGGTGTGTGGCGGTGGGTGGAGACTAGAGCGAGCGCTGACAGTCGCAAGGAAAAAGAAATTGAAAAAAAATTGAAAATTAATCAATCAATCAATCCGCGATTTTTCTTTTGTTACAGAATGATTCAAGACCCATCAATTACATCATCCAACATTGTTTAAACGACTAAGACATTCGCTGTGACAGAATCGCTTGATATTTAGTCGTTTAGTCGCTATCAACATATCCATTTGTAAAGATTATTGTCCACCTTCTTGTGATCCGGCAGAGTGATGTGATGTGGTTCGGTTGTGGGCGGGTCCTGGGCCAGCAGTGTGGAATTGTTGCCAATAAAGACGTGTAAAATGACTGTTTCAGCCAATCAGAATCGAGAAATGTGCATGCCGTTGTATAATGAACTGTAGTGTCTCCTCCTCTCTTAGATAGATGTTTAATATTGAACTGTAGTGTCTCCTCTCTTATAGATGTTTAATATTGAACTGTAGTGTCTCCTCTCTTATAGATGTTTAATATTGAACTGTAGTGTCTCCTCTCTTAGCTAGATGCTTAATATTGAACTGTAGTGTCTCCTCTCTTAGATAGATGTTAATATTGAACTGTAGTGTCTCCTCTCTTAGATAGATGTTTAATATTGAACTGTAGTGTCTCCTCTCTTAGATAGATGTTTAATATTGAACTGTAGTGTCTCCTCTCTTAGCTAGATGCTTAATATTGAACTGTAGTGTCTCCTCTCTTAGATAGATGTTTAATATTGAACTGTAGTGTCTCCTCTCTTAGCTAGATGCTTAATATTGAACTGTAGTGTCTCCTCCTCTCTTAGCTAGATGTTTAATATTGAACTGTAGTGTCTCCTCTCTTAGCTAGATGTTTAATATTGAACTGTAGTGTCTCCTCTCTTAGCTAGATGTTTAATATTGAACTGTAGTGTCTCCTCTCTTAGATAGATGTTTAATATTGAACTGTAGTGTCTCCTCTCTTAGATAGATGTTTAATATTGAACTGTAGTGTCTCCTCCTCTCTTAGATAGATGTTTAATATTGAACTGTAGTGTCTCCTCTCTTAGATAGATGTTAATATTGAACTGTAGTGTCTCCTCTCTTAGATAGATGTTTAATATTGAACTGTAGTGTCTCCTCTCTTAGATAGATGTTAATATTGAACTGTAGTGTCTCCTCTCTTAGATAGATGTTTAATATTGAACTGTAGTGTCTCCTCTCTTAGCTAGATGTTAATATTGAACTGTAGTGTCTCCTCTCTTATAGATGTTAATATTGAAATATTGTTTGTTTTTGCTTTGTGTTTGTACTGTATAATTAGTTTGTGTGTTCTGACTGTATAATTTGTTCATGCTCAATACAATCTTTTGTAAAGTGTCTAAATTGAAAAATGTCAATAGATAGATTTATAAAAAAGAAATTAAAAGAAAAATGCATTAACCACATAAGCATCGTACAGCCCGACGGCAGGCCGTCATGCACTTGCGGTACTTTGCGCTTGTTTGCTGGCTCTGGGCTGCATTTTTCGCAGATCATCCAATACACCGTTCGAAAGTTGAATTTGCCGCCTTTCGATTGTCACCACACTCAACCAATTGCGTGCTTCGGGTATCGAGTTACATGACGATATATCCGGCGAGCGTCATTTGACAGGCCGCGCCGTCAAATGACCACGTCCAGTAATGAACAGTCCTGATTGAACTGACCAATCACCGCTGATGGCGATAATGATTGATCACCATTGTAGCCAACGAGCGTCCACTCTGAAAGAGATCCCACACGGGCGGGTGACATAGCTGTCAACATTGGGATTTTAAAAAACTGGATATTTCGCCCCGCCCCCTTCCCCGCCCCTCCCAATGTAGTCTCCTCCCCCTCGTATGTATATTATATAATTATATATATATTAGAGCTGGGCCGTTAACGGCGTTAACGTGCTGCGTTAACGCTATACTAGTATCGCACGATAATATAATTAACGCATTAATAATAAAAAAATAAAAAAAACATTTTTTTTTTTACATTTTTTTTTTTTACCTTTATTTACCCAGGGTAGGTTCGCTGAGCACAGATGCTCTTTTTCAGGAACGCCCTGCTTCACATTCACACAGTTCCATTCACACCTGGGAGCTGCCCAGTACAACCACAGTTGACACCATTGGCCACTGAGCAACTCCACTGGAGCAGTTGATTCAAGCCATGTCACAGGGGCACGTCCCCAAGGACTTCAAAATTGCGAGAGTGACCCCTCTACACAAAAAGGGCAGCAAATTAGACCCAGGCAACTACCGCCCTGTTTCTATTCTTACCTCCATCTCGAAAGTCATGGAGAAAATAGTCTACGAACAGGTCGAAAAGTACCTGGCGGAAAAAAACCTAATCTACGAATTCCAATCTGGCTTCAGAACGTCCCACTCCACTGACACATGCCTCCTCTATTTGAACGACCACATCAAACAAGAGGTGGACGCTGGCAAATACTGCGGCATGGTCATGCTGGACCTACAAAAGGCCTTCGACACTGTCAATCACTCCATTCTAATGGACAAGCTAAAAGCAATTGGTTTTGATAGCCTATCAGTGAGCTGGATGCAATCCTACCTGGAGGGGAGAGAACAGATGGTAGAGGTAAACGGTACTCTATCCCCCCCCCTCACAGTGAGCTGTGGTGTTCCACAAGGAAGCATACTAGGACCGCTACTCTTCCTAATTTATGCAAATGACATGTCGTCAGCCTGTGACTGCAACTTGTTCCTGTTTGCGGACGACTCAGCCCTGCTGGTCTCTGACAAGAACAAACTGCAGGTGGAAAAAACCCTCAGCACGGAACTAGGCAAAATCTGCATATGGCTCGCTGATAACAAACTATCATTACACATGGGCAAAACAGAGTCCATTCTCTTCGGTTCAAATAACAAACTCAGCAAGACCGACGGCTTCTCAGTTACAGTGGGTGACAATATTGTCACAAGGAAAGACGAAATTACCTACCTGGGTTCCATCCTAGAGGCAAATGTTTCCTGTGACAAAATGGCATCCAATGTAATAAAAAAAGTCAACCAACGAACTAGATTCTTGTACCGGATCTCCTCTCTGGTAAACAAGAATACCCTGAGGACTCTGGCAGGAGCACTCATTCAAGGGTACTATGACTATGCGTGCACCTCATGGTACCAAAGCACCTCAAAGGCGCTTAAAACAAAATTACAAACATCACAAAACAAACTGGTCAGACTACTACTTGACCTGAACCCCAGAACCCACCTCACCCCTGCCCACTTTGCCAACCTAGGATGGCTTAGAGTAGACGACAGAGTACAGCAACTTGCAATGGGCCTGGTCTACAAGATACACTATACGACCGGGGTGCCCATGTACATGTCAAAATACTTCCCAAAGGTCAGTGAATACCACAACCACTACACCAGAGGAAGCTCAACAAATCATGTTAAACCCAGATTCGGCTCAAACAAGGGACTAAACACGTTTCGCAATTATGCCACAACAATGTGGAACGCCCTACCCAAAGCTGTAAAGGAATGTGAATCCCTGCCCACATTCAAAACCGCCCTTAAAGAGCACCTACGGGAGGCTGCAATTCGAAACTGGCCACCGTAAATGCCCAAAACCCCCACCACCTCCTAATAGACAGTCTCCTCCCCACCGCATGTATATATTCCCTCCCCGCCGTATGTATATTCCCCTCCCACCCACCCACCCCCTCCTAATGTACAGTCCCCTCCCCATCATATGTATATACTCTGTCAGGATCTAGGGGTAACAGTACTGTATATTTGAATACCGCCTATGTCACAAATGTATCAGTACTAAATACCTATATGTCCCTATGCCATAAATGTCATGTATGTTATGTATGTCATAAATGTCTATATGAATTGAAAATGGGGGACCCTGATGGAAACAAGACAAACGTCTTTCTCAGGTCTGCATCCCCTTAACAATTGTATGTATTGAGCCGTACTGTATTGTACCCATTCTGCAATCTGTTAAATAAAGTTTTCATTCATTCATTCATTCACATAGTTCAAGTTTGAAATGATTCTTTCTGTTTTGCTCATGAGAGTGTGCTAGATACTGTACTGTACTGGTAATATTATTTATTTGTGTTAACTTCTGAATAAAACTACTTATTAAACACAAGTACATCTTATTGAACATTATTTTGATATTTCATTACCAATTATCATAGCAAAACAGCTTTTTCAAACAGTCTGTAATGCATTTTGGAAACGGGAGATGGGCTCATGGTGTAATGGGCCACCTGGCCTGAGAAACATAAGGAGGAAAGAAAAAGTAAGGACTTACTTCTGGTCATTATTTGGGTAGAACACACATATTTTGAATGCCTTCGGCAGTTTTTTTTAGTTTTTTTTTAGTCATTTTAATCTAGATTAATCTAGATTAAATCCAGGATTGCAGATAGATTAATCTAGATTAAAAAAATTAATCTATGCCCACCTCTAATATATATATTGTCTGCACTGCGCAGCCGTGGAATCGCGAGGCCATAGATTTAGAATAGATAGAAATGGCACATTGTGGTGTATCATAATTAATTTGTTGAATACAATAGGATTTTTATAACGTTGACACAAATTAAAGAATATTTACACTAAGTTCTCTTTTACCTCTTATTTAATTCATTCATTAATTTAATTGTAGGCACTGTTTATATTGTACATAGTCCTGTGTGTTGTATATTGTGTCCTATGTTACTTTTGTGTTTATTGTCTCTTTCTATATACACCGTGGGAAGGGGGGCACGTAATTGAATTTTTCTGTATGTCTTGCACAAATTGGAAAATGACAAAGTTGAGTTTGACTTTTAACATGTGTCTATAGTGTCAGACACTAATTGTAATGTTAAAAACGGATACTGCTGTAATATAAAGTGAAATTCTACCATGCCTCAATGTATCAACTTTAAACATACACTAAATGTTAATGTTAGAAATGTTCATTTCCATTATTTCCACCATGTGCAATATTTCCTAAGAACAGCAATGTCCATTCTATCAACTCCAAATCTGTGCTATGAGCTCAATTCTCCCGGTGCATGCAGAAGTAGAATTGCTGTCTTGTTTTGGATGAATGAGTAGAAATGAAAAACGGAAATCTTCTTTTATTAAAGTAGTTTTGACATGTGATATAGATAAAGATATTGCTTCATTGTGTATTGATTAACTTTACATTTGCTCTTCATTCATATTACAAAAGTTATACTGGCACGTCTAATACAGCAAAGGATTATGGGTAAATGCAACGTTAAGGCAGTGCCAATGTAAGACTGACTTTACATTAAACTAATGACAATAATATAGTATAAAGTAGGGTATTATTTGGACTAAAGACTGGTGTTGTCTCACCCTACTCGCATGTTGAGGGGGAGCACCATACATTATACACTAATAATGGAAGACCCACACCACCCCAACAACAGCCTGTTCAGGCTGCTGAGGTCAGGCAGACGCCTGCGAACACCAGCTACTAGGACAGAGAGGCTTCGGCTCAGCTTCTTCCCCCAGGCCATCAGAGCCCTGAACACTGAACTCTACACACACAAGCACACATGAGCACACACACTGTACACGCTCACACACTAGCAGCCACTTTAACATGAGCAAGCACACACTCATGCTGCACACGCCCACACTTATGGCCACTAAGGAAAGGTCACTTTAAAAATAGTATAGCATAACCTGAGATTGTATAAAAAATGTAAATAACTATGTACAAATACCGATATGCCCTACTATGTTACTTGTTTATTGCACAATGTTGTTTTATTGGATTCTATTATATGTTGTTACTACTATATTGCACATCGTTGCGGGCAAGACCACCCGCATTTCATTGTATATTTGTATGCCGTGACAAATAAAACTCTTGACTTGACTTGACACTTTGCCGTTATCGCTTCTCTGCCTTTATGGTATGTAGTTGTAGAATGTAATACATTTTGCGCTAAAGCCCTCCTTTAGCCGGTCCCTGTTCTTCTTCTTCTTCGGGTCGCAACTGTCTTCCGGTCTGACTTTCTGTGCCAACGTTCTAATCTACACTGCTGCCACCTGTCGTCACGGAGGGGAATTGCAGCCATTTTGTAAAAATAAAAAAAAGATAAAAAAACGGGAACGGGATGACGGCGGGAAGGAAGGTTGAAATACGGAACAATCCCGGGAAAAAGGGATGTTTGACAGGTTTGGCGGGTGAGAGTGGGGGAAGGTGACACAAGAAGACAAAGAAGTCCATTGTTTTTACTTGCGTGTCTGAATGAATGGCAGTGGACGGCCATTTTGGATAATCACCCTGTATTTTTTTTTTTTTACTTTTTTTTCCCACTACCTATCTTTGTGAAAGTGGCTTCTCAGCTCTGGTCCAGCTGAAGACAAAGCGGAGGAACAGATTGGACATTGAGCATGACCTCAGAGTTGCTTTGTCTACAATCACCCCAGACTTTGAGACTCTTGTCAGGAGCAAACATCATCCCCAGTTATCCCATTAGTCCCCTGCATGTTAAGCTAAGAATTCTGCTAAGAAGGATATATTATTTATTATTATTATTATTTTATTTCATTGTGTTTTTAGCCCTTAGTTGCACTTTTGTTGCAACCCCAGTTATCCCCTTAGTTCCCCCAAACGTAGGTCTGTTATGTTAAGCTAAGAAATCTGCTAAGAAGCATATTATTTATTATTATTTTATTTCATTGGGTTTTTAGCCCTAGTTGCACTTTTATTGCAATCCCAGTTATCCCATTAGTTCCCCCAAACTTAGGTCTGTTATGTTAAGCTAAGAAGTCTGCTAAGAAGCATAATTATTTATTATTATTATTTAATTTCATTGGGTTTTTAGCCCTAGTTGCACTTTTGTTGCAACCCCAGTTATCCAATTAGTTCCCCCAAACTTAGGTCTGTTATGTTAAGCTAAGAAATCTGCTAAGAAGCATATTATTTATTATTATTTTATTTCATTGGGTTTTAGCCCTAGTTGCACTTTTGTTGCAAACTCAGTTATCCCATTAGTTCCCCCAAATGTAGGTCTGTTATGTTAAGCTAAGAAATCTGCTAAGAAGCATATATTATTTATTATTCTTTTATTTCATTGGGTTTTTAGCAATAGTTGCACTTTTGTTGCACTTTTTTGTGTTTATTTCATGTTTTGAAAGATTGCGTATTACTGCAAATATATATTTTTTTTACATAAATCATAGTGGTTAAAAATTTTGGGTCGCGACTTAATGACTAAGGAAAATGTTGGGTCCCGAGGCTAGAGCAGTTGAGAACCACTGGTCTAGGGGCCATGTCTACACAGAGACAGATAGTGGTGGTCTAGGGGCCATGTCTACACAGAGACAGATAGAGGTGGTCTAGGAGCCATGTCTACACAGAGACAGATAGAGGTGGTCTAGGGGCCATGTCTACACAGAGACAGATAGAGGTGGTCTAGGGGCCATGTCTACACAGAGACAGATAGAGGTGGTCTAGGGGCCATGTCTACACAGAGACAGATAGAGGTGGTCTAGGAGCCATGTCTACACAGAGACAGATAGAGGTGGTCTAGGAGCCATGTCTACACAGAGACAGATAGAGGTGGTCTAGGGGCCATGTCTACACAGAGACAGATAGAGGTGGTCTAGGGGCCATGTCTACACAGAGACAGATAGAGGTGGTCTAGGAGCCATGTCTACATAGAGACAGATAGAGGTGGTCTAAGCCAGTGGTTCCCAAAGTCGGGGTCGCGACCCAAAGGTGGGCCGCGAGCAGCCACGGATGGGCCGCGAGATGATTTACATTTTTTTTTTTTTTTTTTTTTTTTTTGTCAGGCCACTGAACTTAGAAGCAGGCCAGGACAGTGTTTCTAGTTGTATTCTAAAATTCTATTCTATTGTATTCTAAAATGTGACTATATGGTTTTATATTAACTTAATAAATAAACAAAAACGAAAAATCTACTTATTTCAACGAACATTTCAAACTAAATAACAGATTATGCACATAAAACGCTGAAAACAACCGAAGCAACAATAGTATTTTAATGAGGCTATTATTATTATCATTATTATTTTGCAACAAGTTAGCCCTCTCATAAATAGCACATATAAATGAATAACTAACTTGAACTAACTTAATAGGATTGAAGTGATATTTGGCTTAAAAAATCGGTCGCCTGGCAAAAAAAAAGAAAAAAAAGCCAGACGATGTGCATTGGGCTGCGGCTCTCTGACACCTTATTTTCTGGGCCCCGGCCTGAAAAGTTTGGGAACCCCTGGTCTAAGCCAGCGGTTCTCAAACTACGGGTCGCAGGTATTGGCAAGTAAAAAATAAAAAAAAAATTAAAAAAATTAAATTTATTTTTTAATGTTCTGGCAACATATTTTGGCTAAATATGCCTTGTTTTATAAATGTCTATTGATAAGTTATACATGCTGTAATAAAAAAAATTCGAATAAATATGCATGAATCAAGTTCAACAACGAGTGCTTTTATTTTGATATTCCTTAATTCCATGTTGAAATTATGCAATACAATGGGCGGCTAAGTGGCGCAGTGGGCAAGGCGCTCGCCACCAACGCAGGAGATGCTGGGTTCGAGTCCAGCTCTCGGCGTTGCTACCAGCTTGGCTGGTCGTTCATACTAATACAATTGGCAGTATTAGGGGGTGGGAAAGCTGGTGGGTGGGGATCGGACGTTGTGGACAGCGACTCCTACAGGTCGGTTGGTGCGCCTGTGCAGCAGAATCAGGAAGCAACGGGGGCGGCGTGTCCCTCCCACGCAGACCCTCGCCGCTGAGAGATCACGCTGTGCAGGTGAAAAGATGCAACGGCTGCCTCCTCGTGTACCGGAGGGGACACGTGATGCAAGGCTTCGTCCACATGATTGATTGATTGATTGAAAACTTTATTAACAGATTGCAGAATGGGTACAATACAGTACAGCTCAATACACACAATTGTTAAGGGAATGCAGACCAGAGAAAGACTTTCGTCTTGTTTACATCAGGGTCCCCCATTTTCAATTCATCAGGACATATATGACATACATTGATTGATTGATTGATTGAAAACTTTATTAACAGATTGCAGAATGGGTACAATACAGTACAGCTCAATACACACAATTGTTAAGGGGATGCAGACCAGAGAAAGACTTTCGTCTTGTTTACATCAGGGTCCCCCATTTTCAATTCATCAGGACATATATGACATACATGACATACAGATAGTCAGTACTGCTACATCTATACATTTATGTCATACCAGATTTGCAAATACAGTACTGTTTGTGATACAGAAGGAGTCAGGAAAAGGGAGTATATACATTTGACGTAGAAACTGTACATTGGAGGAGGTTGGGTGGGGGGGGGTTGGGTACACTGGGATATTGACAACCATACTGGGTAATCTACATTGGAGGTGGTTGGGGGGGGGGGGGCACACTGTATATACAAGCAAAACTGTACATTGAAGGGGGGGGGGGGGACACTGTACAAACAAACAAAATTGTACATTGGACTATTGACAAAACCATACTAGGTAAATGACTGTACATTGGAGGGGGTTGGGTTAGGATATTTACAGGGGCCAGTGTTGAATTGCAGTCTCCCGTAGGTGTCCCTTGAGAGAGGTTTTGAAAGTGGGTAGTGATCCACATTCCTTTACAGCTTTGGGTAGGGCGTTCCACATTGATGTGGCATAATTGCGAAACGTGTTTAGTCCCTTATTTGAGCCGAATCTGGGTTTAACATGATTTGTGGAGCTCCCTCTGGTGTTGTGATCGTGGTATTCACTGACCTTTGGGAAGTATTTTGACATGTACATGGGTACCTTGGTCGTGTAGTGTATCTTGTAGACCAGGCCCATTGCAAGTTGCTGTACTCTGTCGTCTACTCTAAGCCATCCTAGGTTGTCAAAGTGGGCAGGGGTGAGGTGGGTTCTAGGAGTAAGGTCAAGCAGTAGTCTGACCAGTTTGTTTTGAGATGTTTGTAATTTTGTTTTTAGCGCCTTTGAGGTGCTTTGGTACCATGAGGTGCAAGCATAGTCGTAGTACCCCTGAATGAGTGCTCCTGCCAGAGTCTTCAGGGTATTCTTGTTTACCAGAGAGGAGATCCGGTACAAGAATCGAGTTCGTTGGTTGACTTTTTTTATTACATTGGATGCCATTTTGTCACAGGAGAGATTAGCCTCTAGGATGGAACCCAGGTAGGTAATTTCATCTTTTCTTGTGACAATATTGTCACCCACTGTAACTGAGAAGCCGTCGGTCTTGCTGAGTTTGTTATTTGAACCGAAGAGAATGGACTCTGTTTTGCCCATGTGTAATGATAGTTTGTTATCAGCGAGCCATATGCAGATTCTGCCTAGTTCCGAGCTGAGGGTTTTTTCAACCTGTAACTTGTTCTTGTCAGAGACCAGCAGGGCTGAGTCGTCCGCAAACAGGAACAAGTTGCAGTCACAAGCTGACGACATGTCATTTGCATAAATTAGGAACAGTAGCGGTCCTAGTATGCTTCCTTGTGGAACACCACAGCTCACTGTGAGGGGGGGGGATAGGGTACCGTTTACCTCCACCATCTGTTCCCTCCCCTCAAGGTAGGATTGCATCCAGCTCACTGATAGACTATCAAAACCAATTGCTTTTAGCTTGTCAATCAGAATGGAGTGATTGACCGTGTCAAAGGCCTTTTGTAGGTCCAGCATGACCATGCCGCAGTATTTGCCTGCGTCCACCTCTTGTTTGATGTGGTCATTCAAATAGAGACATACAGATAGACAGTACTGCTACATCTATACATTTGTGACATACCAGATTTGAAAATACAGTACTGTTTGTGATACAAAAAGAGTCCAGAAAAGAGAGTATATACATTTGACGTAAAAACTGTACATTGGAGGAGGTTGGGTAGGTGGGGTGGGGGCTGTACATTGGAGGTAGTTGGGTGGGTGGGGTGGGGGGGTTGGGTACAGTAAATTTAGCTGAGTACATTTTACTCAAACTGAGTAAAATTTTACTCACTTGGGCTCAAATGGAGTAAAATTTACTCTGCGAAATTTACTGAGGTGTGGGTGGGGGACACTGTACAACTGTACAAGCAAAACTGTACATTGGAATATTGACAAAACCATACTTGGTCATTTACTGTACATTGGAGGGGGTTGTGTTAGGACATTTACAGGGGCCAGTTTGGAATTGCAGTCTCCCGTAGGTGTTCTTTGAGAGTGTTTTTGAAAGTGGGTAGTGATCCACATTCCTTTACAGCTTTGGGTAGGGCGTTCCACATTGATGTGGCATAATTGCGAAACGTGTTTAGTCCCTTGTTTGAGCCGAATCTGGGTTTAACATGATTTGTGGAGCTCCCTCTGGTGTTGTGATCGTGGTATTCACTGACCTTTAGGTCGTGTAGTGTATCTTGTAGACCAGGCCCATTGCAAGTTGCTGTACTCTGTCGTCTACTCTAAGCCATCCTAGGTTGTCACATTGCAGCAGACCAGTGGGAGGCATGGCCTAACAACGTTCGAGACAAGGGAGGGTAGAATTGGACAATACGAAATTGGGGATGGGGGGAAAATAGAAAATGGGGAGAAAAAGTAGAGCAAAAAAAAAAAAAATGACGCAATACATGAAGTGTGGGGTCCCCAAAAAAAGTTCCTAAATAAAATGGGGTCGTGGTATAAAAAAGTTTGAGAACCCGTGGTCTAAGCCAATAGCCTACCGACTGATTTAGTTGAGCAGAATGACTCACTCCTCCCTCTCAAAAACAGTATCCAGTACAGAGAGGAGCCGCGGTGAAATGTCTGCTCCCTTGGATCCCCACTAGACCGGTGTGCTTAGTGTGTCGGCGTGTTGAGACACTTCTCCTCCACCTCAGCCTGCACGGTGGAATTCATACCCCTCTCTGCCCTGCAGGGCGTGGGGCACCTTGGGGTTTTGCAACTACGCTCCGCCTACAGGGTCAGGTTCAAATACCGACATACTTTCTGGGACATACTTTTGGAGAGGAGCATTGCCATCTTATGGGTTCCAGGTGAATGATTGTAAACCCAAGGACGTTTTGACTGCCCTGATTCACGTTGTCCCACACATTCACAGCTGGCGGCTACAGTCACCGTCCCAGTAGCAGCTTAATTAAAGGAGAGGAAACTATTTCTTAAGTACATTAGATTAGATTGAATTCAATTGAATATAGTGTCATTGTATAAGTACAAGTACAGGGTACAATGAAATGAAGTTGGCATCTAACGTAAAGTGCACTGCAGTATACAGTGTAACATTGTGGAGTATTATTACAAAGCTATGGAATAAATATGCTAAGCTAATGTATGTACAGTATTATTGTATGCATTGGTAGAAGTATATACCTTACACCAGGGGTTCTCAAACTTTTTCATACCGTGACCCCATTCCATTTAGGAATTTTTTTGGGGACCCCACATCGTGTAATTTCAACGCGGAATTAAGGAATATCAAAATAAAAGCACACGTTGTTGAACTTGATCGTGCATATTTATTAGAAAATGTAATTACAGCACTATGTTATCAATACACATTTATAAAATGAGGCATGAGCCAGGATAGGTTGCCAGAACATTAAAAAAATAAAAATGTTTACTTGTCAATGCGCCCCACTGTCACCTACCCGCGACCCCAATTTGACCCGTAGTTTGAAAACCACTGCCTTACACTATGGTAATAAACTATACTAACCAGTGGTTTCACTAATGAGAGTATGTATGGATATGATATATATATATATTGTACATTGCTAACATACAGTGTAGACTATAGGTTGGATATAGTGGTATAATGAAGGTAGTTATGAGTACTGTGTAAAATGGTGTACAGATGTAAGACAGTTGTAGGCAGATTTGTTCATAAAGTAAATAACTGGTATACCATATGGTATGGAGAGAGAGAGAGAGAGAGAGAGAGAGAGAGAGAGAGAGAGAGAGAGAGAGAGAGAGAGAGAGAGAGAGAGAGAGAGAGAGAGAGAGAGAGTCCGGTGGTGGGGTGGGGGGAGAGATTGAGTCTGGGGGTGAGGGGGCTGTCACTGTGGTGCACTGCAGTTCAGCAAGATGACAGCTGAGGGGGGGGGGCTGTTCTGAGCCTGTTGGCATTGTGGACCTGAGATTCCTGTAGCGCCAACCCGAGTCTGTGGTTGGGGTGAGGTAACAGTGCTAACCACTGAACCCAGGACCTTCTTGCTGTGAGGCAACAGTACTAACCACTGAACCCAGGACCTTCTTGCTGTGAGGGAACAGTATTAACCACTGAACCCAGGACCGTCTTGCTGTGAGGTAACAGTACTAACCACTGAACCCAGGACCTTCTTGCTGTGAGGCAACAGTGCTAACCACTGAACCCAGGACCTTCTTGTTGTGAGGTAACAGTACTAACCACTGAACCCAGGACCTTCTTGCTGTGAGGTAACAGTACTAACCACTGAACCCAGGACCTTCTTGCTGTGAGGCAACAGTGTTAACCACTGAACCCAGGACCTTCTTGCTGTGAGGCAGCAGTACTAACCACTGAACCCAGGACCTTCTTGCTGTGAGGCAACAGTACCAACCACTGAACCCAGGACCTTCTTGCTGTGAGGGAACAGTATTAACCACTGAACCCAGGACCGTCTTGCTGTGAGGTAACAGTGCTAACCACTGAACCCAGGACCTTCTTGCTGTGAGGCAACAGTATTAACCACTGAACCCAGGACCTTCTTGTTGTGAGGGAACAGTATTAACCACTGAACCCAGGACCTTCTTGTTGTGAGGCAACAGTGTTAACCACTGAACCCAAGACCTTCTTGCTGTGAGGCAACAGTGTTAACCACTGAACCCAGGACCTTCTTGCTGTGAGGTAACAGTTCTAACCACTGAACCCAGGACCTTCTTGCTGTGAGGTAACAGTATTAACCACTGAACCCAGGACCTTCTTGCTGTGAGGTAACAGTTCTAACCACTGCGCCACATTACACTTTTTAGAGCCAGAATGCCATACCATGACGACATCACAGCTCTACTCAATACCATGACGACATCACAGCTCTACTCAATACCATGACGACATCACAGCTCTACTCAATACCATGACGACATCACAGCTCTACTCAATACCATGACGACATCACAGCTCTACTCAATACCATGACGACATCACAGCTCTACTCAATACCATGACGACATCACAGCTCTACTCAATACCACAGTGACATCACAGCTCTACTCAATACCATTGTGACATCATAGCTCTACTCAATACCACAGTGACATCACAGCTCTACTCAATACCATGGTGACATCATCACAGCTCTACTCAATACCATGACATCACAGCTCTACCCAATACCATGGTGACATCATCACAGCTCTACTCAATACCATGGTGACATCATCACAGCTCTACTCAATACCATGGTGACATCATCACAGCTCCCAGCTCTACTCAATACCATGGTGACATCATCACAGCTCAACAGTGTTGAAATGGCAATAAAGTGTATATCTATCTATCTATCTATCTATCTATCTATCTATCTATCTATCTATCTATCTATCTATCTATCTACTCAATACCATGGTGATGTCATCACAGCTCTATCTCAATAAAGTGAACATCTCTGCTGCAATGCACATCTCCAAGGGAACGGCTCACCCTAAAGGTTTGTGTTGGTATGGCAAGCCTTACATTTATGTGGAAAGATTCCCCTACATGGGATCAGTCAATGAGCCCAAAAGAGAACATCTGGTTTGGCAGGATAACTTACAAGTGTGTTGAACCTTAACGGTACAAACAACAAGAAGAGTACCATCACTTTTACTGAACAGTAGAGACTTAGACCATCACTTTTAATTAACTTAGTTCTGTATGTAATTGTAACAGATGGATCTTAGTCCTAAGAAGTGTCTGGGAATCCCAAAATAGGATAGAAGATGAAAACAAGGTGTCAAATATATATGAAAGGTTATCATTACACGCTAAATGTCAAACAGTGTAAAGAAACTATCACACAAATGCTTAAGGCACTGGATTTTTTTTTGTGCTTCTCACTGATTTGGCACCTCTTTTTAACAGTTGACATGTGTTATTCCTGAATCCCAGCACAGTTTTGCCAATATATATATATATAAGGTAGTGCTATTTTTTCATCTAGATAATTTTTTGGAGCTGTAATTAACATAACACAAGGATTCAATGTCCCTGATGGCCTTAGCAAACACATTTACTCAAACTAAATGAATGAGTTTTTGGACGTGTGTGAGATTATGTGCAAAATAAATCGCTTCTGTTATTTCTTAGATAATAAATACATTTCAGTGAATACACTATAGATCCTCAGATGGGTTAATAACCAGAGGATGTAGAGGAGAGCATCATATAGTCATATAGATGAAGACCTCCTGGTTAAACACTGAAGAACATCATACAGATGAAGACCTCCTGGTTAAACACTGAAGAACATCATACAGATGAAGACCTCCTGGTTAAACACTGACAAAGACGATCCTTCTCCTGAGGTGCTTCTCCTACGAGTTCTCCTCGTCTTCTTAGGATTATCATTTTATTTCCCATCTCTCCGTCTCTCCTTGTCTTTAGGTTCTTCCACCAGAGTCTTCCGTCTCTCCTTGTCTTTAGGTTCTTCCACCAGAGTCTTCCGTCTCTCCTTGTCTTTAGGTTCTTCCACCAGAGTCTTCAGTCTCTCCTTGTCTTTAGGTTCTTCCACCAGAGTCTTCCGTCTCTCCTTGTCTTTAGGTTCTTCCACCAGAGTCTTCAGTCTCTCGAGGTGATGAAGGGCCCTGCGGAAACAATGCTTCAGTTCAGTTCTTCATCCTTCAGGGGAAATTTGATTTGCAGACACATAGACCTCAGCATGTAACAGAGGTTCATATACTAGTGGTTCATATACAGTATACCAGTGGTTTATATATATACAAACCAGTGGTTCATATATTAGTGGTTTATATATACCAGTTGTTTATACACCAGTGGCTATGGTTAGCAGTGAGAAGGTTTTATGGGTTATAGTTAGCAGTGAGAAGGTCTTCTGGGTTGTGGTTAGCAGTGAGAAGGTTTTATGGGTTTTGTTTAGTAGTGAGAAGGTCTTCTGGGTTTTGTTTAGTAGTGAGAAGGTCTTCTGGGTTTTGTTTAGTAGTGAGAAGGTCTTCTGGGTTTTGTTTAGTAGTGAGAAGGTCTTCTGGGTTTTGTTTAGTAGTGAGAAGGTCTTCTGGGTTTTGGTTAGCAGTGAGAAGGTCTTCTGGGTTTTGGTTAGCAGTGAGAAGGTCTTCTGGGTTTTGGTTAGCAGTGAGAAGGTCTTCTGGGTTTTGTTTAGCAGTGAGAAGGTCTTCTGGGTTTTGTTTAGTAGTGAGAAGGTCTTCTGGGTTTTGTTTAGCAGTGAGAACGTCTTCGGGGTTGTGGTTAGTAGTGAGAAGGTTTTATGGGTTTTGTTTAGCAGTGAGAAGGACTTCTGGGTTGTGGTTAGCAGTGAGAAGGTTTTATGGGTTGTAGTGAGAAGGTTTTCTGGGTTTTGGTTAGCAGTGGGAAGGTTTTATGGGTGCATCCCTAGCTAGTACCATCATGTTCAAATAGATACACCTGGATACTGTGTAGCAGAGTGGCCTATTGGCAGTCTAATTGCCATATAGGTCCTCAGCTGAGTTGATTGCAGAGAGTGACGCAGAGCAAAGTGGAGCAGAGCAGGAGAGAGGAGTAAAGTGAGAGCAAGGGAAATATGGAGACGGAAAACGCGAGTTAAGAAGGCAAAGAACAAGTCGATTTGGAGGGAACGGTGACAGACTCATCATATATCCTGTGGCCTACAACATGGCCGATCAAAGAGAGTATCACCTGTAAAGAGAGGACACCAGTGCTAGCAAGTTAACCCCTTCAATGAACTGTCTCTTAAAAACCCCAACTATCCCGGACTTGACCACCTTTACTCAAGATCTCCAGTGTCCCTGTTCTCCCAGCTTCCCCTACAAATCTCCAAGCTCTCCTCAGCCACCACTTCAGCCTACCCCAGCCTGCTACCCCCCCCCCCCCCACACACACACACACACTCACTGAGCACACACACAATCTGGACTGTTGGTTTTGTTTAACTTGCTATTTTGCACTTGTTTTTGTGTGTTATTGAATACAGGAGCATATATCATTTCACTAAATACTGTTTTCCTGCCTCTTATTCAAACCCTTATCACAAGCTCATTTGTTGTAGTGGAGGTTACTAGAGTTAACCGGTATTGGACAGTAAGCTTTATTTGGCTTATATCATTTGTTGAGGTTGTCTGGCGCCCAAAGCAGAATTATAATTTTTTAAATATTTGATTATATTGGGCTGACCACCGCTACAACTGGCTCGAGGGTACCTTTGTAAACACTGTTCGCCTGGAGCTGACTCCAAGTCCTCCACTTCACGATGAACCTCAGACGTCTGCAACACAAAATACAAGAAACCAGTCATTTTCAGAGGTTTGATTGATTGATTGAAAACTTTATTTAACAGATTGCAGAATGGGTACAATACAGTACGGCTCAATACACACAATTGTTAAGGGGATGCAGACCAGAGAAAGACTTTCGTCTTGTTTACATCAGGGTCCCCCATTTTCAATTCATAATGACATTTATGACATACACAACATACAGATATACAGATATAATAATCTAATCTAATCATCTAATCTAATCATGACATTTATGACATACATGACATACAGATATACAGTACTGTTACATTTGTGACATACAAGATATGAAAATATACAGTACTGTTAAACAGAGATCATAACAGTAAATATATACATACGAGGGGGAGGAAAGACATTAGGAGGGGGTGGGTGGGTGGGAGGGTGGTTCAGACATTTACGGGGGCCAGTTTCGAATTGCAGCCTCCCCTAGGTGCTCTTTGAGAGCGGTTTTGAAGGTGGGTAGTGGTTCACATTTTGTATCTTGTAGACCAGGCCCATTGCAAGTTGCTGTACTCTGTCGTCTACTCTGAGCCATCCTAGGTTGTCAAAATGGGCAGGGGTGAGGTGGGTTCTAGGAGTCAGGTCAAGCAGTAGTCTGACCAGTTTGTTTTGTGATGTTGGTGACTGGCAATGTCTGTCCATCAGTCAGTCAGTCAGTCACACTTTGTCTGAGACCTGTTCAATGATTGATCTATGTGTGAGAATGCTTCACATCTATGGCACTGTGAGGACATCTTGTCTGATAGGCAGGACAACTGAAAAGACATCGTTCTGTTGCATTATTTTAGAGCTGGTACTGATCCAGTAGACATGCAGGTGGTGTGTGTGTGTGTGTGTGTGTGTGTGTGTGTGTGTGTGTGTGTGTGTGTGTGTGTGTGTGTGTGTGTGTGTGTGTGTGTGTGTGTGTGTGTGTGTGTGTGTGTGTGTGTGTGTGTGTGTGTGTGTGTGTGTGTGTGTGTGTGTGTGTGTGTGTGTGTGTGTGTGTGTGTGTGTTGGATCTGGGTACCGATCTGGGCTGTGGGTCCACCTCCACCTCCATGGCCTGGAGACTGAACAGCATCTGTTTCAGGGCCTCCACAGGACCAGGGTGTTTCCTGCTGCTGCCGCCCCAGGGAAAGGCACCGCAGGCCTGGGAGACACAACGGAGAGGTTGCACAGATAAGATAATGATGACATGTCTAATCTATTGTGATCCGTGTTCTTCTTGCTTACCTTTGCATTGTGGACTTTTGTCTCTTATTTTTCTTTACTAAGCATTTGTTGAAATTTGTATTTTTAATTACGACCCCTCCACCCCATTTAAGTATTGAGAGGGGACCCTATTAACTGTTACACCACTGAACGGCATGCTGGGTACAGGTAGCTAGCTAGCCAGGTAGCATAACAGCCTGTTAACAGCTGGGAGAACAGAAAAGAAAGACAAAGAAAGAGAGACCGGAGATGTTACATGGTAGCAACGTTTTGTACATTTGCCATGTTGTTTCACTAAAGCTCACGCATTTCAAGCATCAGTGACGTCACTTTTGGAATGAATGCTTTACATTTGCATGCTCCACTAGCAGCAACTGCAACGTGCTTCACAGCAGTAACAACAGACATAGAATGAGCATAAAATAGACAGAATAAAAGCTGTGCAGAGATTAAAACAACAATAAAATAGACCTTATTTACAATATAATAATCACAGTGTGGATGTAGTGTGTGTGTCAGAATGTATTAAAAGGCTAAGGTGAAGAGATACATAATCAATGGGGTTAATAACCTGGTCTATCTCCACCTTCAAATCCAGACTCAAAACCTACCTGTTCTCCCTAGCATTCAACCTTCCCTACCCATAAGCACCCTCCTCCAACCTACCACCCCCCGTTTCCCCTGCCCTACCTGTGACTGCAACTTGTTACTGTTCGCGGACGACTCAGCCCTGCTGGTCTCTGACAAGAACAAGTTACAGGTTGAAAAAAAAACCTCAGCTCTGAACTCGGCAGAATCTGCACCTGGCTCGCTGATAACAAACTATCATTACACATGGGCAAAACAGAGTCCATTCTCTTCAAATAACAAACTCAGCAAGGCCAACGGCTTCTCAGTTACAGTGGGTGACAATATTGTCACAAGGAAAGATGAAATTACATACCTAGGTTCCATCCTAGAGGCAAATCCTTCCTGTGACAAAATGGCATCCAATGTAATAAAAAAAGTCAACCAACAAACCGGATCTCCTCTCTGGTCAACAAGAATACCCTGAAGACTCTGGCAGGAGCACTCATTCAAGGGTACTACGACTATGCTTGCACCTCATGGTACCAAAGCACCTCAAAGGCCCTAAAACCATCACAAAACAAACTGGTCAGACTACTGCTTGACCTTCAGAGGTCTCTGAATGGCAGCGGGCTGCTCTGAGGAGGAGGCTCCATTGGGGAAGAGTGAACCAATTATCCGACGTTGAAACACATCTGCTGGGGCGCCAGGGTGGCGCACCACGTACAGCGCTGCAGTGCAACGCGGCCGTCCCGGGTTCGACTCCCGGACCCGGTGACCTTCCCCGAATGTCCTCCCCCCTCTATCTCCCATACTTCCTCTCTCTCTACCGGACTGCCCGGTGGCAAAAACCAATAAAATATCTACCAAAAACATCCCAAACATTTTATAAAAAGAGAAACACATTTGCTTCTACTGAGACGGATGATCTAACTCCTCAGGATGAATGGCTTCTCCTTCTGCAGGAACCCGACACGTCTCTCCACGACGCCGACTGGATGGTAACAGCTTTGATCCAAATTCACATTAATTCGCTCACTACGTTCACACACTGACGGCGGAGGCGACCGCGCAAGGTGCCGACCTGCTCATCGGGAGCAGTTAGGGGGTTAAGTGTCTCGCTCAAGGACACTTTAACTCGCTGCCGGGAGGAGCGGGAATCGAACCGGGAACCTTTCCGATTACCAGACAACTGCTCTACCTACTGTCACCCATGATGCCACCATGAACAATGGAATGGAAAGGGTTACGGAAGATGCCGACGGTCAGCATCACACTCAGAATAACACCGGTATGATTCTTTAATAGAACCAATACAACGTTTCTAAGAGAAGAAGAGAAGAAAGCCACAGACCTCTTGTCTTCCATCCGTCAGTGTCTCTCCTGCTCCCCCTACTGGAACAGGTGATTTACTGCAGGGGAAGTAAATTCAATTCAATTCAACGAGCACTTCATCTTGAAGGATCATTGAGAATCCTCTCTCTGAGCAAGCTCTCGTTTACAATGACGTCGAGGAATATACAGCACATAATAAATACAAACACAGTGTAGAAACAGAAAAGTCAATCAATTAAACATTTAAATGAATAAACATTATTATTATTTTTTTTAAAGACTGTGGTGCAGACTGACTCACAACGTGACGGGCGGGGCGTCCCAGGAGCGCTCAGCATCCAGTAGGTCCTCAGTGCTCCCCGGGCTGACAGGGTCATTATCTGGCACGGGGCCAGCAGCCATAGCTTCCTCAGTGTACCGTATAGGACCATTATTTGGCGCGGGGCTTGCAGGCTTGTTACAGGGAACTGTCAGGATAAAGGAAACACAAACAAAAGTTTTTTTATTAATATGATCCACTACAGGGGCGGTTAGGTGGTCGAGCGGAGATTGCGTTCGTCACCAGCCCCGGAGCTGTGAGCTTGGTTCGCCTGTTCGAATCCAGCTCACAGCTCCGGGGTTGTCACCAGCTTGGCTGGCCGTCTGCACTGATACAATTGGCTGTATCAGAGGGTGGGAGAAGCTGGCGGGGTGGGTCCGGGTCGTTGTAAACAGCGACTCCTACAGTTCGGTCGGGGCGCCTGCTAAGCGCGGATTGGACGTGAGGGGGATAGTGTGGTCCTCCCACACGCTACGCCCTCTCAATGAGAATCCGCGCTGCCAGGTGAAAAGAAGCGGTGATTGGCTGGACGTGTGTCGGAGGAAGCACGTGGTAGCCTCCACTCTCCCAAATGATCTGACTGTGGGGGGTAAAGCGCAGCGACCAGGAAGGGACTGGGAATTGGCATACGACTAACATTGGGATGGGAGAAAATCGGAGGAAAATGGAGGGGGAAAAAGACCAATAATAAAAAAAAAAAAAAAAATATGATCCACTACGAGTCAATCAATCAAAACACCATTCACAGCCATTCAATGGACATAGGATGAATTTTTATGTACTTATATTGTCGGCCTAAACAACGGCAGGAAAGTGCTCTCCACATAAATGAAGTTGCGATACGTTTGCACTCTAGAGATGTGAGGTTGTCACGGTAACCCGTAGAGCTAGTGTGTGACACGTTTGGTATTGATGGATTCCTTTGCAATCTCATGTCAGTGGCTTCATGGTAGCTTAAAGCTTAGTGCCCCAGGGTCTATTAAAACTAGAAGAAACAAGGTTCTCATTGAAAGGATCTCTAGTAGGGATGTCCGATATTGGCATTAAAATGTAATATTGGGAATGATCGGTTTAAAAAAAAAAAATGTAAAAACTTTTTTTTAACATTTATTTAACCTTTACTTACCCAGGCAAGCAAGTAAGAACAATTCTTATTTTATGTATTGTCAAAAGTATGCATAATGTTGTGTTAATTCCACGACAAGAGATATGTAATGTTAATTACCTGAAATTATTCCGTTTTTTTGGGGGGGGGGAAACCCTGCATACATCGGTATCGGTTGATATCGGTATCGAAAATTAAGAGTTGGACAATATCGGTATATCGGATATCGGTAAAAAAGCCAATATCGAACATCCCTAGTCTCTAGTCAAATTTCAGAGAACTTGGAGAGCCTTTATCAGCCGTGCAGACCCTGATCCTGGGCCTGGGATACAGCCCCCCCCCCCCCCCCCCCTTTGTCTGTTCGTACTGTAGTAATGTACTGTAGTGTGGGGGACAATAATGGACAATAGAATTCACATTCACATTCTGTCACATCCATGTTCAATGTTATGCACAGGGTGTGGTTAGAGGGCATTGATGTTATGTAGTCACACTGGGTTGACGTGGTGATGACGTATTATATTGTATAAGGAAGGGGAAGTAAACATTGCACTTCACATGTATTGCATCTAACAACCGTCTGGCAGTCCGTTTGTTCCGCAATCCTACGGTAGTGTTATTTGTTCATTTGTGATTTTTTTTTTCATGCTCAATGTTGTTTTCCCTTTTCATATTTTGGGGATGTGGGTGTCCTGGGATTGGGGGGAATTATTATTTTTTTTGCCTGGTCCCGGAATCCATTGACGATTAGCAGGGTCCCTCAAGGCAAAGTCCTCTCCTCCTCTGCCGTCCCCTCCTACTCCTCCTCCTCCTCCTCTTCTTCCCAGACACAGAGACGAAGAGCTCAGAACCCGCTCAGCTGTCTGAATCAAACTCTCGATCTTATCGTCTGAGGAAGAAAACACAATAAGACGTGATCACTGCTGAAGACGTATGAAGGAATCAAACACAATAAGAACCACTGCTGAAGACGTATGAAGGAATCAAACACAATAAGAACCACTGCTGAAGACGTATGGAGGAATCAAACACAATAAGAACCACTGCTGAAGACGTATGAAGGAATCAACAAACGACCAAACTGATGCACTAAAGAATATCAACTGTGATATTATTCACTGTAAGGGTTGAAATGGTTTTAAAACGAAAGAGAAAAGAATATCACCTAAGGGTTTTCACTATGGATGTCCGATATTATCGGCCTACCGATATTGGCATTCAAATGTGATATCGGAAAATATCTGTATCGGTTTTCAAAAAAAAAATAAGATTTTACCCAGGCAAGCAAGTAAGAACAAATTCTGATTTTATTTATTGTCAAAAGTATGCATAATGTTGTGCTAATTCCACAACAAGAGATATGTAATGTTAATTACCTGAAATTATTCCGTTTTTTTGGGGGGGAAACCCTGCATATATCGGTATCGGTTGATATCGGTATCGGAAATTAAGAGCTGGACAATATCGGTATATCGGTATCTGTAAAAAAGCCAATATCGAGCATCCCTAGTTTTCACTGCCGATCACAGTCTCATAAAGGAACTCCAACATTTTTGGGAAACACTTATTTGCCATCTTCCCCAAAGTCAGACAGGAAGACCCAATCAGTTCCACCTGTGTGTCCAGCAGCCCCAGAGACCCAATCAGTTCCACCTGTGTGTCCAGCAGCCCCAGAGACCCAATCAGTTCCACCTGTGTGTCCAGCAGCCCCAGAGACCCAATCAGTTCCACCTGTGTGTCCAGCAGCCCCAGAGACCCAATCAGTTCCACCTGTGTGTCCAGCAGCCCCAGAGACCCAATCAGTTCCACCTGTGTGTCCAGCAGCCCCAGAGACCCAATCAGTTCCACCTGTGTGTCCAGCAGCCCCAGAGACCCGATCAGTTCCACCTCTGCGTCCAGCGGCCCCAGAGACCCGATCAGTTCCACCTCTGCGTCCAGCGGCCCCAGAGAGAGGTGCATGCTGGACCCGGTTAGAGGAAAAAAAACACCTCACCCGGAGTCTTAAGCCAGTCTAGTGGTCCGTATCCGTTTCCATTCATTTGCGCTAAGCTAGGCTAGCTTGCAGCCAGGATAGCTTTCTACTGAACGCGCAGAGAGAGGAAACTGGTATCCATCTTCTTGTCTGACTCTGGAGAGAAGACGGCGAGTGCATTTCCCATAATGTCGGCGTGTTCCTTTAAGTGTAGAATTGCAGGAAGAAGGTACTGACCTTTGAACCTGCTGCTGTCCAGCTCCTGGAGACTTCCCTCCAGAGACATCCTCTCAGCCGCTTGCTCTCTGGAGAAGTCCCGCTCATCTTCCTGAGCAACACAAAGATTATATTCCATCATTATATTATGCAGAAACAAGACGAGGGACATTCATTTTTTCTGATTTATTCTAAACAAATTATTATTTTGTATTATTTAATTATTATTGAGTTATTGCACTGCACTGGCAGTTGAACTGCATTGAACTGAACTGAATACAAAGATTAATTGAACTGCACTGGCACTGTTGTTGTTAGTTAAAAACATAATTTTGTATTGTTTTTCTTTTGTTAAACTTAAATCCAAAGGAAAAATGTAAAAAACTGTTGTTGTTTTTGTTCTATTAGTGATTTACACACTTTCTCAATAAAAAAATATTGTATGACAAATTTAAACAGATTTGCACTGCTAATTTGAAGCGTTATGTCCCTGCAATTTACCATTATGGGCAAATAAATCAATCAACATTTTCTGAAAACATTTCTTGTTAAAGGTCCCCTATTGTTCACTATTTGGCCAATTTTACACAATTCCTGTGAGTCTATGGAACACATCTGCAAGGTTTTTTTTCAATAAAATTCATGGTTTTGTATTTTTAATCAAGTACTTTAGTGCACCACTTTCTCCCCTTCCAAAGTACAAGCTGTTTTTGGCTGGGCTCCGCCCATACTCGCAATGCGCTTTGATTGACAGTCACCCACCTGCACTGGCAGATACGCTAGGATGGAGGAACCTTTTCAAAGCGCACACACACCCGCTCCGTCTCTATAATGACTCATGTAGGATCTATAACACTCTGAAAGATGTGTTAAATAATGACTCATGTAGGATCTATAACACTCTGAAACATGTGTTAAATAATGACTCATGTAGGATCTCATAACACTCTGAAACATGTGTTAAATAATGACTCATGTAGGATCTATAACACTCTGAAACATGTGTTAAATAATGACTCATGTAGGATCTATAACACTCTGAAACATGTGTTAAATAATGACTCATGTAGGATCTCATAACACTCTGAAACATGTGTTAAATAATGACTCATGTAGGATCTATAACACTCTGAAACATGTGTTAAATAATGACTCATGTAGGATCTATAACACTCTGAAACATGTGTTAAATAATGACTCATGTAGGATCTCATAACACTCTGAAAGATGTGTTAAATAATGACTCATGTAGGATCTCATAACACTCTGAAACATGTGTTAAATAATGACTCATGTAGGATCTATAACACTCTGAAAGATGTGTTAAATAATGACTCATGTAGGATCTCATAACACTCTGAAACATGTGTTAAATAATGACTCATGTAGGATCTCATAACACTCTGAAACATGTGTTAAATAATGACTCATGTAGGATCTATAACACTCTGAAAGATGTGTTAAATAATGACTCATGTAGGATCTCATAACACTCTGAAAGATGTGTTAAATAATGACTCATGTAGGATCTCATAACACTCTGAAACATGTGTTAAATAATGACTCATGTAGGATCTCATAACACTCTGAAACATGTGTTAAATAATGACTCATGTAGGATCTATAACACTCTGAAACATGTGTTAAATAATGACTCATGTAGGATCTATAACACTCTGAAACATGTGTTAAATAATGACTCATGTAGGATCTCATAACACTCTGAAACATGTGTTAAATAATGACTCATGTAGGATCTCATAACACTCTGAAACATGTGTTAAATAATGACTCATGTAGGATCTATAACACTCTGAAACATGTGTTAAATAATGACTCATGTAGGATCTATAACACTCTGAAACATGTGTTAAATAATGACTCATGTAGGATCTATAACACTCTGAAAGATGTGTTAAATAATGACTCATGTAGGATCTATAACACTCTGAAAGATGTGTTAAATAATGACTCATGTAGGATCTATAACAATCGATAATCACACATATAAATGTGAAGAAACACAGCTGGCTTGCACAAGTGAAATGACCAGAACAGAAAATAGAGTTTCTCCAGCTGATAACGTGAAGCCTGTTGATCCAGATGTTGATGTGTTCTCTCCTCCAAGGTCAAGGTCAATGTCAACTTTATTTACATAGCACATTTAAAATCAACTGAAGTTGTACCAAAGTGCTGTACAATACAAAAACAGAAATACTAAAAGAAATAGAAAATACAGTATACACACAAAGTCATAGAACTACAATAAAGTTTTAAAAAGCTGCCAATAAAAACAAGTGAGTCTCCCACCTCGAGGTCCTGTCCTCGTACCTCATGCTGCCGCTCGTCCTCCAGGGAGTCGTCCAGCTCTGTGAGCCAGGAGGGAGCTCTGGGTCTGGGCCACGGTACTCCTGGACCCACAGGATCTAACAGGATCATGGGACAAAGATCTTAACGATGATGGAGCATTTGACTGGGTTGAACCTTTTAGTGTTGTACTAACTATGGGAAACATGTTGTTAACTCTCCCCTGGCCAAGGAGATCTAGAGACAGCGTGTCCTGGTTTTACCATCTCTTTTCTAGCACTAGGTGTTAAGTCAAAGTCACTTATAAAGAGTTTGATCTTTTCTAGCACTAGGTGTTAAGTCAAAGTCACTTATAAAGAGTTTGATCTTTTCTAGCACTAAATGTGTTAGTCAAAGTCACTTATAAAGAGTTTGATCTTTTCTAGCACTAAATGTGTTAGTCAAAGTCACTTATAAAGAGTTTGATCTTTTCTAGCACTAAATGTGTTAGTCAAAGTCACTTATAAAGAGTTTGATCTTTTCTAGCACTAAAGGTGTTAGTCAAAGTCACTAAAAAACTATTTCAACAGCAAAGTCTTTCTAATACTTCTGCAAAGTGCAATTTTTATACACTGGGGCGACAGTGGCTCAGGAGGTAGACGACCTTCCATGCCAACCCTCATTGGGAGTTGGGGGTTAAGTGTTCCCCTGAAACCTCCATGAGCACCCCTGAGGGTCCCCAGAGCCCGCGTTGAGAACCCCTGCCTTAGAGGTACACCTTCCTGGCCTGGTCAGAGTCTCTGAGGTGTGGTGTGGGTTACCTCCGTGTTTACAGGGATCCTCCAGGGAAGCAGCAGAATCACAGTGCTGGAGCCATGCTGGGTACTGGAGGTCCGGGACGCTGGTGAGTCCAGAGAAGTTCATCTCAGACCTCTGGGCGGTGAACCAGCGGGGGTAGTGGAAGGAAGAGACACCCACAGCCCCGGTCCCTCTCTCTGAGACCTGGTTGTAGGGGAAGGGAGAGACAGCTTAGTCTGTTAATGGTGGATAATATTGTGTTAATGGTGGATATGGTTTTTCTTTCATCATACTGCATCACCTTGGAGTTCCTTTGATGTGTAGCTCCAGGACCAACAGTGGAGGATTCTGGATCAAGTCTTGTAGTGGTTTCTCCTACCCTTCCTCTAGACCTGAGTAGAATAGAGTAAAGTAGAGCAGAGTAGCATAGAGTAAGATAGAATAGAGTAGCATAGAGTAAGATAGAATAGAGTAGCATAGAGTAAGATAGAATAGAGTAGCATCGAGTAAGATATAATAGAGTAGCATAGAATAGAGTAGCATAGAATAGAGTAGCATAGAGTAAGATATAATAAAGTAGAGTAGCATAGAGTAAGATATAATAGAGTAGCATAGAATAGAGTAGCATAGAGTAAGATAGAATAAAGTAGCATCGAGTAAGATATAATAGAGTAACATAGAGTAAGATAGAATAGAGTAGAGTAGCATAGAGTAAGATATAATAGAATAGAGTAGCATAGAGTAAGATATAATAAAGTAGAGTAGCATAGAGTAAGATATAATAGAATAGAGTAGCATAGAGTAAGATATAATAGAGTAGAGTAGCATAGAGTAAGATATAATAAAGTAGAGTAGCATAGAGTAAGATATAATAAAGTAGAGTAGCATAGAGTAAGATAGAATAGAGTAGCATAGAGATATAAGATATAATAGAGTAACATAGAGTACAGAAGAGCAGAGAAGAGAAGAGAAGAGTGAACATTATAGGTACTATAAGTCCTCTATTTTTACCAACTCTAAAACATGAATGACATGTTGTTACAAGCAACCTTAGTGGCCTTGAGGTTCTGCCGGTTCTGGTCAGGGCAGCGTGGTGTTGGCAGGCTGTGTGAGAGTAACTCGACCTCTCGGGTCCGTGTCTGGGCCACGAGGAGGACCGGGGCTCAGTGCTCCGGTTCAGCAGGTCCCTGAGGGTCATCTGTCCCAGAGAACAGGTCCCGGACCGTGACACGAGGCCTGGCACACGGAGAAACAAGGAGTGATTGATTGATTGATTGAAAACTTTATTAACAGATTGCAGAATGGGTACAATACAGTACAGCTCAATACACACAATTGTTAAGGGGATGCAGACCAGAGAAAGACTTTCGTCTTGTTTACACCAGGGTCCCCCATTTTCAATTCATCAGGACATATATGACATACATGACATACAGATAGTCAGTACTGCTACATCTATACATTTATGACATACCAGATTTGCAAATACAGTACTGTTTGTGATACAGAAGGAGTCAAGAAAAGGGAGTATATACATTTGACGTAGAAACTGTACATTGGAGGAGGTTGGGTGGGGGGGGTTGGGTACACTGGGATATTGACAACCATACTGGGTAATTTACATTGGAGGTGGGTGGGGGGGGGGGGGGGGGGGGGGGCACATTGTATAAACAAGCAAAACTGTACATTGAGGGGGGGGGGGGGGGGGGGGGACTCTGTACAAACAAACAAAATTGTACATTGGACTATTGACAAGACCATACTAGGTAAATGACTGTACATTGGAGGGGTTTGGGTTAGGATATTTACAGGGGCCAGTGTTGCATTGCAGTCTCCCGTAGGTGTCTCTTGAGAGAGGTTTTGAAAGTGGGTAGTGATCCACATTCCTTTACAGCTTTGGGTAGGGCGTTCCACATTGATGTGGCATAATTGCGAAACGTGTTTAGTCCCTTATTTGAGCCGAATCTGGGTTTAACATGATTCAAACATGAGTCAAACAGGAGTGTCAAATTCAGGGGCCGTCGTCTCAAAAATCAATGTCAAATTTGCCTTAATACATTCTCACCAGCTACTGGACAGACATGTTTAATACATTCAAAGAAATATATGATAGAAACTTTGACCCGGATCCTCTTAAAGCAGTCTTTGGACTTATGCCTGAAATGGGAACTGTAGTGTCCTCTCCTCTCTTAGCTAGATGTTTAATATTGAACTGTAGTGTCTCCTCTCTTAGATAGATGTTTAATATTGAACTGTAGTGTCTCCTCTCTTAGATAGATGTTTAATATTGAACTGTAGTGTCTCCTCCTCTCTTAGATAGATGTTTAATATTGAACTGTAGTGTCTCCTCTCTTAGCTAGATGTTTAATATTGAACTGTAGTGTCTCCTCTCTTAGATAGATGTTTAATATTGAACTGTAGTGTCTCCTCCTCTCTTAGATATATGTTTAATATTGAACTGTATTGTCTCCTCTCTTAGATAGATGTTTAATATTGAACTGTAGTGTCTCCTCCTCTCTTAGATAGATGTTAATATTGAACTGTAGTGTCTCCTCTCTTAGATAGATGTTAATATTGAACTGTAGTGTCTCCTCTCTTAGATAGATGTTTAATATTGAACTGTAGTGTCTCCTCTCTTAGCTAGATGCTTAATATTGAACTGTATTGTCTCCTCTCTTAGATAGATGTTTAATATTGAACTGTAGTGTCTCCTCCTCTCTTAGATAGATGTTTAATATTGAACTGTAGTGTCTCCTCTCTTAGATAGATGTTTAATATTGAACTGTAGTGTCTCCTCCTCTCTTAGATAGATGTTAATATTGAACTGTAGTGTCTCTTCTCTTAGATATATGTTAATATTGAACTGTAGTGTCTCCTCTCTTAGATAGATGTTTAATATTGAACTGTAGTGTCTCCTCCTCTCTTAGATAGATGTTTAATATTGAACTGTAGTGTCTCCTCTCTTAGATAGATGTTTAATATTGAACTGTAGTGTCTCCTCTCTTAGATAGATGTTTAATATTGAACTGTAGTGTCTCCTCTCTTAGATAGATGTTTAATATTGAACTGTAGTGTCTCCTCTCTTAGATAGATGTTTAATATTGAACTGTAGTGTCTCCTCTCTTAGATAGATGTTTAATATTGAACTGTAGTGTCTCCTCTCTTAGATAGATGTTTAATATTGAACTGTAGTGTCTCCTCTCTTAGATAGATGTTTAATATTGAACTGTAGTGTCTCCTCTCTTAAATAAATGTTTAATATTGAACTGTAGTGTCTCCTCTCTTAGATAGATGTTTAATATTGAACTGTAGTGTCTCCTCTCTTAGCTAGATGCTTAATATTGAACTGTAGTGTCTCCTCTCTTAGATAGATGTTTAATATTGAACTGTAGTGTCTCCTCTCTTAGATAGATGTTTAATATTGAACTGTAGTGTCTCCTCTCTTAGATAGATGTTTAATATTGAACTGTAGTGTCTCCTCTCTTAGATAGATGTTAATATTGAACTGTAGTGTCTCCTCTCTTAGATAGATGTTAATATTGAACTGTAGTGTCTCCTCTCTTAGATAGATGTTTAATATTGAACTGTAGTGTCTCCTCTCTTAGATAGATGTTAATATTGAACTGTAGTGTCTCCTCTCTTAGATAGATGTTTAATATTGAACTGTAGTGTCTCCTCTCTTAGATAGATGTTAATATTGAACTGTAGTGTCTCCTCCTCTCTTAGCTAGATGTTAATATTGAACTGTAGTGTCTCCTCTCTTAGATAGATGTTTAATATTGAACTGTAGTGTCTCCTCTCTTAGATAGATGTTTAATATTGAACTGTAGTGTCTCCTCTCTTAAATAGATGTTTAATATTGAACTGTTAGTGTCTCCTCTCTTAGATAGATGTTTAATATTGAACTGTAGTGTCTCCTCTCTTAGCTAGATGTTTAATATTGAACTGTAGTGTCTCCTCCTCTCTTAGATAGATGTTTAATATTGAACTGTAGTGTCTCTCTCTTAGATAGATGTTTAATATTGAACTGTAGTGTCTCCTCTCTTAGATAGATGTTTAATATTGAACTGTAGTGTCTCCTCTCTTAGATAGATGTTTAATATTGAACTGTAGTGTCTCCTCTCTTAGATAGATGTTAATATTGAACTGTAGTGTCTCCTCCTCTCTTAGCTAGATGTTAATATTGAACTGTAGTGTCTCCTCTCTTAGATAGATGTTTAATATTGAACTGTAGTGTCTCCTCTCTTAGATAGATGTTTAATATTGAACTGTAGTGTCTCCTCTCTTAAATAGATGTTTAATATTGAACTGTAGTGTCTCCTCTCTTAGATAGATGTTTAATATTGAACTGTAGTGTCTCCTCTCTTAGCTAGATGTTTAATATTGAACTGTAGTGTCTCCTCCTCTCTTAGATAGATGTTTAATATTGAACTGTAGTGTCTCCTCTCTTAGATAGATGTTTAATATTGAACTGTAGTGTCTCCTCTCTTAGATAGATGTTTAATATTGAACTGTAGTGTCTCCTCTCTTAGCTAGATGCTTAATATTGAACTGTAGTGTCTCCTCTCTTAGATAGATGTTTAATATTGAACTGTAGTGTCTCCTCTCTTAGATAGATGTTTAATATTGAACTGTAGTGTCTCCTCTTCTCTTAGATAGATGTTTAATATTGAACTGTAGTGTCTCCTCTCTTAGATAGATGTTTAATATTGAACTGTAGTGTCTCCTCTCTTAGATAGATGTTTAATATTGAACTGTAGTGTCTCCTCTCTTAGATAGATGTTAATATTGAACTGTAGTGTCTCCTCTCTTAGATAGATGTTTAATATTGAACTGTAGTGTCTCCTCTCTTAGATATATGTTTAATATTGAACTGTAGTGTCTCCTCCTCTCTTAGCTAGATGTTTAATATTGAACTGTAGTGTCTCCTCTCGTAGATAGATGTTAATATTGAACTGTAGTGTCTCCTCTCTTAGATAGATGTTTAATATTGAACTGTAGTGTCTCCTCCTCTCTTAGCTAGATGTTAATATTGAACTGTAGTGTCTCTTCTCTTAGATAGATGTTTAATATTGAACTGTAGTGTCTCCTCCTCTCTTAGATAGATGTTTAATATTGAACTGTAGTGTCTCCTCTCTTAGATAGATGTTTAATATTGAACTGTAGTGTCTCCTCCTCTCTTAGATAGATGTTAATATTGAACTGTAGTGTCTCTTCTCTTAGATATATGTTAATATTGAACTGTAGTGTCTCCTCTCTTAGATAGATGTTTAATATTGAACTGTAGTGTCTCCTCCTCTCTTAGATAGATGTTTAATATTGAACTGTAGTGTCTCCTCTCTTAGATAGATGTTTAATATTGAACTGTAGTGTCTCCTCTCTTAGATAGATGTTTAATATTGAACTGTAGTGTCTCCTCTCTTAGATAGATGTTTAATATTGAACTGTAGTGTCTCCTCTCTTAGATAGATGTTAATATTGAACTGTAGTGTCTCCTCTCTTAGATAGATGTTTCAATATTGAACTGTAGTGTCTCCTCTCTTAGATAGATGTTTAATATTGAACTGTAGTGTCTCCTCTCTCTTAGATAGATGTTTAATATTGAACTGTAGTGTCTCCTCTCTTAAATAAATGTTTAATATTGAACTGTAGTGTCTCCTCTCTTAGATAGATGTTTAATATTGAACTGTAGTGTCTCCTCTCTTAGCTAGATGCTTAATATTGAACTGTAGTGTCTCCTCTCTTAGATAGATGTTTAATATTGAACTGTAGTGTCTCCTCTCTTAGATAGATGTTTAATATTGAACTGTAGTGTCTCCTCTCTTAGATAGATGTTTAATATTGAACTGTAGTGTCTCCTCTCTTAGATAGATGTTAATATTGAACTGTAGTGTCTCCTCTCTTAGATAGATGTTAATATTGAACTGTAGTGTCTCCTCTCTTAGATAGATGTTTAATATTGAACTGTAGTGTCTCCTCTCTTAGATAGATGTTAATATTGAACTGTAGTGTCTCCTCTCTTAGATAGATGTTTAATATTGAACTGTAGTGTCTCCTCTCTTAGATAGATGTTAATATTGAACTGTAGTGTCTCCTCCTCTCTTAGCTAGATGTTAATATTGAACTGTAGTGTCTCCTCTCTTAGATAGATGTTTAATATTGAACTGTAGTGTCTCCTCTCTTAGATAGATGTTTAATATTGAACTGTAGTGTCTCCTCTCTTAAATAGATGTTTAATATTGAACTGTAGTGTCTCCTCTCTTAGATAGATGTTTAATATTGAACTGTAGTGTCTCCTCTCTTAGCTAGATGTTTAATATTGAACTGTAGTGTCTCCTCCTCTCTTAGATAGATGTTTAATATTGAACTGTAGTGTCTCCTCTCTTAGATAGATGTTTAATATTGAACTGTAGTGTCTCCTCTCTTAGATAGATGTTTAATATTGAACTGTAGTGTCTCCTCTCTTAGATAGATGTTTAATATTGAACTGTAGTGTCTCCTCTCTTAGATAGATGTTAATATTGAACTGTAGTGTCTCCTCCTCTCTTAGCTAGATGTTAATATTGAACTGTAGTGTCTCCTCTCTTAGATAGATGTTTAATATTGAACTGTAGTGTCTCCTCTCTTAGATAGATGTTTAATATTGAACTGTAGTGTCTCCTCTCTTAAATAGATGTTTAATATTGAACTGTAGTGTCTCCTCTCTTAGATAGATGTTTAATATTGAACTGTAGTGTCTCCTCTCTTAGCTAGATGTTTAATATTGAACTGTAGTGTCTCCTCCTCTCTTAGATAGATGTTTAATATTGAACTGTAGTGTCTCCTCTCTTAGATAGATGTTTAATATTGAACTGTAGTGTCTCCTCTCTTAGATAGATGTTTAATATTGAACTGTAGTGTCTCCTCTCTTAGCTAGATGCTTAATATTGAACTGTAGTGTCTCCTCTCTTAGATAGATGTTTAATATTGAACTGTAGTGTCTCCTCTCTTAGATAGATGTTTAATATTGAACTGTAGTGTCTCCTCTTCTCTTAGATAGATGTTTAATATTGAACTGTAGTGTCTCCTCTCTTAGATAGATGTTTAATATTGAACTGTAGTGTCTCCTCTCTTAGATAGATGTTTAATATTGAACTGTAGTGTCTCCTCTCTTAGATAGATGTTAATATTGAACTGTAGTGTCTCCTCTCTTAGATAGATGTTTAATATTGAACTGTAGTGTCTCCTCTCTTAGATATATGTTTAATATTGAACTGTAGTGTCTCCTCCTCTCTTAGCTAGATGTTTAATATTGAACTGTAGTGTCTCCTCTCGTAGATAGATGTTAATATTGAACTGTAGTGTCCTCTCCTCTCTTAGATAGATGTTTAATATTGAACTGTAGTGTCTCCTCTCTTAGATAGATGTTTAATATTGAACTGTAGTGTCTCCTCTCTTAGATAGATGTTTAATATTGAACTGTAGTGTCTCCTCCTCTCTTAGATAGATGTTTAATATTGAACTGTAGTGTCTCCTCTCTTAGATAGATGTTTAATATTGAACTGTAGTGTCTCCTCCTCTCTTAGATAGATGTTTAATATTGAACTGTAGTGTCTCCTCTCTTAGATAGATGTTTAATATTGAACTGTAGTGTCTCCTCTCTTAGATAGATGTTTAATATTGAACTGTAGTGTCTCCTCTCTTAGATAGATGTTAATATTGAACTGTAGTGTCTCCTCTCTTAGCTAGATGTTTAATATTGAACTGTAGTGTCTCCTCTCTTAGATAGATGTTTAATATTGAACTGTAGTGTCTCCTCTCTTAGATAGATGTTTAATATTGAACTGTAGTGTCTCCTCCTCTCTTAGCTAGATGTTAATATTGAACTGTAGTGTCTCTTCTCTTAGATAGATGTTTAATATTGAACTGTAGTGTCTCCTCCTCTCTTAGATAGATGTTAATATTGAACTGTAGTGTCTCCTCTCTTAGATAGATGTTTAATATTGAACTGTAGTGTCTCCTCTCTTAGATAGATGTTAATATTGAACTGTAGTGTCTCCTCTCTTAGATAGATGTTTAATATTGAACTGTAGTGTCTCCTCTCTTAGATAGATGTTTAATATTGAACTGTAGTGTCTCCTCTCTTAGCTAGATGCTTAATATTGAACTGTAGTGTCTCCTCTCTTAGATAGATGTTTAATATTGAACTGTAGTGTCTCCTCTCTTAGATAGATGTTTAATATTGAACTGTAGTGTCTCCTCTCTTAGATAGATGTCTAATATTGAACTGTAGTGTCTCCTCTCTTAGCTAGATGTTTAATATTGAACTGTAGTGTCTCCTCTCTTAGATAGATGTTTAATATTGAACTGTAGTGTCTCCTCTCTTAGCTAGATGTTTAATATTGAACTGTAGTGTCTCCTCTCTTAGATAGATGTTTAATATTGAACTGTAGTGTCTCCTCTCTTAGATAGATGTTTAATATTGAACTGTAGTGTCTCCTCCTCTCTTAGCTAGATGTTTAATATTGAACTGTAGTGTCTCCTCTCTTAGATAGATGTTTAATATTTAAGCATTACATCACGCGCAGGAGTAGTTTGTGAACAATAAACCATGCCTAGGGGTGGTCGTTAGACCCCCCTAGGCATGGTTTATTGTTCACAAATCACGACTGCAAGTGGTGTAAAGCTTTTATACAACTGCCAGATTCATCCAACCTTATTTCTATACAATAAACACACATTAATCGAAGATTTATTGAAAAAACCATCCGCCAGAAAAAGTAGTTCCCACAACTACAAAAAAGACAAGTTGCCTCCATGTGGAAGCAGCTTGAAGTGCATCCAACCAAACTAACACATCCAACTGTGTATTATTGGAATGATTGAGAGAAGTTGCCTCATGTGGAAGCAGCTTGAAGTGCATCCAACCAACTAACACATCCAACTGTGTATTATTGGAATGATTGATTGAAAATTTTATTACCAGATGCAGAATGGGTACAATACAGTACGGCTCAATACACACAATTGTTAAGGGAATGCAGACCTACTTTCCATAGAACTTCATTCTTAGATGCTTCTATATAAAGTAGGTAAAACAAATTAAAAAGTTTTCTTTGCCCTATAGGAAAAAAAGTTTTCTTCGCCCTATTCTTTTATTTATTTATTTAAACCTACTGTAGAGGGCCTAAACTTAACCAGTTGGAAACCAAGCGTACAGTAATAAAATTAGCAATCAATCAATCAATCAATCAACTCAATAGGCCATGCTCACTTAGAACAGCGCAGCACCCAGCTCTCTGACTATCCCCCGCGTTCCAGGCAGAGTGTGTGTGTGTGTGTGTGTGTGTGTGTGTGTGTGTGGGGGGGGTGTGTGGCGGTGGGTGGAGACTAGAGCGAGCGCTGACAGTCGCAAGGAAAAAGAAATTGAAAAAAAATTGAAAATTAATCAATCAATCAATCCGCGATTTTTCTTTTGTTACAGAATGATTCAAGACCCATCAATTACATCATCCAACATTGTTTAAACGACTAAGACATTCGCTGTGACAGAATCGCTTGATATTTAGTCGTTTAGTCGCTATCAACATATCCATTTGTAAAGATTATTGTCCACCTTCTTGTGATCCGGCAGAGTGATGTGATGTGGTTCGGTTGTGGGCGGGTCCTGGGCCAGCAGTGTGGAATTGTTGCCAATAAAGACGTGTAAAATGACTGTTTCAGCCAATCAGAATCGAGAAATGTGCATGCCGTTGTATAATGAACTGTAGTGTCTCCTCCTCTCTTAGATAGATGTTTAATATTGAACTGTAGTGTCTCCTCTCTTATAGATGTTTAATATTGAACTGTAGTGTCTCCTCTCTTATAGATGTTTAATATTGAACTGTAGTGTCTCCTCTCTTAGCTAGATGCTTAATATTGAACTGTAGTGTCTCCTCTCTTAGATAGATGTTAATATTGAACTGTAGTGTCTCCTCTCTTAGATAGATGTTTAATATTGAACTGTAGTGTCTCCTCTCTTAGATAGATGTTTAATATTGAACTGTAGTGTCTCCTCTCTTAGCTAGATGCTTAATATTGAACTGTAGTGTCTCCTCTCTTAGATAGATGTTTAATATTGAACTGTAGTGTCTCCTCTCTTAGCTAGATGCTTAATATTGAACTGTAGTGTCTCCTCCTCTCTTAGCTAGATGTTTAATATTGAACTGTAGTGTCTCCTCTCTTAGCTAGATGTTTAATATTGAACTGTAGTGTCTCCTCTCTTAGCTAGATGTTTAATATTGAACTGTAGTGTCTCCTCTCTTAGATAGATGTTTAATATTGAACTGTAGTGTCTCCTCTCTTAGATAGATGTTTAATATTGAACTGTAGTGTCTCCTCCTCTCTTAGATAGATGTTTAATATTGAACTGTAGTGTCTCCTCTCTTAGATAGATGTTAATATTGAACTGTAGTGTCTCCTCTCTTAGATAGATGTTTAATATTGAACTGTAGTGTCTCCTCTCTTAGATAGATGTTAATATTGAACTGTAGTGTCTCCTCTCTTAGATAGATGTTTAATATTGAACTGTAGTGTCTCCTCTCTTAGCTAGATGTTAATATTGAACTGTAGTGTCTCCTCTCTTATAGATGTTAATATTGAAATATTGTTTGTTTTTGCTTTGTGTTTGTACTGTATAATTAGTTTGTGTGTTCTGACTGTATAATTTGTTCATGCTCAATACAATCTTTTGTAAAGTGTCTAAATTGAAAAATGTCAATAGATAGATTTATAAAAAAGAAATTAAAAGAAAAATGCATTAACCACATAAGCATCGTACAGCCCGACGGCAGGCCGTCATGCACTTGCGGTACTTTGCGCTTGTTTGCTGGCTCTGGGCTGCATTTTTCGCAGATCATCCAATACACCGTTCGAAAGTTGAATTTGCCGCCTTTCGATTGTCACCACACTCAACCAATTGCGTGCTTCGGGTATCGAGTTACATGACGATATATCCGGCGAGCGTCATTTGACAGGCCGCGCCGTCAAATGACCACGTCCAGTAATGAACAGTCCTGATTGAACTGACCAATCACCGCTGATGGCGATAATGATTGATCACCATTGTAGCCAACGAGCGTCCACTCTGAAAGAGATCCCACACGGGCGGGTGACATAGCTGTCAACATTGGGATTTTAAAAAACTGGATATTTCGCCCCGCCCCCTTCCCCGCCCCTCCCAATGTAGTCTCCTCCCCCTCGTATGTATATTATATAATTATATATATATTAGAGCTGGGCCGTTAACGGCGTTAACGTGCTGCGTTAACGCTATACTAGTATCGCACGATAATATAATTAACGCATTAATAATAAAAAAATAAAAAAAACATTTTTTTTTTTACATTTTTTTTTTTTACCTTTATTTACCCAGGGTAGGTTCGCTGAGCACAGATGCTCTTTTTCAGGAACGCCCTGCTTCACATTCACACAGTTCCATTCACACCTGGGAGCTGCCCAGTACAACCACAGTTGACACCATTGGCCACTGAGCAACTCCACTGGAGCAGTTGATTCAAGCCATGTCACAGGGGCACGTCCCCAAGGACTTCAAAATTGCGAGAGTGACCCCTCTACACAAAAAGGGCAGCAAATTAGACCCAGGCAACTACCGCCCTGTTTCTATTCTTACCTCCATCTCGAAAGTCATGGAGAAAATAGTCTACGAACAGGTCGAAAAGTACCTGGCGGAAAAAAACCTAATCTACGAATTCCAATCTGGCTTCAGAACGTCCCACTCCACTGACACATGCCTCCTCTATTTGAACGACCACATCAAACAAGAGGTGGACGCTGGCAAATACTGCGGCATGGTCATGCTGGACCTACAAAAGGCCTTCGACACTGTCAATCACTCCATTCTAATGGACAAGCTAAAAGCAATTGGTTTTGATAGCCTATCAGTGAGCTGGATGCAATCCTACCTGGAGGGGAGAGAACAGATGGTAGAGGTAAACGGTACTCTATCCCCCCCCCTCACAGTGAGCTGTGGTGTTCCACAAGGAAGCATACTAGGACCGCTACTCTTCCTAATTTATGCAAATGACATGTCGTCAGCCTGTGACTGCAACTTGTTCCTGTTTGCGGACGACTCAGCCCTGCTGGTCTCTGACAAGAACAAACTGCAGGTGGAAAAAACCCTCAGCACGGAACTAGGCAAAATCTGCATATGGCTCGCTGATAACAAACTATCATTACACATGGGCAAAACAGAGTCCATTCTCTTCGGTTCAAATAACAAACTCAGCAAGACCGACGGCTTCTCAGTTACAGTGGGTGACAATATTGTCACAAGGAAAGACGAAATTACCTACCTGGGTTCCATCCTAGAGGCAAATGTTTCCTGTGACAAAATGGCATCCAATGTAATAAAAAAAGTCAACCAACGAACTAGATTCTTGTACCGGATCTCCTCTCTGGTAAACAAGAATACCCTGAGGACTCTGGCAGGAGCACTCATTCAAGGGTACTATGACTATGCGTGCACCTCATGGTACCAAAGCACCTCAAAGGCGCTTAAAACAAAATTACAAACATCACAAAACAAACTGGTCAGACTACTACTTGACCTGAACCCCAGAACCCACCTCACCCCTGCCCACTTTGCCAACCTAGGATGGCTTAGAGTAGACGACAGAGTACAGCAACTTGCAATGGGCCTGGTCTACAAGATACACTATACGACCGGGGTGCCCATGTACATGTCAAAATACTTCCCAAAGGTCAGTGAATACCACAACCACTACACCAGAGGAAGCTCAACAAATCATGTTAAACCCAGATTCGGCTCAAACAAGGGACTAAACACGTTTCGCAATTATGCCACAACAATGTGGAACGCCCTACCCAAAGCTGTAAAGGAATGTGAATCCCTGCCCACATTCAAAACCGCCCTTAAAGAGCACCTACGGGAGGCTGCAATTCGAAACTGGCCACCGTAAATGCCCAAAACCCCCACCACCTCCTAATAGACAGTCTCCTCCCCACCGCATGTATATATTCCCTCCCCGCCGTATGTATATTCCCCTCCCACCCACCCACCCCCTCCTAATGTACAGTCCCCTCCCCATCATATGTATATACTCTGTCAGGATCTAGGGGTAACAGTACTGTATATTTGAATACCGCCTATGTCACAAATGTATCAGTACTAAATACCTATATGTCCCTATGCCATAAATGTCATGTATGTTATGTATGTCATAAATGTCTATATGAATTGAAAATGGGGGACCCTGATGGAAACAAGACAAACGTCTTTCTCAGGTCTGCATCCCCTTAACAATTGTATGTATTGAGCCGTACTGTATTGTACCCATTCTGCAATCTGTTAAATAAAGTTTTCATTCATTCATTCATTCACATAGTTCAAGTTTGAAATGATTCTTTCTGTTTTGCTCATGAGAGTGTGCTAGATACTGTACTGTACTGGTAATATTATTTATTTGTGTTAACTTCTGAATAAAACTACTTATTAAACACAAGTACATCTTATTGAACATTATTTTGATATTTCATTACCAATTATCATAGCAAAACAGCTTTTTCAAACAGTCTGTAATGCATTTTGGAAACGGGAGATGGGCTCATGGTGTAATGGGCCACCTGGCCTGAGAAACATAAGGAGGAAAGAAAAAGTAAGGACTTACTTCTGGTCATTATTTGGGTAGAACACACATATTTTGAATGCCTTCGGCAGTTTTTTTTAGTTTTTTTTTAGTCATTTTAATCTAGATTAATCTAGATTAAATCCAGGATTGCAGATAGATTAATCTAGATTAAAAAAATTAATCTATGCCCACCTCTAATATATATATTGTCTGCACTGCGCAGCCGTGGAATCGCGAGGCCATAGATTTAGAATAGATAGAAATGGCACATTGTGGTGTATCATAATTAATTTGTTGAATACAATAGGATTTTTATAACGTTGACACAAATTAAAGAATATTTACACTAAGTTCTCTTTTACCTCTTATTTAATTCATTCATTAATTTAATTGTAGGCACTGTTTATATTGTACATAGTCCTGTGTGTTGTATATTGTGTCCTATGTTACTTTTGTGTTTATTGTCTCTTTCTATATACACCGTGGGAAGGGGGGCACGTAATTGAATTTTTCTGTATGTCTTGCACAAATTGGAAAATGACAAAGTTGAGTTTGACTTTTAACATGTGTCTATAGTGTCAGACACTAATTGTAATGTTAAAAACGGATACTGCTGTAATATAAAGTGAAATTCTACCATGCCTCAATGTATCAACTTTAAACATACACTAAATGTTAATGTTAGAAATGTTCATTTCCATTATTTCCACCATGTGCAATATTTCCTAAGAACAGCAATGTCCATTCTATCAACTCCAAATCTGTGCTATGAGCTCAATTCTCCCGGTGCATGCAGAAGTAGAATTGCTGTCTTGTTTTGGATGAATGAGTAGAAATGAAAAACGGAAATCTTCTTTTATTAAAGTAGTTTTGACATGTGATATAGATAAAGATATTGCTTCATTGTGTATTGATTAACTTTACATTTGCTCTTCATTCATATTACAAAAGTTATACTGGCACGTCTAATACAGCAAAGGATTATGGGTAAATGCAACGTTAAGGCAGTGCCAATGTAAGACTGACTTTACATTAAACTAATGACAATAATATAGTATAAAGTAGGGTATTATTTGGACTAAAGACTGGTGTTGTCTCACCCTACTCGCATGTTGAGGGGGAGCACCATACATTATACACTAATAATGGAAGACCCACACCACCCCAACAACAGCCTGTTCAGGCTGCTGAGGTCAGGCAGACGCCTGCGAACACCAGCTACTAGGACAGAGAGGCTTCGGCTCAGCTTCTTCCCCCAGGCCATCAGAGCCCTGAACACTGAACTCTACACACACAAGCACACATGAGCACACACACTGTACACGCTCACACACTAGCAGCCACTTTAACATGAGCAAGCACACACTCATGCTGCACACGCCCACACTTATGGCCACTAAGGAAAGGTCACTTTAAAAATAGTATAGCATAACCTGAGATTGTATAAAAAATGTAAATAACTATGTACAAATACCGATATGCCCTACTATGTTACTTGTTTATTGCACAATGTTGTTTTATTGGATTCTATTATATGTTGTTACTACTATATTGCACATCGTTGCGGGCAAGACCACCCGCATTTCATTGTATATTTGTATGCCGTGACAAATAAAACTCTTGACTTGACTTGACACTTTGCCGTTATCGCTTCTCTGCCTTTATGGTATGTAGTTGTAGAATGTAATACATTTTGCGCTAAAGCCCTCCTTTAGCCGGTCCCTGTTCTTCTTCTTCTTCGGGTCGCAACTGTCTTCCGGTCTGACTTTCTGTGCCAACGTTCTAATCTACACTGCTGCCACCTGTCGTCACGGAGGGGAATTGCAGCCATTTTGTAAAAATAAAAAAAAGATAAAAAAACGGGAACGGGATGACGGCGGGAAGGAAGGTTGAAATACGGAACAATCCCGGGAAAAAGGGATGTTTGACAGGTTTGGCGGGTGAGAGTGGGGGAAGGTGACACAAGAAGACAAAGAAGTCCATTGTTTTTACTTGCGTGTCTGAATGAATGGCAGTGGACGGCCATTTTGGATAATCACCCTGTATTTTTACTCGTACACACATTACCAAAACCGTTCTCAAACACTCATTTTCCCTGGGATTTTTATCAAATTTGGACCTCCTGTACCACATAAGACTTGTGGCTATGGAACCGCAGTGTTTTCCAGCTCCTACCTCTATGCTGGAACTTAAAAACAGGCATCTGGCAACCACTAAACAGAAATGTGAGTACACACAACTTTTACTTCTGTGTGTTCAAACCTCTGTTTCTCTAATACATTAGCACTTAAAGTGGTTTATTGATTTAGCAACTTCAGAATGTTACCTTTCAAAAGAGACCAGACTCATGCATGTGCTACTATAAGTATAAAGTATAAAGCTAAGCTTTGCTCAAAAGTATGCAGTAAAAAAAAAAAAAAACGCCCCCCCCCCCCCCCCCCCTTGATGATTCTGTGAAGACACATATGTACATGGCATATACCTTTGATTTGGAAGTATTTGGGGTTTCGGGCGAGCAACCAGAACAAAACGAAAGGGGCGATGTTTAGCGTGTATTAGTGCACAAACTACAGTATGTAGAAATTAACTCGTTAGTCAGTAATGGACTATGAACAATACCTGTCAAATGAGCCATACTATTGTTTCCATAGCTATAAAGATGGGAAAAGGGTATCGGCCGATAATATCGGACATCCCTAGAAAAGGGTGTGGCGCTCAATGAGTTAAGAGGTTAATGGTGATATGGTTACACTACTTGTGTGAATTCAGGAGTAGCTAAATTATGAGGGGGGGGGGGGAAACGTTTGATGCCAGACTTTCCGTGATGGACCCATTCATTCTGATCATAATAATTCAGCCGGCTTGGTGCCAGAGGTCTGACCTGGGGGTTCCGGAGGGTAAGCTCCTGCCTGAGAGAGCAGGGCCGAGGTGTGAGTGACGGGCAGGGAGCCGTCACAGGGGATGGCCAGCAGCTCTTCCGTCGTCATGGTGATGAGGCTGTCGCGGTTTCCACGGTGATGGAGGGAGCTGACGGGGAGAGTCAGGAAGTCCAGCTCTTGGTCACTCAGCCGCTCGCTGAGAACTGGAGAGGAAGATAACGGGGGAAGGAAGTAAAATAATTACAAGACAGATAAACCACTGGTGCCCGTAGGGCTAACCTCGACTAGTCGACTAATCGATCGAAAGGAGCCGTAGTCGACTGCCAACTTCGAATGCAAAAAATATATATATACAGTATATTATATATATATTTTTTAATCATTCTTTCCAAAAGCAAAGAGGCCTAGAAATGTGTGGCTAACGCTAATGGCGCACATACCAGCGAGGCTAACTGCCTAAGAAAACAGGCACATAGGCACTGAAAGAGGATTTCACCCATCTAATGAACACACTAGACAAAAAAAAATAAAAATCATTGCAGTCAGTACAGAGCATGCTAGGCATGGATATATTATGTTGGTTGAGTAGAGTAGAACCAGCTAGAACGTGGGCTTTTATTTTGATATTCCTTAATTCCACGTTGAAATTATGCGATACATTAAAAGTGTGGGGTCGCCAAAAGAAATTCTAAATAAATGGGGTCTTGGTATAAAAAAGTTTGAGTTAAGTGTTACTTACCGTCTTTATTTCTGAGCGTGGCCCTGGGTCTGAAGGGCGTGGAGGCCGGGCTGGGCGGCAGAACCAGCCTCCCTGTAGACGAGTGCTCCACGTGCCGACTGCCCTCGAAGTCTGAGATGTAGGCCTCCAAGGCCGCTGTGGCCGAGTCATAGTCCTTCAATCAATCAATCAATCAATCAATCAATCAATCAATTCAACTATATACATGTCAAGAATAATTCAATTAATATACATTATAGGCCTACTATTAAATGGTAAATGGACTGCATTTATATAGTGCTTTTATCCAAAGTGCTTTACAAATTATGCCTCACATTCACCCATTCATTCACACACACACACACACACACACACACACACACACACACACACACACACACACACACACACACACACACACACACACACACACACACACACACACACACACACACACACACACACACACACACACACAGACAGACAGACAGACAGACGAGGCAACCATACAAGACTCCAAACTACTCGTTGGGAGACCGCTCTACCTCCTGAGAGGCTGCTAACCCTAACCTTCAGATTACCAGACGACCGCTCTACCTCCTGAGAGGCTGCTAACCCTAACATTCAGATTACCAGACGACCGCTCTACCTCCTGAGAGGCTGCTAACCCTAACCTTCAGATTACCAGACGACCGCTCTACCTCCTGAGAGGCTGCTAACCCTAACCTTCAGATTACCAGACGACCGCTCTACCTCCTGAGAGGCTGCTAACCCTAACATTCAGATTACCAGACGACCGCTCTACCTCCTGAGAGGCTGCTAACCCTAACCTTCAGATTACCAGACGACCGCTCTACCTCCTGAGTCCTGAGACACTGCAAACCCTAACCTTCAGATTACCAGACGACCGCTCTACCTCCTGAGAGGCTGCTAACCCTAACCTTCAGATTACCAGACGACCGCTCTACCTCCTGAGACACTGCTAACCCCAACCTTCAGATTACCAGACGACCACTCTACCTCCTGAGACACTGCTAACCTTAACGTTCAGATTACCAGACGACCGCTCTACCTCCTGAGACACTGCTAACTTTAACGTTCAGATTACCAGACGACCGCTCTACCTCCTGAGACACTGCTAACCCTAACCTTCAGATTACCAGACGACTGCTCTACCTCCTGAGACACAGATAACCCTAACACTGTTAACCCTAGTTCTAACCCTCAGATTACCAGACGACCGCTTTACCTCCTGAGACATTAACCCTTTCACTGCTGCACTACCAACACGGTTAACCCTTTCACTGCGACAATACACAGAATGTTAACCCTTTCACTGCCACACGACAGCCGGTTAACCCTTTACTATCACCGACCGTCGGTTGTGTGATAGTAAAGGGTTAACCTTCTGTCGTGTGGCAGTGAAAGGGTTAAATATATGCCTTTGAACAGTTTTGTTGATCTAGCCCAGGGGTCTCAAACTCGCGGCCCACGGGCCAATTGCGGCCCGCTGGATGATATTTTGCGGCCCCCCCAATTTTTTATTTTTTTTGCAGTCATGTCATCACAAACACTGGCATTTAAAGGGTACAAATAAAACAATTCCTGCACCAGAATGCAGGAAATGAAGTCTTTGTAACACAAAATCTCCTGGTGGGGGACCCCCTGCTTAAAAAGTGGCCTGACTGGGGCTATATTTCGCACTATATTTCCTGGCCTGAATGATTTCCCCAGTCTGGCCCTGGTTAAAAGCCTCCAATGCTTATTAGTGTGTGTGCGTTTGAACGTTTGCATGTTTCAACCATACATTTCCATAAATCTTTTAAAAAAAATACATGAAACCCTTTTTGTGTGGAATATTTGATGCGGCCCAGCCTCACCCAGACTCTACCTCCAGCGGCCCCCAGGTAAATTGAGTTTGAGACCCCTGATCTAGCCCTTCCTTGTTGCCGTAAGGAATAAACAGGGACAGCACCCAGGAGGACATGTTTGGGGTTAAAGCACCTTATTCATCACCTTTTACAGGGTTCCCACAGACATTGCCAAATGAAATTCAAGGACTTTCACATACTTTTCCAAGCACCATTTTTTATTTTAAAAGAGCATTTAAAAGGATACAATTCACTTAAATGCCGTTTTTTTTTTAATCCAATATTTATGGTTAAAAACCAATATCCGACTGATTAGTTACACTTTAGATAAAAACATATATTATATTTCTTGATTCAGAATTTTTTTTATCATGAATGAACAAAACTTGTAAAAAAAATTGGCTGTTTTCAAGAAATTCAACTCTCAACTTTTGTCAAAAATCAAGCACTTTAAGCACTTCAAGGACCTTGTACGAACCCTGCTTTTACTACGGAGTAATACAGGTCATTTGGGTGTAGATGTTCTGACACGTGTTCCTGAGTCGTGACTCGTGACACCTATTGAACTGCAGAAAAAGCGGCATAAAGACAACCTTGTCTCCGTATCGGATGCTGGTGTTGAGTTGCGGAGGGAGGAGGCTGCTTCTCAGGTGGCCAGAGCTGGCCAGCAGGGAGGTGACCGTGGACTCCGGAGACAGGAAGTCACTGGCAGCTGCTGCAGCCGCCATCCTGTAAACAACAACAGGCAGGCCTTGACACAGACACAACAAGAAACCATCAACTCCTATATCGCCACAAATCAAGAATGGAAAATCATAATAAATCTCCCATCTCAAGACCCTACACCCCAATAGTGCTCTATATCTTGTACACAATGGTCCTCATTCTCGAACGTGCACTGTTCGTAAATGCCTTGGTAAATATCTTGGTAAAAATTTTGTACCAACAGATTTACGAAAATCCGCCTCCGGATTCCTGAACGCACGCGTATACGCGTATGTGGCCAAAATCTTCGTAGCTGGGTTCCCACAAATGAAATACGTCACTCATTCTTAAACTCAAATGTGCATTCTCGTTGATTGCTTTTGCATACAGACACCAGCTCCTTATAAGGTAAGGTTTAGCATTGCCATCCACCATGCTGATCCATTCAACAGAAGCGATTTGCGACTGATCTCAAAATGAGATTAGATTCAAATGTATTGTTATTATACAGCACAAGTACAATACACCATCCAACCAGAGTGGATAAATAAATGCATGGAGTAGTGAGGCAGCCTCAGCGCGCAAGCACACACATACTACTGTACATGCGAAATTAATTGTTCCAGCAAAGTAGGCTTCTATTATTCTAATGACTTGTTTTATTAGGTACTATAGTAGTAAGTCCTACTGTAGAACATGACATAATTGCATGACATCTCATTTAATATGAATACTGAACGATTGGCTCTTGACAGGCGTATGTACAGTATCTTCACTAAGTCGCCTGCCTCACCTGCTGCATCTTAACCCAATCGTGCGATATAGTGGAATAAACTAAGAATAGATTAACGAATTCCATATAAATCTATAGTTCATTAACGATGCAGCAGCTGATACTGTATACTGTACACACACACGCACGCTCCATAGCGCGACAGCGATTTGCGACTCCAGATGATAATAATCTTTTATATAATCTCCCAAAATGAGATTAGATTAGATTAAAATGTATTGTCATCTACAGCACAAGTACAACAAAAATAAGTTTGGCATCCAACCAGAGTGCAAATGTAAGTACAATCAAGCCGTTTCTACACTGGCTCTTAGATGTGCGCAAGCAATGTAATAAATAAATAAAACCAACAATGAATAATATCATAATAACAAGATGGTATATGGAATATTAAGTCTATTCCACTATAGCTATATCCGCGTTGATAGGGTTTAGTTGTTATTAATTGATTTATTTTCGGACATCATGGTTCGTTGAGTCATGACTATAAATGTAAAACATAATTGTTAATGATACAAATATTGTCATATTAATTATCATTATAATTATTTAATTACACGGATGTCTGTAGTATCGGCAATCCCCAAAGACTTGTCCCAGAAAAAGCTGTTGAAACCACGGGCGCACACCGGTCTGTCCGATTTACGACTGCCTTTTCGAGTACGTAAATCCTACAAAGAATTTACAATAAGAAGCTGTTTCTAGAATAAGTACGTAAATCGGGTTACGAAGGAATTCCTTTGTAAGTTTTACGTATATCCGTTTGAGAATGAGGATCAATATCATTCTATATATTTTGCGTGCATTCATTGCAACTTTGGATTTCATCGGTATATTGCAGATTATTTGAATGACATTCAGGCTACGTTTAGACGAGCGTTTTGTGAACAGAAACCGCAAAAGTCGTTTTGCGGTTTCACGTTTAATTTTACGTTTAGACGAGCGTTTTGGGGTGGAATTCTCCGTGCAGACGACGGAGCCTCGCTGTCACACGATTGGCGCATATGTCACATGACGTGCTGTGAAGACCCGCCCTACTCTGCCTCTGATTCGCAGACTGTGGATGGGGAATGTGATTGGACCAAAGCAGAGTCACTCACAGACAGTGGGTCCACTCACGCCGCGGGACAGATTCTTGTGTATTTAACCCTTTCACTGCCACACGACAGCCGGTTGTGTGATAGTAAAGGGCTAACCTTCTGTCGTGTGTCAGTGAAAGGGTTAAAAGTACTGCCAATGTAGCCTTCAGGTGATCTCCGTTGATAGTCAGACATACTTGCTTTGTTTACGTCTCGGCTACTGGCGCATACCTGCTACCTGTGACGTAAGCAGTACGCGCGACCAGAGCCGTGACAACCCTTTCGTCATCATTTTAACAGATTTATACGGTTTGACAGTTTAGACGAGAGCGCAAAGCTTTTGCGTTTCTAGGAATTCCACCCTGGAAGGTAGTCTCACTTTTTTGCGGTTTCACCCCGTAAAAACGCCGTTTCCGTATAAACGAAAGGCACATCCGAAAAAATATTTTTGCGGATTCACCTGCTAGCGTTTCCGTCTAAACGGGGCCTTAGGCAGAGGTTACACCTTTCGTATCATCTTCGTATTGTTTTCTTATGCGTATCGCCGCGACGTCGTGCGCCTGAGTCACACTTTCGTTTTTTTTTCGTTTTTGTCAGCCAAGCACACTGATGTAGTACACTGCCAAAGCAGTAGGTGGCAGTAGGTGGCAAACATGAAGGCAATTTCAACCAATCAGAACGAATGTGCCAATACACTTCCTGGTGGAAGCTCCAGCAAAGAAATGTCAATAAGGCAGGCGCCTATGCCGCGCCACCATCTTGCTTGCTCACTCAATGCAGCAATTCTTTTTTCAGCAAAGCCTAATAAAAGTGCAATAAACAAAACGGATACATTCACTGTGTGTTCTGCCTGTCATTTGTTGATTAAACAAAACTAACATCAACACAAGTGACCACCAAGAGCAGATAGTTTAGTCTAAAAACGATCGGTAGCATTGTTAGCTGCATGCTAACGTCAATGGAGTATGCCATTATAACAATATAGCATTGTGGCTAGAAGCTAACGTTAGCTCACGCTACTTAGCCAGCACGAAACTGATGATATCGCGAGCTATCAGTAGTTAGATAACATTAGAGACAACGCTGTGTGTATTAAACAAAGGTGAATAGATGACTGGGCCATTTTGTTTAATGCTTGTTAAGTTGAAAGAGGAACTCTGAGCTAACAGGGTCTGAATCCTGATAGCTCACGTTAACCAGCTGCTCATGCAATCGGTAATGCTAGCAGAATGAATGGATGTAAACTTTATTTAACATATTGCATATGGGTACAATACAATACGGCTCAATACAAACAATTGTTAAGGGAATGCAGACTGTTGTAGCTTGGACTGGGGTCCTTATAACAATAACTTGACAACACATGGTAGCTGAAGCTATTTGGGACACGGAGCTCTGTCCCAAACACACACACTGTACACAGGAAGGGCACGCAGATGGTATCTACTGCGCATGGGCGTTTTCGCAACAACTGCTCCGTGCTGACTACACGCTGTATTCCTGGCGTTTTTTTTGCGTATCTCCAAACGCAAACACAATTTTGCGTTTCAGCCGTATCCACAAAAAAACGCCAAAAAACGCGTTTCTGTGTAGATAGGACATGATACGTCGTCAAAAACGTATAAAAAAACGCCAGGAATACACTAGTCTAACCTCAGCCTTAGTTACATGATAGTACACACACAGACAAGATGAACAATAACGCCATATCATAGCAACCAAGTACTAATGTTTTCTGTTTTGCAGGCTGTGACCACAGGTAGCTCTGATTAGCACACATCTTATTACCATTATTACTCAGTCGTACTAATTTATATATTTTATATCCAGTTTAATCACCTGCACATTGTATATTGCTGTTGCACTTTACTGTTACACTTGCACTCTGGTTGGATGCCAAACCTCTTTCTGTTGTACTGTACTGCTGTATGATGACAATACATTTGAATCTAATCTAATATGATATATATAGATGCAACAGTACTGTCTATCTGTATGTCATGTATATCATATGTATGATGCATTGAAAATGGGGGACCCTGATGTAAACAAGACGAAAGTCTTTCTCTGGTCTGCATCCCCTTAAGTTACAATTGTGTGTATTGAGCCGTACTGTATTGTACCCATTCTGCAATCTGTTAATAAAGTTTTCAATCAATCAATGCAGACCAGAGAAAGACTTTCGTCTTGTTTACATCAGGGTCCCCCATTTTCAATTAATCAATGATTCATCATGATATCATTGGTGAAGTCATTAATAACAAGTATCTAGCTACTGTATTAACAACACAAAACGTTGTATAATTGTCGTAACATAACGGAGTTAGCTGATGTTAGCTACTAACGTTGGTGGAAGCTGGTTATAACCAAAACAAATACAAACCAACAGTCGTCATGTCGCAGAAGAACAGTCTACAAGACCCACAGGCTAGCTCCCTAGCTAACATTAGCAACAGTTCAGATAACGTTACGTACTGTTAAGATAGTAGAAATTATTTATTTTTGTGTGAATCCCGTTTCGGTCCCGAAAAGTGAAAACACTCACAACAACAACAACAACAACAGCAGAGCTATCAACTACTTCACGCAAACTGCAAAAAACGCCGCCGTATGAATTCAAGGTTCCCGGGTTACATTGCCTCCCTTTCCTCGCTGATCTCTGATCAGTTTCATTCACAGATCCTTCGTTCGATTGAACGTTGAAGCAAACGAAAGTACTGACCCTGGATCGGTTGTCAACGCGACGAAGCCCCTTGGCTGTTGGCGGAGACGTCATCCATCCTGGCACTGGTGATTGAAAAAATATGTTGGCCGAGTGAAACGCTCCCTGCGTTTTAAAGGTACAGAGGAGATACACACACGCACACGCACACACACACGCACACGCACGCACGCACACACACACAGCACACACACACACACACACACCGGCACACACACAGACACACCCACACACACACACACGCACACACACGCACACACTCACACGCACGGACGCGCGCGATGACTTTTCCCAGTAGCCTACTTTCAGGGAACACGTCTGTTTGTGTGTTCAGTAGCAATTGTCTTGCACTGTAATCATTACTACCTACCTCAACCTATAGTCTACCATATATTGCTGTTTGCCTACATGTATGATAGCCATGTACAATAATACTGTGTTTTATACTGTGTATAAATATATATAACTGCTTGGATATATCTGTATATATCACTGTTCACTTTAAATACTGTATATTATATCTTATATCTGTATCTTTGTATTTATCCCATACCACTCTTACTAGTTATACCATTGGCCAGTGTACCATAGTATATTTACCTGCATCAGTTTGGCATATATTACTCAGTAGCTTGTTATTATATATATCACATTTAATAACTTGTACATTGTATATTGTTATTGCACTTTGCTGCTACATTTGCACTCTGGTTAGATGCCAGCTTCTTTTTGTTGTACTGTGCTCATGCTGTATTCAAGATTCAAGAGATTTATTAGTCACATACTGTACATACATACTGTACATACAACACGAGACATGTAGTGACATTAACCCTTTCACTGCCACACGAGTAGCCGGTTAACCCTTTCACTGTGACAATACAGAAGGTTAGCCCTTTACTATCACACAACCGACGGCGATGCTCCATCATTAGCATCATTAGCTCTGCGGTGTAAAACAAAGCGGGGCTCGCAACTCACTTGTTGTTCCAAAGTGTTTTCTTTTAATTGACAAAAAATGCAGTAGATACGACGTTTCGACCGACCTTTCCGGTCTTCTTCAAGCATCGGTCGAAACGTCGTATCCACTGTCTTTTTTGTCAATTAAAACACCTTAGTTGGAACAACAAGTGAGTTGCGAGCCCCGCTTTGTTTTATGTATGACTGTTTCTACAGTTTGGCTCAGCACCAACAAACGGAGGATGTGAGTTATATAATTTTCCAGAGTGAAATTAAGGTGGCCATGCCCGCCTTGATTGTGCAAAAAAATACAAATAATAATAGAATAAAATAGAATAGATAATAGATAGACATGATAAAAGGTACTAAGATAAAATACTATACTATGCTAAGCTTACGAATTAAAGGTAATGAGTCCTATATACACTACTATACAGTTACTACTACTACTATACTGTACTATACTATACAGTTAGCTATATGTAACTATACTAACTATACTATACAAACACATACATTTATATTTCTTAAAGGGACCTTTGAAAGGTCCCTTTAAGAAAGATAAATGTATGTGTTTGTATAGTATAGTTAGTATAGTTCACCTTTGCTTTTTCCTAAAGTGACCTGTGAGAGAGTGCAGGATGGGTGGTGTGTGTGTGTGTGTGTGTGTGTGTGTGTGTGTGTGTGTGTGTGTGTGTGTGTGTGTGTGTGTGTGTGTGTGACTGTGTGTGTGACTGTGTGTGTGTGTGTGTGTGTGTGTGACAGCAAAGCTATTTTAAGACCTACGGTGACATGATATGTAGTATATGTATAATTAGTCTGATGTAAGGACTTTATCCTGAACTACGTACATGGTGCCACACACGTGCGATTATGTCATTGGTTATTGTACTGAAATACCGCACTTGACTTTAGAAAATATATGGGGAAGAAAGATGAAAAATTATAGTAGCCGAAGAATTACAATTGCACTATGTAAATAATAATGAAGAAATGTGGTGGTACTGTTACCTCACAGCAAGAAGGTCCTGGGTTCAGTGGTTAATACTGTTCCCTCACAGTGAGAAGGTCCTGGGTTCAGTGGTTAATACTGTTGCCTCACAGCAAGAAGGTCCTGGGTTCAGTGGTTAATACTGTTGCCTCACAGCAAGAAGGTCCTGGGTTCAGTGGTTAATACTGTTGCCTCACAGCAAGAAGGTCCTGGGTTCAGTGGTTAATACTGTTACCTCACAGCAAGAAGGTCCTGGGTTCAGTGGTTAGTACTGTTACCTCACAGCAAGAAGGTCCTGGGTTCAGTGGTTAATACTGTTGCCTCACAGCAAGAAGGTCCTGGGTTCAGTGGTTAATACTGTTGCCTCACAGCAAGAAGGTCCTGGGTTCAGTGGTTAATACTGTTGCCTCACAGCAAGAAGGTCCTGGGTTCAGTGGTTAATACTGTTGCCTCACAGCAAGAAGGTCCTGGGTTCAGTGGTTAATACTGTTACCTCACAGCAAGAAGGTCCTGGGTTCAGTGGTTAATACTGTTGCCTCACAGCAAGAAGGTCCTGGGTTCAGTGGTTAATACTGTTACCTCACAGCAAGAAGGTCCTGGGTTCAGTGGTTAATACTGTTACCTCACAGCAAGAAGGTCCTGGGTTCAGTGGTTAATACTGTTGCCTCACCGCAAGAAGGTCCTGGGTTCAGTGGTTAATACTGTTACCTCACAGCAAGAAGGTCCTGGGTTCAGTGGTTAATACTGTTGCCTCACAGCAAGAAGGTCCTGGGTTCAGTGGTTAATACTGTTGCCTCACAGCAAGAAGGTCCTGGGTTCAGTGGTTAATACTGTTGCCTCACAGCAAGAAGGTCCTGGGTTCAGTGGTTAATACTGTTGCCTCACAGCAAGAAGGTCCTGGGTTCAGTGGTTAATACTGTTGCCTCACAACAAGAAGGTCCTGGGTTCAGTGGTTAATACTGTTACCTCACAGCAAGAAGGTCCTGGGTTCAGTGGTTAGTACTGTTACCTCACAGCAAGAAGGTCCTGGGTTCAGTGGTTAGTACTGTTACCTCACAGCAAGAAGGTCCTGGGTTCAGTGGTTAGTACTGTTACCTCACAGCAAGAAGGTCCTGGGTTCAGTGGTTAGCACTGCTGCCTCACAGCAAGAAGGTCCTGGGTTCAGTGGTTAGCACTGCTGCCTCACAGCAAGAAGGTCCTGGGTTCAGTGGTTAGCACTGCTGCCTCACAGCAAGAAGGTCCTGGGTTCAGTGGTTAGCACTGCTGCCTCACAACAAGAAGGTCCTGGGTTTGAACCCCAGCAGGGGGCCTTTCTGTGTGGAGTTTGCATGTCTCTCACCGGGTTTATGCGGGTTTCCTCTGAGTACTCCGGATTCCTCCCAAGACATGCATGCTAGATTCCCTGCCATTGCTCTTGAGCCAGGCATCACAGCTGGAGTTGGTAATGTTTGAAGGTCAAAGAAATCAGGTGCTCTTCAAGGATAGGGCAAATAACATAGGATTAAATACAGAGGCAGTCCAGCTTGCTTTCACAAAGGAAGTCCACGGTAGACGCCGGCAGTCTGAAAGAGAATCCAAGGCACTCTCATGGTAAATGAAAAATCCTTTATTAACCCTTTCACTACCACACTACCAAATTGTTGACCCTTTCACTGCGACAAAAAGGGTTAACCCTTTCACTACCACACTACAGAAGGTTAACCTTTTCACTACCACACTACCGAAGGACGGTTAACCGTCTGTAGTTAAGGCAGGTCTTACTGACGCGTTTGGACTCTGACAAGTCTTCATCAGGGTGTGAAAACAATAGAGGTCGGGTGTCCATTTTAAAAGCTTGTCAAGTGATCATTATGACACTGACCCAGCTAATTCATCCACCTACGGTAAAAACTGCTCTAGTATAAATGGCATAAAGGTTTAAAGGGATATTTCACTTTAGTAGAACCTGTCAGCAGTCTTACCTCTTATCTAAAGTCATCTACTAGTAGTAAACTAGCGACCACTGCTGTCCCTGTCGTCTGCTGTCAACACCACCATTCCTCTTGTCAGGCTCCTCATTCACTTCCGTTCATTTTAATTCAACTCGTTAGAGTCTACATGCGTCGGTGATCCCTGCCTTAATAAAGGATTTTTTGTTTACAATCAGAGTGCCTCGGATTCTCTTACTTTCAGACTGCTGACCACCATGGATTTCGTAACAGTCACAAGTGTGCCTATTTTTGTGTTACTATTTAGTTGCGGTGCCATGTTTTGGCCACTAAGTGGCGCTCCTTGATTGTACTTGATGTGCCAACAGGTTTAATTTGATTTAATTTTAGCCAGTGACTCACTTCACTTCCTGTTCCACGTGCAATAACCAGTAACTGTGTGGCTCGTGTCTGTAAATCTATTTGTTGATCTACATATTGAGAGAATATAGAGCCGTATGTCCAGGCATCGTATGGTCATAAGCCTAACAGTATGTTTTGATAATAAATCCCAACAGCGACAATGTCTGATTAGCTTTTTTGCTAAAATAAGATATTCTGGTGTAATTCTTTAAGTTAACGTCACACAGCCAGACACGTTACAGACCTTCCTTTAACCCTTTCACTACCACACTACAGAAGGTTAACCCTTTACTATTACACTACAGACGGTTAACCGGTAGTTAAAGGGTTAACCCTTTGTCGTGTGGCAGTGAAAGGGTTAACATTCTGTATTGTTGCCGTGCAAGGGTTAAATCATTTGGTAATGCGGCAGTGAAAGGGTTAAAAGCAAACTAGACAGTCACTATACTTAATCCTGCACTATTTAACCTTTTCCTGAAAAAATGCTTCTTCTTTAATAATCTAAACTAAAGTAAACCATGAAATGTGGCTGACTTGGGCCGAACAAGAGAAAAGTCTCCCAACAATGATGTATTATGAAACACAACTTGCCCAGATGAGCTCTTCTGGTCGGGTGCAATCACAACGTGCCCTTGAGCAAGGCAGTATACTACCCCAAACTGCTCCAGGCTGGACCTATAGGTGAGACATAAAAATATCTTCTGCTGGACCTCGGAGGCACATGAAGAGAGCTGCTTCTTTCATGGCTGTTTAACCCTTTCACTACCACACTACAGTGGCAGTGAAAGGGTTGACCTTCTGTATTGTCGCAGTGAAAGGGTTAACCATTTGGTAGTGTGGTAGTGAAAGGGTTAAACTCTGTCTCACTTTATGTGTGACTGAGAAATGTCCTCAAACAACACACGTCAAGCTCCAGCACTAATGTCTGGGTCATGATGCTTCCTTTCAGACAAAACACGTCAAGCTCAGACCTTCTTCTTTTTCTTCTTCTTCTTCTTCTTCTTCTTCTTCTTCTTCTTCTTCTTCTTCCTCTTCTTCTTCTTCTTCTTCTTCTTCTTCTTCTTCTTCTTCTTCTTCTTCTTCTTCTTCTTCTTCTTTTCTTCTTCTTCTTCTTCTTCTTCTTCTTCTTCTTCTTCTTCTTCTTCTTCTTCTTCTTCTTCTTCTTCTTCTTCTTCTTCTTCTTCTTCTTCATCATCATCATCATCATCATCATCATCATCATCATCATCATCATCATCATCATTATTATTATTATTATTATTATTATTATTATTATTATTATTATTATTATTATTAAATTATTATTATTATTATTATTATTATTATTATTATTATTATTATTATTATTATTATTATTATTATTATTATTATTATTATTATTATTATTATTATTATTATTATCATACAGCACAAGTACAGTACAACAAAAAGAAGCTGTGTTCTGAGCCCCCTACTGTACTCACTATACACACATGATTGTGTGGCCAAGTTCAGCTCCAACTCCATAGTGAAGTTTGCAGACGACACGGTGGTGGTGGGGCTGATCACGGACAACGACGAGAAGGCCTACCGGGAGGAGGTTGAGGTACTGGAACAGCCTGCTCCTGAACATTGGTAAAACCAAGGAGCTGATCGTGGATTATAGGAAAGGACAGCAGGAGACACACACACCACTGAGGATAAACGGGGCTACCGTGGACAGGGTGAGCAGCTTTAAGTACCTGGGGGTCCACATCTCAGAGGATCTGACATGGACAACACACATAGACTCAGTCGTAAAAAAGGCGAAGCAGCGCCTCTACCACCTGAGACAGTTAAGGAAGTTCAGAGTATCTGGGAAGATACTCCAGTCCTTCTACTCCGGAGCTGTAGAGAGCATCTTGACTGGAAACTTCACTGCCTGGTATGGAAACAGCACGGCACAGGACAAGAAGGCCCTACAGAGAGTGGTGCGCTCAGCCGAGCGTACCACGGGTATTGCACTACCTCCCCTGCAGGTTCTATACAACAAGAGGTGCAAATCCAGAGCCTGCAGAATAATGAAAGACCCTCACCACCCCAACAACAGCCTGTTCCAGCTGCTGAGGTCAGGCAGACGCCTGCGAACCCCAGCTACTAGGACAGAGAGATTTCGGCTCAGCTTCTTCCCCCAGGCCATCAGAGCCTTGAACACTGAACTCTCCACACACAAGCACACATGACATGAGCACACACACGACATGCACGCTGTACACGCTCACACACTAGCAGCCACTTTAACATGAGCAAGCACACACTCATGCTGCACATGCCCACACTTATGGCCACTAAGGAAAGGTCACTTTAAAAATAGTATAGTAACAGTAACAGTGTATTGCACTACCAAAGGACCTAGCATGTCCTCCATGCTCTGTAAATAACTTACGTACAAATACCGATATGCCCTACTATGTTACCTGTTTATTGCACAATGTTGTTTTATTGGATTCTATTATATGTTGTTACTACTGTATTGCACATTGTTGCGGGCAAGACCACCCGCATTTCATTGTATACTTGTATGCCGTGACAAATAAAACTCTTGACTTGACTTGACTTGAAGTTGGCTGCTGTGGTAGTAAGCCATACTGGCCAGTGGTATAACTAGTAAGAGTATGAGATATAGATATAATAATATGGTATGTACTGTATACAGGTATGTGGATATGTAAGGGATAATGTATAGCTACGAGGTCATTGTCGCAAAATAATTGACCGACACGTAGTTTAAAATACCGAGCCGCCTCTGCGAGGTGTTTTAAACGTCAGTGAAGGTCAATTATTTTGCGATGATGACCGAGTAAAGCTATACATTATCCCGCTTATTACATGGCTAACTTACTAACAATATACCTAATTCATTTGACAACTCGCAGTTCTGTGGCTCTGTCAGCCCAAATAAAGTGATTATTATTATCGCGGGCAGCCTCTGTTCTGGCTCCGCTGTAATCGTCACACACACTCCGCTGTCAGTGCAGCCGCGGCAGGTGTGTCTGATTTGCTGCACTGATGTGGGCTTGATTGCGAACAGCTGCGCACATCGGTCATTATTGTCCCACAGCGGTCATTATTGTGTAATAATGACCGCTGTCGGGGGGCTATTGACCAATCACAAGCAAGCATTTCGACGAATGTGAAAACGCCATGTAATAAATATATATAATATACACACAGTATTATTGTATTTACACATCATACAAGTATGTAAACAATAATATATGGGTATAGGTGAGGTAGGTAGTTGTGATTACAGTGCAAGGCAGTTTTAGACAGTGAAGGCAGTAGATGGGTATACATTGAGTATAGTCAACAGAGTTCAGAGTAATCCCAAATTATTATAAGTGTAACGTGTTTATTTACTAGTTCTACTCTGATTGGTGTGTTTTATTGAGTAACTGTAATAGATTAACAAAATGGAAAAGTCACTTGAAAGGAATGAGGAATATAAAAGTCACTTTAAGGATAGAACAGATGTGGTTCTTGTAGTTTAGATATAGTAAGCATAACATAATGACAGAGTTAAAATTGTATATTGTATTGTAGTGTACATAGGAACCAGTGCCTTCTCAGGAATTTAGCATGTCTATTTTTATCATGCACATCTTATGTCTTACCTGTTTTTTTTTTTTAAATTTTATTATTGTATTATTGCACAATTGATGCGGGCATGACCACCCACATTTCACTGTATGCCCTGGTATGTATGTGACAAATAAACCTCTTGATTCTTGATTACAGATACTTTTAATAATTTTTTTGTATAATTCAATTATTTTTTCTTAGATTATTGTAATCCTGGTTTGTGTAATCAGTTACACTTACTCCCCAAAGTTGCACATAACAAACAAGCGACAGGTTCCTATAATTTCTGAGAACTTCCCAGAAACAATGTAGCAACTTCGCACGAGAGCTCCAGGGATATATAACGTGGGACGACCATGATCTTTCCCTGCGTTCAAAACAACACCGTTACATAACAACCCGTGTTATTATACTCTCGACTCTCCCACTCTCCAAAGCAAAGGTTGTCGAACCACCACATTTAGAAAACCTATACCACTCTGGTGTGAGTGGTCATAACAATCCCAGGTTACATGATTGATTTGATTATTAAAAATAATAAATGAGGTTGCATCACACAATTCTCTGGAGGGGAGGGAGGCAATAAGGTCCAGCTGCAGCTCCAGAGAATCCTCTCAAGGGGCAAGCCTGTGGCAGCCACAGAAAGCGCGCTGATTGGCGGAAAGTACGGACGTTTCTCGAAGTACGTCTGGCGTTTGATTGATTGATTGAATTGATTGAAAAGTTTATTAACAGATTGCAGAATGGGTACAGTACAGTACAGCTCAATACATACAATTGTTAAGGGGATGCAGACCAGAGAAAGACTTTCGTCTTGTTTACATCAGGGTCCCCCATTTTCAATTCATCATAAGATAGACAGTACTGCTACATCTATACATTTATGACATACCAGATTTGCAAATACAGTACTGTTTGTGATACAAAAAGTGTCCAGAAAAAGAGTGTATATACATTTGACATAGAAACTGTACATTGGAGGAGGTTGGGTAGGTGGGGTGGGGTTGGGTGTGTGGGGGCTGTACATTGGAGGTGGGGGGGGGGGGGGGGGGTGGGTAGGGGGGGGCACTGTACACTGTACATTGGAATACTGACAAAGCCATACTTGGTCTTTACTGTACAACTGGGTTAGAACATTTGTAGGGGCCAGTTTCGAATTGCAGTCTCCCGTAGGTGTTCTTTGAGAGTGTTTTTGAAAGTGGGTAGTGATTCACATTCCTTTACAGCTTTGGGTAGGGCGTTCCACATTGATGTGGCATAATTGCGAAACGTGTTTAGTCCCTTGTTTGAGCCGAATCTGGGTTTAACATGATTTGTGGAGCTCCCTCTGGTGTGATCGTGGTATTCACTTTTTTGAGTGGTGAAAAATTAGAGGATGTGCCCTATTGGTGCTCTTCCAATGGTCTAAACTTGACCATGTGCCCCACGGTTAAATAATGTCATGCAAAAGTGCCCTTTTGAGTGGAAGAAATTAGAGGACGTGCCCATTGGTGCCCCTCTAATGGTTAAACGTTGAAATGTTGAAAACATTGTGCTAAACCTAAAGTGCCCTTTTGAGTGGCAAAAACGAGAGGACGTGCCCATTGGTGCCACTCCAATGGTTAAACTTGACCATGTGCCCCGACGGTTGAAAACATTGCGCTAAAATGCCCTTTTGAGTGTAGAAAATGAGAGGACATGCCCATTGGTGCCCTTCCAATGGTCTAAACTTGACCATGTGCCCCCACAGTTGAAAACATTGGACTAAACCTAAAGTGCCCTTTTGAGTGGAAAAAACTACAGGACGTGCCCATTGGTGCCCTTCCAATAGTTAAACTTGACCATGTGCCACCACAGTTGAAAACATCACGCTAAAATGCCCTTTTGAGTGTCGAAAATGAGAGGACGTGCCCATTGGTCCCCCTCCAATGGTCTAAACTTGACCATGTGCCCCGACGGTTAAATAATGTCACGCAAAAGTGCGTTTTTGAGTGGAAAAAATTTGAGGATGTGCCCTATTGGTGCCCCTTTAATGGTTAAACGTGAACAGGGGCCCCCACAGTTGAAAACATTGCGCTAAATGCCATTTTTTGTGGCGAAAATGAGAGCACATGCCCATTGGTGCCCCTCCAATGGTTAAACTTTACCATGTGCCCCCACGGTTGAAAAACGTCATGCTAAAGCGCCCTATTGAGTGGTGAAAACATAGCAAGAAAATGAAATAACGTGTCTTAATGACTGCTCTGTTAGTGGATACAATGTGATGCAGATTACTAGGGCCGGGTTTCCCAAAGTGGGTGCCATGATGAAGACTAGGGGTGTTGCAAAATAAAACCCTGCTTATTGCGTTTTTGCAAGGAACCGATGGGCTATATCTAGCTAACATTTGGATGTTTCTCAATCTGCACTGGCCCTACTTTCCCCCCAATGCATCCTTTAGGTTAGGTTAGAGTAAGTTAGTTTAACTGAGGCACAAAGAATGCTGGGAACTTGAGGCACAACTCTGAGCAGCCCGTCACTACAATATTCCATCCGTTTAAGTTTTCTGTTTTAGACACATCCCCTCTTGAATGTTCAGATGCCAGAGGGCTTAATGCAGTCTGAGCTGTAACCCTGCACCCTACTGCTATGTGTGAGGTAGGTAATACAGCAAGCTTTCTTTGAAGTTGCAAAGATTGAGTTTGTTTGGCCAATTATGCATTACAATACTAATGTATGTACACTGCAAGTGCTTTTATTGATGGCAGTATGTTTTGGCCTAGGCTACTGTAGGCTAGCTGTATTACTACTGTAGCTAGCTAACTAAACAGGTACATTGCTTAGCTGATTCTATGCTAACCTGTGTTCTCAATTTAGAAATAAAGTGTACAAATTATTTTAGGATAATTTTCACAAAATATACCCATAGCACTTTAAAGTTCAGTGTGAATTGCTTTTTAAAGCTAACTTATGAGTGGTAGTAAACTTTTTTTTTTATCTACTTTTTCCCCCCATTTTTCTATTTTTCTCCCGTCTCCAATTTCGTATCGTCCAATTCTACCCTCCCCTGTCTCGAACGTTGTTAGGCCATGCCTCCCACAAGCCGGCTGCAATGTGGACGAAGCCTTGCATCACGTGTCCCCTCCGGTACTCGAGGAGGCAGCCGTCGCATCTTTTCACCTGCACAGCGCGATCTCTCGGCGGCGAGGGTCTGCGTGGGAGGGACACGCCGCCCTCGTCGCTTCCTGATTCTACTGCGCAGGTGCACCAACCGACCTGTAGGAGTCGCTGTCCACAACGTCCGATCCCCACCCACCAGCTTCCCTCCCCCTAATACTGCCAATTGTATTAGTATGAACGACCAGCCAAGCTGGTAGCAACGCAGAGAGCTGGGCTCGAACCCAGCATCTCCTGCGTTGGTGGCGAGCGCCTTGCCCACTGCGCCACCTAGCCGCCCCGAGTGGTAGTAAACTTAAAAGTGGGTTTAGCATTGGCCTATATTCTATGATTACAGAATGTCAAGGAGAGAAAGAAATCGGAAGAATATTAAAAAGCAGCTGAAAAATAACCAGTGTAGAAACTGGCGTCGGCCAATCAGAGAGCGTCTGCCAGAAATGCGGCCAGAAATGCGGCTACATATAGTACTAAATACCTATATGTCCCTATGACATAAATGTCATGTATGTTGTGTATGTCATAAATGTCTATATGAAATGAAAATGGGGGACCCTGATGGAAACAACTAAGACAAACGTCTTTCTCAGGTCTGCATCCCCTTAACAATTGTATGTATTGAGCCGTACTGTATTGTACCCATTCTGCAATCTGTTAAATAAAGTTTTCATTCATTCATTCTTTGGTAATCACGCGGCTCTGTGGCTGCCACAGGCTTGCCCAGTGAGAGGATGATTCTCCGGCGCTGCAGCTGGACCCTACTCGAGGAGGGAGGGGGCGGATCCGAGAAGTGACAGGAGGAGGGTTCCGGCCCGGAGGGGCGGGGCTGCGGGGCGGTCAGCAGTGTTGTGTGGGATGACGAGGTGCTGAAATTTCACAACGTCACTGCACTCGCCGTTGAGCACGCAGACGCACATACGCGCACACACACACACAACGAGCTCACACACACACACACACAGCTCACACTCACACACACACACACACACACATCGCGCGGCATTGGGGAAACTGTCACATTTCAAACACACCAGCAGAGAGAGAGAGAGAGAGAAAAGAGAGAGAGACACACCGACACACAGATAGAGAGAGGGAGAGAGAGAAGGAGAGAGAGAGAGAGAGAGAGCGAGAGAGAGAGAGAGAGAGAGAGAGAGAGAGAGAGAGAGAGAGAGAGAGAGAGAGAGAGAGAGAGAGAGAGAGAGAGAGAGAAGAAAAAAGTTTTGTGGATAATATCAGTTGTTTGGTGGGACCCAGCAGCCCTGCCTGCCGCTTGTGTGGCGGTTTTTCATATTCCTCCTCACCCACCACGGTGTCCGCCGCGTCTTCTTTACCGGAGGTATTTAACGGTTATTATTATTATTATTATTATTATTGAATCGATCGCCGGAGGGATTTCGCCCCCCCCCCGCCCGCCCCACGGATATATCACTGCTATTAAATGATTATGGAGATGAAGAGCAAGATGGACTGTCCCGCTCTCCCTCCTGGCTGGAAGAAAGAAGAAGTCATCCGGAAGTCGGGACTCAGCGCTGGCAAGAGTGATGTGTATTACTACAGGTAATACAACAACAACAACAGCCTTTTGATTGATTGATTGATTGATTGATTGATTGGAAATTGTATTAACAGATTGCAGAATGGGTACAATACAGTGCAGCTCAGACAATACACACAATATTGGGGATGCAGACCAGAGAAAGACTTTCAGGGTCCCCCGTTTTCAATTCATCATAACATACATGACATACAGATAGACAGTACTGCTACATCTATACATTTATGACATACCAGATTTACAAATACAGTACTGTTTGTGATACAAAAATAGTAAAAAAAAGAAAAAAGAAGAGAGTATATACATTTGACGAAGAAACTGTACACTGTACACATCAATAGTGATACCTGTATTACTACAGGTAATAATAATAATAATAATAATAATAATAATAATAATAATAATAATAATAATAATAATAATAATAATCATCAAGAGTGATGTGTATTTACTACAGGTAATAATAATAATAACAACAACAGCCTAATCATCAAGAGTGATGTGTATTTATTACAGGTAATAATAATAACAACAGCCTAATCATCAAGAGTGATGTATATTTACTACAGGTAATAATAATAATAATAATAATAATAATAATAATAATAATAATAATAATAATAATAATAATAATAGCCTAATCATCAAGAGTGATGTGTATTTACTACAGGTAATAATAATAACAACAACAGCCTAATCATCAAGAGTGATGTGTATTTACTACAGGTAATAATAATAACAACAGCCTAATCATCAAGAGTGATGTATATTTACTACAGGTAATAATAACAACAGCCTAATCATCAAGAGTGATGTGTATTTACTACAGGTAATAATAATAATAATAATAATAATAATAATAATAATAATAATAATAATAATAATAATAATAATAATAATAATAATAATAATAACAGCCTAATCATCAAGAGTGATGTGTATTTACTACAGGTAATAATAATAACAACAGCCTAATCATCAAGAGTGATGTGTATTTACTACAGGTAATAATAATAACAACAGCCTAATCATCAAGAGTGATGTGTATTACTACACGAGTGATGTGTATTACTACACGAGTGATGTGTATTACTACACGAGTGATGTGTATTACTACAGGTAATAACAGCCTGATCACCAGGATGACATGTCATCTTGCCTTGTGTCTGACAGCCAGGCAATAGTATCAGTGTTTCCCCTAGGATTTTTTTCAGGGGGGGGGTGGTAGGCCCCCAAAACTACTAGTGTTTTCGCAGGGCGCGCGTGTCACGGATACATGGTGTCAACAGTGTCGTCATAGACGCGTGCAGTAAGGTGGTTGTTAGTATCGGTGCATTTCTCTACACTGAGCTGAAATTAAACGATTGCACATAAATTAGGTAAATAAATATTAACAAGGTGATTGATTGAATGAACATTTTATTAACAGATTGCAGAATGGGTACAATACAGTACGGCTCAATACACACAATTGTTAAGCGGATGCAGACCAGAGAAAGACTTTCGTCTTGTTTACATCAGGGTCCCCCATTTTCATAATGAATTGTAAGTAAGGGTGCAATTAGCACCGTGCAATCCATTCTTTGTGGATCTAGCCCTGAGACTTGTTACACACGATGCTAGTCAGTAGGGATGCACCGAATATTCGGCCACCGAAAATTATCGTCCGAAAATTGTTCAAAAAGGCACTTTCGGCTTTCGGCCGAAAGGGTTTTAGCTTTTAGCACCGGAAAAATATCACAGAATGTCAAAGAACAGGGTTACGTTCGTAACCTAACGTGTTGTTGTGATGATGACGTAATCAAAACACGGCTACAGACATTACATGCGCAACGTGTAACGTGAGCTCTTCAGTCCTGCATTCTACAGCCTGTGATAACTCCTCTTGCGAGTTGCGCTGTTTCTATGTAAACTCCACGAGCAACACTTCTTCTTCTTATTGGGGCCCGCGAGCAACACGTCCAATAAATGAGTCTTTAACATGCTTTATATCCTCGCCATTACTATATGCCCGTCGCGGTTAAAAACCTTTTTAAGCCATTTTGAAGGGACGGTTTATGGACTCAATTGACAATGAGAATGGACAGATAGCAATACTATAAAGTATAGATTTAGCTCTACAAACAGCCCCACGTCTGTTTACATTTGCTGGTCCTCTAGCGATTTATTAGACGCATCCCAATGGCCCCGAATGTGTTAAAGGGATATTTCACTATTTCACTCCTCCCATTCCTCCCAGGTGTCAGGCTCCTCATTCACTTCTGCTCCTTTCGAGGACCAGTTCATACTTCTGTGCTGTTGCAACAGTGCAGCCACCTTGGTGTCTGACGTCCAATCGCTAGTGAGGGGAACGTTGCCGGACCTAGTCCACTTTTTTATACGTCAAGAATATCCCTTTACAGTTGCTGGGAATGCGATGGGACGAACAGAAGCCACATCCGTTACCTCCGCTAAGTGATTTATCTAGCTTCAAGTCTGTCTCCTCCGCTAAGTGATTTATCTAGCTTCAAGTCCATCTCTGCTAAGTGATTTATCTAGCTTCAAGTCTGCCTCCTCTGCTAAGTGATTTATCTAGCTTCAAGTCCATCTCTGCTAAGTGATTTATCTAGCTTCAAGTCTGTCTCCTCCTCTGCTAAGTGATTTATCTAGCTTCAAGTCTGCCTCCTCTGCTAAGTGATTTATCTAGCTTCAAGTCTGTCTCCTCTGCTAAGTGATTTATCTAGCTTCAAGTCTGTCTCCTCTGCTAAGTGATTTATCTAGCTTCAAGTCTGCCTCCTCTGCTAAGTGATTTATCTAGATTCAAGTCTGTCTCCTCTGCTAAGTGATTTATCTAGCTTCAAGTCTGTCTCCTCTGCTAAGTGATTTATCTAGCTTCAAGTCTGTCTCCTCCTCTGCTAAGTGATTTATCTAGCTTCAAGTCTGCTCTGCTAAGTGATTTATCTAGCTTCAAGTCTGTCTCCTCCTCTGCTAAGTGATTTATCTAGCTTCAAGTCTGTCTCCTCTGCTAAGTGATTTATCTAGCTTCAAGTCTGTCTCCTCTGCTAAGTGATTTATCTAGCTTCAAGTCTGTCTCCTCTGCTAAGTGATTTATCTAGCTTCAAGTCCGTCTCCTCTGCTAAGTGATTTATCTAGCTTCAAGTCTGTCTCCTCTGCTAAGTGATTTATCTAGCTTCAAGTCTGTCTCCTCCTCTGCTAAGTGATTTATCTAGCTTCAAGTCTGCTCTGCTAAGTGATTTATCTAGCTTCAAGTCCGTCTCCTCCTCTGCTAAGTGATTTATCTAGCTTCAAGTCTGCCTCCTCTGCTAAGTGATTTATCTAGCTTCAAGTCTGTCTCCTCTGCTAAGTGATTTATCTAGCTTCAAGTCTGTCTCCTCTGCTAAGTGATTTATCTAGCTTCAAGTCTGTCTCCTCTGCTAAGTGATTTATCTAGCTTCAAGTCCGTCTCCTCTGCTAAGTGATTTATCTAGCTTCAAGTCTGTCTCCTCTGCTAAGTGATTTATCTAGCTTCAAGTCTGTCTCCTCTGCTAAGTGATTTATCTAGCTTCAAGTCCGTCTCCGCCGCTAAGTTCATCTTGGAACAAGATACAGGAGGACCTAAAATTACCAGGACTGGTCACCCTCGGAGAATTCAAAGCCATTTTAAAATCCTACGAACTCAGTTCCCTTGGTCAGTGCAACTGTGTTTGATAATTTGCCTGTTTGATAACTTGCCTGAAATTGGAGCTTGATGTAAATGTTTTATCTGTATTTTATTGTGATGTTCTTTTTTATGTTGAAACTTTCTGCTGCCTTGCTTGGCCAGATCGCTCTTGAAAAAGAGATTTTAATCTCAATGATGCTTATCTGGTTAAATAAAGGATTTGATTGATTGATTGAAGTGATTTATCTAGCTTCAAGTCTGTCTCCTCTGCTAAGTGATTTATCTAGCTTCAAGTCCGTCTCCGCCGCTAAGTGATTTATCTAGCTTCAAGTCCGTCTCCTCTGCTAAGTGATTTATCTAGATTCAAGTCTGTCTCCTCTGCTAAGTGATTTATCTAGCTTCAAGTCTGTCTCCTCTGCTAAGTGATTTATCTAGCTTCAAGTCTGTCTCCTCTGCTAAGTGATTTATCTAGCTTCAAGTCCGTCTCCTCTGCTAAGTGATTTATCTAGATTCAAGTCCGTCTCCTCTGCTAAGTGATTTATCTAGCTTCAAGTCCGTCTCCTCTGCTAAGTGATTTATCTAGATTCAAGTCCCTCTCCTCCGCTAAGTGATTTATCTAGCTTCAAGTCTGTCTCCTCTGCTAAGTGATTTATCTAGCTTCAAGTCCGTCTCCTCTGCTAAGTGATTTATCTAGCTTCAAGTCTGTCTCCTCCTCTGCTAAGTGATTTATCTAGCTTCAAGTCTGTCTCCTCTGCTAAGTGATTTATCTAGCTTCAAGTCTGTCTCCTCTGCTAAGTGATTTATCTAGATTCAAGTCTGTCTCCTCTGCTAAGTGATTTATCTAGCTTCAAGTCTGTCTCTGCTAAGTGATTTATCTAGCTTCAAGTCTGTCTCCTCCGCTAAGTGATTTATCTAGCTTCAAGTCTGTCTCCTCCACTAAGTGATTTATCTAGCTTCAAGTCAGTCTCCTCTGCTAAGTGATTTATCTAGCTTCAAGTTCGTGCTGTTTATGACTATGATGATTGATTGATTGATTGAAAAGTTTAGGGGGGGGGGACATTGTACATTGGAATACTGACATACATTTGACATAGAAACTGTACATTGGAGGAGGTTGGGTAGGTGGGTTGGGGTTGGGTGGGGCTGTACATTGGAGGTGTGGGGGGGGGGGGGGGGGGGGGGGGTTGGGTAGGGGGGGGGCACTGTACATTGGAATACTGACAAAGCCATGCTTGGTCTTTATTGTACAACTGGGTTAGGACATTTGTAGGGGCCAGTTCCGAATTGCAGTCTCCCGTAGGTGTTCTTTGAGAGTGTTTTTGAAGGTGGGTAGTGATTCACATTCCGTTACAGCTTTGGGTAGGGCGTTCCACATTGATGTGGCATAATTGCGAAACGTGTTTAGTCCCTTGTTTGAGCCGAATCTGGGTTTTACATGATTTGTGGAGCTCCCTCTGGTGTTGTGATCGTGGTATTCACTGACCTTTGGGAAGTATTTTGACATGTACATGGGTACCTTGGTTGTGTAGTGTATCTTGTAGACCAGGCCCATTGCAAGTTGCAGTACTCTGTCGTCTACTCTAAGCCATCCTAGGTTGGCAAAGTGTGCAGGGGTGAGGTGGGTTCTAGGTGTAACGCCCTCTATTGCAACCCGTCTTTGATCTTTACTGATTGGCTTTATTTCCGTTCAAAGAGAACATATTTATTCCGAACCGTAAAACTGTGAAAACATACATGATACATTATACATATATAAGCATTGTATATGATTCTTACTATAACTTAGAGACGATAACTGCCCACATACTGCCTAAAACGTAAAGCAATAACTACAATAACTATGGTCCTTGGCCTCCACAGGACGAATCACCTCAGCCTGCGCCTGGAGGGAGAGGGGAAGATAGAAAGATAGAAGGATAGAGATATAGAGAAAGATAGAGGGCGCAAGAGACTTCATTCTGCTTCCACCAGCGTCACCATCTTATGGATGGGCCTCTCCAGGTGGACTGGTGTGGAGATGCGCTTTCCTTTCTTATCAAGGTTGGGGTCGCTGATAAGCAACTTAAGTCTTCGCACTCTCCCATCTCTCCCTAGGTACACCTCAATAACCTTCGCCATCCTCCACTGGTTACATGGTGTGGACTCATGCTGTAGGAGTACAATGTCATCGACCCTTGCGTTCCTATGATCCTTGGTCCACTTCTGTCTCTGTTGGAGGTGCAGGAGGTACTTATTCTTCCATCTTGTCCAGCAGTGGGTGGATAAGATTTGAACTCGCCGCCATCCTTTGCCGATGTACAGATCTTCCTTGACGAACTGTCCAGGAGGTGGAGCGAGGATTGTGGCCTTCGTGGTCAGGATGTGGCTTGGTGTCCGGGGCTCTGGACTAGATGAATCATTGAGCCAATCCGTGGTCAGAGGTCTGCTGTTTACAACCGCTATAACTTCATATGGGAAGATGGTCAAGACAAGCCCTGTCAAGCTCCTTCTGATGGTGCGTCTTTGTCTTTCCCAGAAAGCAGCAGGCGTCTGCGTTGCCGCCTTTGTGGGTCCTTTGGCTTCCACAGGTTTCTTGGCTGCTGGCTTCTTGGCGGGCTTGTTGGCTTTAACCTCAGCCTGGTTGATCTTGAGAGAGCCGGAGGCTCCGGTACCCTTGACCTGGAACAGGGTTCCTGGACCAGGGTTCTTGTCCCCGTCATAGCCACCGACAGCTAGAGCATTCGTTACGGCAGACAGAGACACACGGCTCCTTCCCACCTTGACTTTTCCACGTGGTCCAAAGCGTTCCATCCCGTAGTAGGTGAATGGCGGAGCGGTTTCCATTCGTTCCTCCAGGAGGTCTGCCATTCTTTGCTGTTCCGTGCATCGTCTGAACTTCCTGCACGTAGTGCACTTGTAGATATGGGATGATACTGCCTTGCTGCAGCCTAGTATCCATATGCCATTGGATCGGAGTGCATTCATGGTCATCCCTCGTCCCTGATGGTGCACTCTCTCATGATAGTGCTTGACGAGTAACCCAGACACATGACTGTCCTTTGGAAGGACCGCTGGATGCTTCCCCTGTGGCTGTAAGGCGGCATGCGTTAGGCGGCCGCCAACTCTGAGGACGCCTTGGTCATCCAGGAATGGACCTAACCGGTGCAGCTTAGTGGCTCTGCCCTTGACTGGTGTCTCTTGGTGACTCTGGAGTACCTGTATGTCTTGTGAAAAGGTGGCTTCTTGCACCATCTTGATTCTGGTTAGCTCCGCTTCTCTCCTTTCCTCTAGACTGGTGGCTTCACAGGACTTTGGCTGGTGACCTTTCCTTTCTTTCACATGGCGCTGGAGTCTGGCGATAGCTTTCACCAGTCTGGACCAGTCTGAGAACTTGTGTACACGCTCTAGCAGCGGCCAGACTTCTTTCACCCGTGTGGTGAGCACCTGGGCCTTCCTAAGTTCAGGGTCGTCACTCGCGATCTCTCCCACCTTGCCTTCTCCACTTGGTAACCCTTTCTGCCAAAGAAAGTCTGGCCCGGTGACCCAGTTAAAGGCTATCAGTGGCTCTGCTGTGAGACCTCTTGAGGCATGGTCGGCTGGATTCTCTTCCGACGCCACATACCTCCATTGTGTAGACTCTGTGCTTTGCTTGATGCGTTCCATTTTCGACTGGAACCTTAGATCCTCTTGGGGGATGGGGGTGGCCTCTGACGCTCTTTCAGCAACGTCAGGCTCCAGCATCTTTATGTCATCTGCAGGTAACACAACTTCCTTGATCGGTGTTCTACCGACATCGTGCCCTTCACTTATTGTCGAGATCTTTAGCTGACCTGGTTCACCCTTTGTGTTGAGAGCCTTTGCTGTCATTTCGCGGATCAAGGTTGTGTCACTTTGTGTATCGAGGAGTGCGATACATCTGTCTTCTTGCCTTGTTTCTGCTACAGCTAGCAGTGGAGACCGCTGCTGGTTTTGCCTTGGTTGTGCTTCTGCTGGCAGTGGCGCCTGGTACCGGTCTTGCCTTGCTTGTGGTGCAGCTTGCAGTTGGGGTTGCCGTGGTGGTGCTGCAGCTGGCCGTGAAAAGTGGTGCTGCCCTACGCTTGCCTGAGACGTGACTTCCTCTTTCACAGCGACGCCTCGCTCTTGCGACACATTTATTTCTCCAGCTGGGTAGCCACTTTGGCTGGCTGCTTGAGCTGCACCTTTGGGCTGATCGTATACTTGCGGTCGTGCCGTGGCAGCCCTTAGCGTCTTCCTAGTTTCCAATTGCTTTAATTCTTCTTCTTCTACTTCTTCTTCTTCTACTTCTTCTTCTTCTTCTACTTCTTCTTCTTCTGCTTCTTCTTCTTCTACTTCTTCTTCTTCTACTTCTTCTTCTTCTTCTTCTTCTTCTTCTGCGGTTTCAGCATCCTGCTGAACCTTTCTCTGTGCAGCTTCTAGCACCCTTTGTCTTTCCGCGGCTTCAGCATCCTGCTGAACCTTTCTTTCCGCGGTTTCAGCCTCTTCGTTGGCTTTTCTTTGTGCAGCTTCAGCGTCTAGTGTCTGAATTGCTTCCTGCCTTTGACCCTCTTGCTCTCGTGGAGCCCTCTGAGGTGCCTGCCTTGGGGTTGAGTGGGCTTGCAGTGGCGCCGGTCTGTCTCCAGCTGGGTAGTCACGTTGGCTGGTTGCTTGAGCTGCCTGTAGCTCCAGCTCGGCTACCACTAGCGCTCCTTCTCTGCGTTTAGCCTCTAGCGCTCCTTGTCTTTCTGCGCTTTCTGCCTCTTGTTTGACCTTTCTTTCCGCCTTTTCGGCCTCTTGTCTGGCCTTTCTTTCAGCGTTGTCAGCATCCACTTGTGCCTTTAACTGTGCCTCTTCGGCTACCAGTTTACGGATTGCTTCACTGTGCTCCTCTTGCACTCGCAAGCCGTCTACGATGGCTTGTCTAGCCGCCACGGCAGCGGCGGAGATTCTTCTGCTTGATGCGGAGGAGTTACTGTGGCGAGAGCTGATGCCTGTCCTGCCTGAGGCTACCGACCCGCTCTCGATCCCGTCTGCTTCTTCTAGCCCGTAAGAACAGTCTCTTTGCAAGTATCTCTGTGTCTCGGGTGCAGCGGTCGATGGTGCGCTGTGCGTTACTTTCAGGCGCTTCAATGCTCTTCCAAGCATCATAGAATAGAATAGAATAAAATAGAATAGAATAGAATAGAATAGAATAGAATAGAATAGAATAGAAATATTTTTATTATCCCGTGGGAAATTTGACACTGCAAATCGCTCAACATTTAAACATTTAGACAGGACAGGTCACAAATTAGAATAATAACACAAATCAAATCAAGTTGCCTAGGATAAGAGTAGAGTAAAATAGGATACAATTAAATGAAATAAAATATACAGAAATAAATACAGTAAAAATATACTGAGCATACTGAGCATGGGGTAAACAATTTGGTCAATATAATTATAATTTAAATCTAAATGAAATATGAAATATATATTCCAGTATTCACAGTGTCACAAGGTGCAGTATGCTTCAGGTAGTGTATTGTCCTCCTTGGGTCCCTATAAGTCCTAGATCAATGTCTGGCAGCCGTCGCTGCCCCCTGTTGTGGAGCCTGGAGGCCGCTAGTCGCGGCCTCCTGCCACTATTGAGCTGCCGCTCTGTGCTCAGTGATGCAGTGAGGCACAGTGATGCATTATATAGTCTGATGGCTGTTGGAATGAAGGACTTCCTGTGCCGTTCAGTGCTGCATTTGGGTAGTGTGAGCCTAGCACTGAACATGCTCCTCCTGTCAGCCAAGTCTGTGTATAGTGGGTGGGTGGGGTTTTCCCTGATGGCCTGGAGCTTAGCGAGGCTCCTCCTCTCCGCCACCCTCGCTAGAGAGTCCAGCTCCACCCCAACCACGCTGCTGGCCTTCCTGACCAGCTTATCCAGCCTGGTTGTGTCCACTGCTCTCAGTCCACTGCCCCAGCAGGTCACAGCGTACAAGAAGGCGCCCGCCACCACCGACTCATAGAACATCCTCAACATCCTTGTACAGACATTGAAGGATCTCAGCCTTCTGAGGAAGTAGAGTCGGCTCTGGCCCTTCTTGTATAGTGCTTCTGCATGTTTTGACCCGTTCAGTTTGTTGTCGATGTGCACACCGAGGTATTTGTACACCTCAACCATGTCCACATCAACTCCCCTGATGGAAACGGGGGTCACAGGTGCACCCCTCCTCCTCCCCAGCTCCACAACCAGTTCCTTGGTCTTCGCCACATTTAGCTGCAGGTGGTTTTTATCGCACCATGTGACAAAGTCCACTACCAGTTCCCGGTATTCCCTCTCGTCACCGTCCTTTATACATCCCACTATCGCAGAGTCATCAGAAAACTTCTGAAGGTGGCAGGACTCTGACCGATAGTGGAAATCGTTGGTGTAGACAGTGAAGAGGAAGGGAGAGAGGACTGTCCCCTGCGGGGCCCCGGTGTTGCTGACCAGTCTGTCTGACACACAGCTCCGTAGGCGCACGTACTGTGGTCTTCCCGTCAGATAGTCCACAACCCAGGACACCAGGGGGGCCTCTACTTGCATCGCCTCCAACTTCTCACCCAGTAGCCCAGGCCTTATGGTATCAAAAGCACTGGAGAAGTCAAACAACATGATTCTCACAGTGCTCCCCGGCTTGTCTAGGTGAGTGTAGGCTCGGTTCAGCAGGTAGATGACAGCATCCTCTACCCCCAGTCGGGGCTGGTATGCGAACTGGAGTGGGTCTATTTGGGGTTTGGTCACCGGGCGGAGTTGCTCCAGGACTAACCTCTCCATGGTCTTCATTATATGAGAGGTTAGAGCCACCGGCCTGTAGTCCTTGGACGTGCTGGGACACGGGCACTTGGGGACAGGGACCACACAGGAGGTTTTCCACAGTGTCGGGACATAGGCCGCCTTCAGCTTATTAAGGGCCTTGCCTACTTAACTCTCGTACCACCGCCTACAACCTGGGTAGAGAGTCAGGAAACATGGAGGAGTATAAGGCTTCAGTCTATACTCTACGCAAGGCTGTCAAACTTGCTAAGAGGACATATGCTGATAAACTGGAGACACAAATGGCACAAAACGACACAAGAGGATTATGGCAGGGACTGAAGACAATAACTGACTATAAAGTCAGCGCCCCCTCAATGGGGAGCGACGACGCCTCCCTCGCGGACAAGCTCAACATCTTCTACGCTCGGTTTGGTGTAGACAGTGGCGCTGCTGGCTCTCCGGCTAGTGACGTCACTGGCGCGCCGGCTGTTGTGGAGGGGGGGGGGCAACCGCGAGGGGGGGGGGACGCTCTCTCGTTGTCGGAACACAGTGTGAGAAGAGCATTTATGCAGGTGAACACCAGGAAGGCTGCTGGCCCAGATGGCATAACAGGACGTATACTCAAGACCTGTGCCAACCAGCTGGCCCCTGTGTTCACCGCCATATTTAATCAATCACTGGCGGAGTCAGTGGTCCCTGCCTGCTTCAAGATGTCTACCATCATCCCGGTGCCGAAGAAACCCTCCCCAGCATGTCCAAATGACTACAGACCGGTGGCACTCACCTCTGTGGTCATGAAATGTTTCGAGAGGCTGGTCAAGGACCACATTTGTGCCTCCCTCCCCAGTGATATGGACCCTATGCAATTTGCATACAGGACAAACAGGTCCACCGACGACGCGGTCTCCCAGGTACTGCACAGCACCCTCTCGCACCTTGACCGTCAGAAGGGGGGCTATGTGAGACTGTTGTTCATTGACTACAGCTCAGCGTTCAACACCATAGTCCCCACCAGACTGGTGGACAAGCTGATCGAGCTAGGTCTGAGCTCCGCCCTGAGCGCCTGGGTACTGGACTTTCTGAGCGAAAGACCCCAGGCGGTCAGGGTGGGGGGTCAGACCTCCAACACCATCACCCTGAGCATCGGGTCCCCCCAGGGCTGTGTTCTGAGCCCCCTGCTGTACTCACTCTACACACACGACTGTGTGGCCAAGTTCAGCTCCAACTCCATAGTGAAGTTCGCAGATGACACAGTGGTGGTGGGGCTGATCTCGGACAACGACGAGAAGGCCTACCGGGAGGAGGTTGAGGTACTGGAACGCTGGTGCCAGGACAACAGCCTGCTCCTGAACATTGGTAAAACCAAGGAGCTGATCGTGGATTATAGGAGAGGACAGCAGGAGACGCACACACCACTGATGATTAACGGGGCTACCGTGGACAGGGTGAGCAGCTTCAAGTACCTGGGGGTCCACATCTCAGAGGACCTGACATGGTCAACACACATAGACACAGTAGTAAAGAAGGCGAAACAGCGTCTCTACCACCTGAGACAGTTAAGGAAGTTCAGAGTATCGGGAAAGATACTCCAGTCCTTCTACTCAGGAGCTGTAGAGAGCATCCTGACCGGAAACATCACTGCCTGGTATGGAAACAGCACGGCACAGGACAAGAAGGCCCTACAGAGAGTGGTGCGCTCAGCCGAGCGCACCACGGGTATTGCACTACCCCCCCTGCAGGTTCTATACAACAAGAGGTGCAAATCCAGAGCCTGCAGGATAATGAAAGACCCTCACCACCCCAATAACAGCCTGTTTCAGCTGCTGAGGTCAGGCAGACGCCTGCGAACCCCAGCTACTAGGACGGAGCGGCTTAGGCTCAGCTTCTTCCCCCAGGCCATCAGAGCCATGAACAATGAACATTGAGTGCTCAGAACATTGAACTGTCCACACACAAGCACACATGAACACACACACGACACGCACACTGTGCACGCTCACACACGAGCAGCCACTTAACACTTTAACATGAGCGGGCACACACTCATGTCGCACACACGCACACTTATGGCCAAAGGAAAGGACACTTTAAATTAGAATAACAGGAACAGTGTATTGCACTACCAAAGCTAACTAGCATGTCCCATATGCTCTGTAAATAACTATGTACAGATACCGAGATGTCACTCCATGTTACCTGCTACCTGTTACTGCACAATGTTGTTTCCTTCTTTTGATTCTATTATATGTACCACTGTATTGCACATCGTTGCGGGCAAGACCACCCGCATTTCATTGTATACCTGTATGCCGTGACAATTAAAACTCTTGACTTGACTTGACTACTGTAGTGATGTGTTTAAGTACGTTGCATGAGTCCGGGGTACCCAGCACCCTGTTCTCAGCTTCCCGCATCGCCTTCTGCCATCTTTCCTTGCACTTATCAAACCGCCGTGCAACCTTTGTCCTTTGCTCATCCTTCAGTTCTTGAGCCGCGGCCGTCAACTTGCGCTCTCTGGGCCTGTCTTGGCCCTCTGCCGCCGGTGTTGGCTCCTCCTCCACCATCGTCTTGGAATGGCTGCCACTATCAGACATCTTGATGTAATGCCACGATGTTCGATGTTCTAGAATGTTCCGCTATGACTTCATCCAGAACGTTCCAGAATGTTGTGGCAGTGGTAATGTTCTAGCATCCCTGTACTGCTATGACTTCATCCAGAACGTTCCAGAATGTTGTGGCAGCGATACTGTTCTAGACTTACTGTAGTGCTGCTACTGAAGAGCCATCGTGGTGCATCCAAGTTTTACTGTAACGCCCTCTATTGCAATGATGACTCAACCCGTCTTTGATCTTTACTGATTGGCTTTATTTCCGTTAGAAGAGAACATCTTTATTCCGAACCGTAAAACTGTGAAAACATACATGAAATACAATAAATCACTGATCAAACCATAACAACATACATACATATTATCGGTCTTTGCAAGGTTGGTTGTTAACCCACTGAACTTAACTACAAGCGCATTACGGCCCCAAATGTACCTTGTTGACTGCATGCAATACAAGAGGAAATTAGGGACTCTGGTCTTGGTGTTACTCTGCTGATGGTTGGGGAGAAGTGAGCGATCGACCCTTGTAACTTCTCTCTATTTATACATTGTGGAGCGGAGGTCTGGAAGGTTCTGCTATGACATCACTGCTCTGACGTCACAACCTTCCAGAACGTTCTAGCCTGTTCTAACCGGTTCTGGAAGGTACTTCTATGACATCACTGCTATGACATCACAACCTTCCAGAACGTTCTAACCTTTTCTAACCGGTGCTACTAAGACCTCACACTGAAGCTTAACTTGAATTACACTATGACACGCCTGCAGTTACACTAGGAGTCAGGTCAAGCAGTAGTCTGACTAGTTTGTTTTGAGATGTTTGTAATTTGGTTTTTAGTGCCTTTGAGGTGCTTTGGTACCATGAGGTGCAAGCATAGTCGTAGTACCCTTGAATGAGTGCTCCTGCCAGAGTCTTCAGGGTATTCTTGTTTAACAGAGAGGAGATCTGGTACAAGAATCGAGTTTGTTGGTTGACTTTTTTTATTACATTGGATGCCATTTTGTCACAGGAAAGATTACCCTCTAGGATGGAACCCAGGTAGGTAATTTCATCTTTCCTTGTGACAATATTGTCACCCACTGTAACTGAGAAGCCGTCGGTCTTGCTGAGTTTGTTATTTGAACCGAAGAGAATGGACTCTGTTTTGCCCATGTTTAATGATAGTTTGTTGTCGGCGAGCCATATGCAGATTTTGTCTAGTTCCGAGCTGAGGGTTTTTTCAACCTGTAACTTGTTCTTGTCAGAGACCAGCAGGGCTGAGTCGTCCGCAAACAGGAACAAGTTGCAGTCACAAGCTGACGACATGTCATTTGCATAAATTAGGTATATGTATATCTAGCTTCTAGATGTATAATTTCCACCCAGGCTAACGTTTACCCCTAGCATACCACCAGACACGGTACACGGAATCGTAGTGAAAAGGCTTTAGCGGCGGGTTTAGTCTGTGAGCCCTCTCGGGGGGGGGGGGGGGGGGGGGGTTTGTCATGAGGTCACTAAAGCTAAAGTTATTAGGCCGGCCGGGGTCTGTCTGGGGTTCACAAGTACTTTCACGTTGAGGATAAACAACACGTCACAGGGAGCTTAGTTTTTTAAAGCGTGCTGCAGGTCACAACCGCGACGGTGGCAAGAGTGAAACCTCGGATGAGAATAGACGCTCTTACACATTATCTCACGTAACAAAGTCTCAGAGTGCATGAGAGAGGGAGCCAATAGATGTGTTTGTAGCCGGTGACTGAATGTCTGCGTGTGTGGGTGTGTGTGGGTGTGTGTGCCGTAAACAGCTCAATAAAATGTAGGTGGGTTCTAGATGATAGTGAATCATTTGTTAATTTGATTATTATCACAACTGAATATATGTTGGCCAATTTGAACACTTGCTCCACAGTTCACAGCAGTGACGCTGCAGACGGTGACAGTGACGGTGGTTTCTGTAATGAATGTCCTTTCATTTCAAGGAACACGCCAACATGATGGGAAATGCACTCACTGTCTTCTCCATGAGTCAGACAATAAGATTTATACTAGGGATGTTAGATATTGGCTTTTTTTAACGATATCCGATATACTGATATTGTCCAACTCTTTCCGATACCGATATCAACCGATACCGATATATGCAGGGTTCCCCCCCCCAAAACACAACATTATGCATACTTTTCACAATAAATGTAATAAGAATGTTGTTGCTTGCCAAATAAAGGTTAAAAAAAAGTTAAAAAAAATAAACGATACCGATAATTTCCGACATTACATTTGAATGCCAATATCGGCTGATAATATCGGACATCCCTAATTGATACCAATTCCCTCTCTGCGTTCAGTAGAAAGCTATTCAGCTACAAGCAAGCCTAGCTTAGTTCAGATGAATGGAAGTGGATACGGACCACTAGCCTAGCTTAAAACCCAGGAGAGGTGTTTTTGCCCAACGCTAGCCGGTCCGTATCCGCGTCCATTCATTTGTGCTAAGCTAGCCTAGCTTGCAGAAGGATAGCTTTGTCTGACTCTGGAGGAGACGGTAAGTGCATTTCCCATAAGGTTGGTGTGTTCCTTTAATATATCGTCTAATGCAGTGGTTCTAAACCCAGGGGTCATTAGATCCTTGTGGATCTCCTTGTGGATAATAATAATAATAATAATAATAATAATAATAATAATAATAATAATAATAATAATAATAATAATAATAATAATAATAATAAAGTTGATCGATCAGCTGAAATGTTTCTGGTTTGAATCCCTACCAGACCACCACATATTATTATTATTATTATTATTATTTGTTATGGTTTGTAACCGACCTCAAACGCAACGGCACAGAGAGGAAGTTCAGAGTTAGCCAAAGCAAGGGCGTATTTATTTACAGAGTCACAAGATGGAATGAAGTACAGCAATCGAACAAACGGGGAATCTGGCATGTGAAGATGTTGCGGCTCTGCAGATACTCCCAGTAGGTAGTGGTGAGGTATTGGCTAG
>NC_140176.1:90834643-90839643 GCF_963971535.1 Notolepis coatsorum | reverse complement strand
TACTAATTATATCCGTTGGACATGTGGGTTCCAAGTCATTCTTCTTAACCCTTTCACTACCACACTACCAAACGGTTAACCCTTTCACTGCGACAATTCAGGAGGTTAACCCTTTCACTGCCACACGGCAAATGGGTCTGTCTGTAGTGTGGTAGTGAAAGGGTTAACTTTCTGTAGTGTGGTTGTGAAAGGGTTAAGGGACCAACAAAACAACAACCACATACACACACATGTGCTGAGAGAGATGGAGAGACACAGCGACCAGCTCCAACAAAGTGGCTCAAAAGTCGGGCAAGTTGACAAACAACAGAGGAGGAGTTACGATGCCAAGTTTAATTAGATCCTGGTGATCAACGAAGCCGAGTCATCAGACAACACAACTGTTGAGCAGCCAAGAAATATGATCTTATTAGAGTGGAATGTTAGAAGATGGCAACCCCAAAAAGTCAGAGAAACAATGTATTTTATTATCGTTATTTTCAAATAAAAGGATTTTCTTCATAAAAACAAGATTTTCTCTTAAAAAAAAGTGTTCTTGAACTCTTGTAAAAAAAAAAAAAAAAAAAAACACCAAAGCGGTAAATTTTTGGTGAAGTGACCCTTTAATAATCCCATTCAGAGCTCCTTCCTGCCTCCATCGCGGCGTTGTTGTTTCTGAAAGTCCTTAATGAAGGGTCACGTTACATATTTTGCATCAACAAAAGCGACCCCCCCCCCCCCCCCCCTCCTCCTTCCTCCTCTCGGGGGGAAAGACCCGCCTCTCGTTCTCATTCAGACGGCTGAGGTCGGGGCCCCTGTGTGGAGACAGCGGCTGTTTGCCCTGCTTGAGCTTCTCGGCGGCGTCCCACAGGGCCTCGCTGCGGGGCCCCGCGCAGGTCCCCGTGGTGTAGGCTTACATGGCGCGCAGGTCTGGTCTGCGCTCTCAGGGCCCCCGGCTTAATTCTGCCTCTCGGACAGACGTGGATTCTCAATGGAGATTCCTGTTTTGCTGCAGTCTGCGCCGTCATTTCCTGCCTCTCCTCGTCCCGATCGCACCGTCTAGGGTGTGAGTCGTGAAGAACGCATTACCCTGTTGTTGTTTTTCTTGTGCTTTCGGTTCCTGTTTTGGCCCGGCGTGTCGTCGAGAGTTATATTAGTGTTTCACAGAGGGCTATATTAGTGTTTCACGGAGAGCTATATTAGTGTTTCACGGAGAGTTATATTAGTGTTTCACGGAGGGCTATATTAGTGTTTCACAGAGAGTTATATTAGTGTTTCACAGAGGGCTATATTAGTGTTTCACAGAGGGCTATATTAGTGTTTCACGGAGAGCTATATTAGTGTTTCACAGAGGGCTATATTAGTGTTTCACAGAGGGCTATATTAGTGTTTCACGGAGAGCTATATTAGTGTTTCACAGAGGGCTATATTAGTGTTTCACGGAGAGCTATATTAGTGTTTCACAGAGGGCTATATTAGTGTTTCACAGAGGGCTATATTAGTGTTTCACGGAGGGCTATATTAGTGTTTCACAGAGGGCTATATTAGTGTTTCACGGAGGGCTATATTAGTGTTTCACGGAGAGCTATATTAGTGTTTCACAGAGGGCTATATTAGTGTTTCACAGAGGGCTATATTAGTGTTTCACGGAGGGCTATATTAGTGTTTCACGGAGAGCTATATTAGTGTTTCACGGAGAGCTATATTAGTGTTTCACGGAGAGCTATATTAGTGTTTCACAGAGAGCTATATTAGTGTTTCACGGAGAGTTATATTAGTGTTTCACAGAGAGCTATATTAGTGTTTCACGGAGAGTTATATTAGTGTTTCACAGAGAGCTATATTAGTGTTTCACGGAGAGCTATATTAGTGTTTCACAGAGAGCTATATTAGTGTTTCACGGGAGAGCTATATTAGTGTTTCACGGAGAGCTATATTAGTGTTTCACGGAGAGCTATATTAGTGTTTCACGGAGAGCTATATTAGTGTTTCACGGAGAGTTATATCAGTGTTTTATGGGGAGACTAGGAGCAGAGGGAGCGGGGGTCAAGGGTCAGAGTTCAGTGCCGGTAATGCGCAAGGTTCATGATAAACGATCGAATGATAAACGGTAGATGAATGACACGATGACATGGTGAGTGACTGATAACATGAGGTCATGGTAGAATATGTGATTCCATATCAATATGGTGTATTTCTGCAGTCAACAGCACTATCAAAGGAACACGCCGCTGTGTACGAGACACGGCTCCGTTTACTCGGCACTCCGAGTACTTTGAGGACCTATCTTTCTTTTCTTTACTTTTTAATTGATCCTTAATTTAATCAGGAACTCCCATTGAGATACGAGAGGAGACCTGGCCAAGATAACAGCGGCAGTAAATATACAGTACATCGCACAGAACATAAACACATAGAGTATACATAACAACAGAAGGCGCTACAGAGGTACTCATAGGGGAACAAAATCACAGAAAGCAACGGCACTCTTCCCCCGCAAGGAGCTTTGCAATAAATATTGAAATTTGCCAAGCTGAGACCAGGGCATCCAGGTGGATGAGCTCTTGCAATTCATAACACGCCAGAGGTGCAAAGTGGGAGAAGGGTGTCTAGCCATCTAGGCCTAACAAAAATAATAGTTGGTTTCAGGTTGGTTGTCAGTTTGGCCATGGGTAGGTAGGGAATTTTTTTTTTTTTTTTTTTTTTTTTTTTTATTCTTTCCCACGGCGACTATGGATAGGGAATTTCTTTATTTAATTAACCCTTTCACTGCCACACGACAGAAGGTTAGCCCTTTACTATCACACAACCGACGGCGATGCTCCATCATTAGCATCATTAGCTCCGCGGATGCGGAGCTAATGATGCTAATGATGGAGCATCGCCGTCGGTTGTGTGATAGTAAAGGGCTAACCTTCTGTATTGTCACAGTGGAAAGGGTTAACCGGCTGTCGTGTGGCAGTGAAAGGGTTAAAATGTTCACAACAACATGGATGCATGTACTCTGCCAGCATGTTTAATATCCATAATACTAAATGTTTGACTAAGATTTCTATGAAACTTTATTCTTAAAAAAAAAAAAAAAAAAAAAAAAAAAAACGGATTTTTTTTTTTTAATATATAATTTTTTTTTTAAACTCATAAAATATATTGGGTCGCACCTAAATCGGCAGGGTCGGTCGGCAACCTGAAACCAACCATTATTTTTGTTAGGCCTCAGGTGGATGAGCTCTTGCAATTCATAACACGCCAGAGGTGCAAAGTGGGAGAAGGGTGTCTAGCCATCTAGTAGACCTTTTTTTTTTTTTTTTTTTTTTATCTCGAAGCTTTGAATCTCGGCCCCGAAGCTTCGAATGCCAAAAAAAAAATTCGAAGGTCAGCCCTATAATCTACAGAGATATAGGACAGTAAGCTACAGAGATATAGGACAGTAAGAAGAGGAAGCTTCCCTAGGATGGCCTTATATATATAAAGATGTACGTGTGATGTCCTCCGTGAGCACACAGAGGTCCATCCTATCGTGTCATACAGGGAGGTGTAGTCTGACGCCACTTTCCCACACGGTCCACCCGTATAGGGATTTATCATTGGGAAAATGGATTATCGGCTATTGTAATAATTGTGCCTCATGAACATTGGCAAGCTTTCCATTTTTGCACAGAAGGAGTTCCCTTCTATCACTAACATTATTGTTTAAGCATTTTTGGTTGAAATACAATTATACGTAATTATTTTACGATTAATTGCGAATAGTTTCATGTTGAGCTATAGATAGTGGAGGAATACACACAGAAAGGTACACCGTGCCAATGTTCCTGCTTTATTTGTTTTAAAACGAGACGATTTAAAAAATGTGTCCATTGAGAATACATTGCAATTTCAAGCGAGGTGGACCGCGCGGGAAACAACAATGACGTAACCACTACACCTCCTAGTATAGCACACAGTGGTGAGTAAGCCGCTTGGCATTTGCGATGAAGCGCAGAGAAGCACGGTAGACGGTGTCTAAAACCCTGGCGTGTAAACAGCTCAGTTCAGCTCAGTACGTCCTGTAACCCCCTGTGACAGGGACTCCACACACGCAGCAGGGCGGGGGGTGTGTGCAGAGTCACACACACACAGATAAGTCGCCAACGTTCCCGGACCCGCAGGCTCTTTGGATTCAGAGACGTCGTGCCTGCGAGTGCCGCCGTGCACAGCCACAGCCACCCCCCCCCCCCCCCCCCTGTCGAGGAGATTCTCCTGGGGTCTTCCCCCGGACCCTCTGACGGGCCTCGGGCCCTGGGTTGATCACCCCTCCTCCTGTAGGCTAACCGTCTGTAGTGTGATAGTAAAGGGTAAAACCTTCTGTAGTGTGGTAGTGGTGGTAGTGAAAGGGTTAAGCCACGGCAGCTCCTTTTGTGAGGTCGTTACGGACGCACCCCCCCCCCCTCCCCAAGTGAGGCCCCCCCCCCCCCCCCCCCACTGAGGGGCTGAGCGGCTCTGCTCAAGGTTTCTGTGAGGTGGGGGAGGGGTGTCGCACTGGTTGAAGGTGCCGTGGAGGAGGAGGAGGAGGAGGAGGAGGATACAGGAGAGGAGAGCGTGAGGAGAGCGTTGTAAAATGATCCCGCTGTTGCCTTGACAATGGTTGTTTTGGTGAAGTGTGTGTGTGTGTGTGTTGGGGGGGGGGGGGGGGGGGGGGGGGGGGGGGGGGGGGGGGGGGGGGGGGGTTTGAGGCCCGATTTCGGCATGGCGGCCGGTGCGTGGTAACTAAGAGGTTAATAGGTATGTATAATTGGGTTTCATCAGCGTACAAATTTTACTTAATGCCAAATTTGAGTATGATATTGCAGAGCATATAAATGGGCAAAATAGCAAAGGGCCCAGAACAGAGCCCTGTGGGACACTGCATTCCACTGTGTGGGTCTCAGATATTAAATCATTATAGACCACGCAGTGTGTTCTATCAGTTAAATACGATTTAAACCAAGCAAGTGCGTGACCCTGAATGCCAACATGATTCTCAAGCCGACTGAATTCCA
>NC_140176.1:90799145-90834443 GCF_963971535.1 Notolepis coatsorum | reverse complement strand
AGATACAGTATAACGAGGAGAGAGAGCTCCGCACGCAGTTTGAAATGGGGAAATCCATAGCAGTAAAGATGGCTGTGTAATTGAAATCTCATTTAGACAATGAAACAATTGGCTACAAAACTAGCATAGTCAGAGAAAATAACTGCAAAACTATAATCTATAGGTTTAAATTGAATCACCATCTCTGCTAACAGGCTGGTAATGGTCTGGTGACTAAGGACTCTGAGGCAGGTGGGCGCGTGTACAGAAGAAGTCATGCTGAGAACAGAACAAAGATACGTGTGACAGATTCTTAGATACGACGACTTTCAAAGAGATAGGGGGTCAGGTCTTGTTAGTCTTGTTCGTCCTCGTTATCAAGATGGCGGGCAGAGTGAACCCGCCTCCTTTAGACACACTTTGCTTAAACTTACTGTCTCAGTTGTGGACATAACAGTGGAGGACTTTCTGCCGGAATGAGGATTTTCTGTTCTGTTCTGTTCTGTTCTACCCTCCCCTCCCCTCCCCTCCCCTCCCGCTCCCCTCCCCTCCCCTCCTCTCCTCTCTTTTCCCTCCTCTCCTCTCCTCTCCTCTCCTCTCCTCTCCTCTCCTCTCCTCTCCTCTCCTCTCCTCTCCTCTCCTCTCCTCTCCTCTCCTCTTCTATCCTCTCCTCTCCTCTTCTCTTCTCTTCTCTTCTCTTCTCTTCTTCTCTTCTCTTCTCTTCTCTCTCTTCTCTTCTCTTCTCTTCTCTTCTCTTCTCTTCTCTTCTCTTCTCTTCTCTTCTCTTCTCTTCTCTTCTCTTCTCTCTCTCCTTTTCTCTCCTCTCCTCTCCTCTCTCTCCTCTTCTCTTCTCTCCTCTCCTCTCCTCTTCCCTATCCTCTCCTCTTCTCTTCTCTTCTCTTCTCTTCTATTCTCTTCTCTTCTCTTCTCTTCTCTTCTCTTCTCTTCTCTTCTCTTCTCTTCTCTTCTCTTCTCTTCTCTTCTCTTCTCTTCTCTCCTTTTCTCTCCTCTCCTCTTCTCTCCTCTTCTCTCCTGTCCTCTCCTCTCCTCTCCTCTCCTCTCCTCTCCTCTCCTCTCGGGACGACTTCAAAGAGATAGGGGGTCAGGTCTTGTTAGTCTTGTTCGTCCTCGTTATCAGATGGCGGGCAGAGTGAACCCGCCTCCCTTTAGACACACTTTGCTTAAACTACGGTCTCGGTTGTGGACATAACAGTGGAGGACTTTCTGCCCAGAATGAGGATTTAATGACCTGTCTGGCTTTGACACGGGCCACTTAGGAAATGATTGCGGTTCATTCAAGGCCTTTAGGCTATTTCCTTGTTATCTGAGCGGGGAACTGCTCATTAGCTGAACCCGGCAGGCAGGAGCAGAGGCATCGACTAACGAGAGGATAGGACACGCGTGTCATATCCTGTGAGGAGCGTGGGCGTGTGCAGGACAGTGGGCTAATATGTCTGCGCCGCCCATTCCATCTGGCATCACAACACTCACAGCGCACTTCCTGTTTTCACTGTGTTGTATAACTTCCCCCCTGTGTCCAAGGCTAATAGAATAGAATATACTTGTGGCGTAGCAGAGATTGCGTTCGTCACCAAACGCCGGAGACGCTGGATTCGCCTGTTCGAATCCAGCTCACAGCTCCGGCGTTGTCACCAGCTTGGCTGGCCGTTCACACTAATACAATTGGCTGTATTAGAGGGTGGGAAAGCTGGAGGGGTGGGTCCGGGTCGTTGTAAATAGCGACTCCTACAGTTCGGTCGGGGCGCCTGCTCAGCGCGGATAGGATCTAAGGGGGGTAGTGTGATCCTTCCACACGTTACACCCTCTCAGTGAGAGTCCGAGCTGCCAGGTGAAAAGAAGCGGTTGATTGGCTAGACGTGTGTCGGAGGAAGCACGTGATAGCCTCCACTCTCCCAGACCAACTGTGGGGGTAAGTGCGCAGCGACCAGGAAGGGGATTGGGAATTGGCATAACGACTAACATTGGGATGGGAGAAAATCGGAGGAAAATGGAGGGGGAAAAATATCAATAAAAGAAAATAAAAAAAAGAATAGAATATACTTTATTGTCATTATTAGGGCTGATCTTGACTAGTCGAATAGTCGACTAATCGATCGAAAGGAACCGTAGTCGTCTGCCAACCTCTTATAAAGTATAATATTTTATTTTATTATTCTTTTTTATCATTCTTTTCAAAAGCAAAGAGGCCTAGAAGCATGGCTAACGCTAATGGCCGCGAATACCAGCGAGGCTAACTGCCTAAGAAAACGGGCACAGGGGCACTGAAAGAAGATTTCACCCGTCTAATGAACACACTAGACAAATATCAAGATGTATCCATCAGTGGACCAATTGCATGCTTTCGCAGAGGACAAGAAGCCTTCAGTCGACTCCTTCAGTCATTAAGCACCCCCACAGCCCAAATGGGAATGATAAAAAATAAAACAAATAAAAAATATATTTATTATTATTTAAATCTTTTTGTATTCAGGGGAGTAGTCGACTATCTGCACATTTTGGCCAATCAAAGTCGACTATACAAATCCTTAGTCGGGGACAGGCCTAGTCATTATACAATGTCATATAACGAGATTAGGGACTCGAACAAGTAATAAAATACAAACACACATAATTAATATCACAATAAAGAAAGAAACAATGTCACTATACAATACAGAATATACAACAATCACAGTGTCAGACAGTAGTGGTGGTCTATATCTTGCACAGTGTGGGAGGAGGGGGTGTGAGCCGCACAGTGTGGGAGGAGCCATCCTTTATGATGCTCTGTTGAGGCTCTGCTCTTTCATTCTCTCACTCTCTCTCATGCTTTCATTCTCTCACTCTCTCTCATTCTTTCATTCTCTCACTCTCTCATGCTTTCATTCTCTCTCTCTCTCTCTCTCTCTCTCTCTCTCTCTCTCTCTCTCTCTCTCTCTCTCTCTCTCTCTCTCTCTCTCTCTCTCATTCTTTCATTTTCTCACTCTCTCTCATGCTTTCATTCTCTCACTCTCTCTCATTCTTTCATTCTCTCACTCTCTCTCATGCTTTCATTCTCTCACTCTCTCATGCTTTCATTCTCTCACTCTCTCTCATTCTTTCATTCTCTCACTCTCTCTCATGCTTTCATTCTCTCACTCTCTCTCATTCTTTCATTTTCTCACTCATGCTTTCATTCTCTCACTCTCTCATGCTTTCATTCTCTCACTCTCTCTCATGCTTTCATTCTCTCACTCTCTCTCATGCTTTCATTATCTCACTCTCTCTCATGCTTTCATTCTCTCACTCTCTCTCATGCTTTCATTCTCACTCTCTAATTCTTTCATTTTCTCACTCTCTCTCATGCTTTCATTCTCTCACTCTTTCTCATTCTTTCATTCTCTCACTCAATTATTTCATTCTCTCACTCTCAATTATTTCATTCTCTCACTCTCATTTCATTATCTCACTCTCGTTCTGTTATTAATTCTCTCACTCTCATTTCATTCTCTCACTCTCGTTCTGTCATTCATTCTCTCACACTCTCATTTCATTCTCTCACTCTCATTTCATTCTCTCTCACTCTCATTTCATTATCTCACACTCTCATTTCATTCTCTCTCACTCTCATTTCATTCTCTCTCACTTTCTCATTTCATTCTCTCTCACTTTCTCATTTCATTCTCTCACACTCATTTCATTCTCTCACACTCTCATTTCATTCTCTCACACTCTCATTTCATTCTCTCTCACTCTCATTTCATTCTCTCTCACTCTCATTTCATTCTCTCACACTCTCATTTCATTCTCTCACACTCTCATTTCATTCTCTCACACTCTCATTTCATTCTCTCACACTCTCATTTCATTCTCTCACACTCTCATTTCATTCTCTCACACTCTCATTTCATTCTCTCACACTCTCATTTCATTCTCTCTCACTCTCATTTCATTCTCTCTCACTCTCATTTCATTCTCTCACACTCTCATTTCATTCTCTCACACTCTCATTTCATTCTCTCACACTCTCATTTAATTCTCTCACACTCTCATTTCATTCTCTCACACACTCATTTAATTCTCTCACACTCTCATTTCATTCTCTCACTCTCATTTCATTCTCTCTCACTCTCATTTCATTCTCTCTCACTCTCATTTCATTCTCTCACTCTCATTTAATTCTCTCTCACTCTCTCATTTCATTCTCTCTCACTCTCATTTCATTCTCTCACACTCTCATTTCATTCTCTCACACTCTCATTTCATTCTCTCACACTCTCATTTCATTCTGTCTCACTCTCATTTCATTCTCTCACACTCTCATTTCATTCTCTCTCACTCTCATTTCATTCTCTCTCACTCTCATTTCATTCTCTCTCACTCTCATTTCATTCTCTCACACTCTCATTTCATTCTCTCTCACTCTCATTTCATTCTCTCTCACTCTCATTTCATTCTCTCACACACTCATTTCATTCTCTCACTCTCATTTCATTCTCTCACACTCTCATTTCATTCTCTCTCACTCTCATTTCATTCTCTCTCACTCTCATTTCATTCTCTCTCACTCTCATTTCATTCTCTCACACTCTCATTTCATTCTCTCTCACTCTCATTTCATTCTCTCTCACTCTCATTTCATTCTCTCACACACTCATTTCATTCTCTCACACTCTCATTTCATTCTCTCTCACTCTCATTTCATTCTCTCACACTCTCATTTCATTCTCTCTCACTCTCATTTCATTCTCTCACACTCATTTCATTCTCTCTCACTCTCATTTCATTCTCTCACACTCTCATTTCATTCTCTCACTCTTCCGCTCTATGTTGGACAGACTCGGCTGTAGAGCCCTTTTCCTCCAGTAAACCCAGTTTGGAATCCGGCGTTTTCCAGACCACCAGGCCCGGCCTCTTCGTCGCTCGATCCGGCTTCAACAGGCTCGCCTAGTCTTGTTTATTTTATAAGTACGGTTAATTGGGCACAAGGACATATAACCAAGCCAATGAAAGCTGCAGCAACAGTTAGAGTAGACGTTGGTGTGGGACGTGTGCCTGTTAGCTTTCAGCAGCAGCAGCTGAGTCATGGGTTCCAGCTGCACTGAAGGCTTCACGCTGCGCCTCAATTAGCCTTTAATACAATTAGCCTCGTAGCGTGTTCCCACTGAGCACTCGGCGCGGTACAGTATGGGTAGCAGGGTTCCCACTGAGCACTCGGCGCGGTACAGAATGGGTAGCAGGGTTCCCACTGAGCACTCGGTACAGAATGGGTAGCAGGGTTCCCACTGAGCACTCGGTACAGTATGGGTAGCAGGGTTCCCACTGAGCACTCGGCGCGGTATGGGTAGCAGGGTTCCCACTGAGCACTCGGCGCGGTACAGTATGGGTAGCAGGGTTCCCACTGAGCACTCGGTACAGTATGGGTAGCAGGGTTCCCACTGAGCACTCGGTACAGTATGGGTAGCAGGGTTCCCACTGAGCACTCGGTACAGTATGGGTAGCAGGGTTCCCACTGAGCACTCGGTACAGTATGGGTAGCAGGGTTCCCACTGAGCACTCGGTACAGTATGGGTAGCAGGGTTCCCACTGAGCACTCTGTACAGTATGGGTAGCAGGGTTCCCACTGAGCACTCGGTACAGTATGGGTAGCAGGGTTCCCACTGAGCACTCGGTACAGTATGGGTAGCAGGGGTCCCACTAGTGGTCTGCAAGGGCCTTGAAATAAAGCCCGAGCCCTGCCCGAGCCCGTGAACTTCAGGCCCTGCCCGAAAATAAGCCTGACTGTAAATAATATTTTAAGCCCTAGCCCGCATGAAAACCAGAATTTTTTTTATTATTATCATTATTAAAATATAATTTTTTTTTGTATTTGTTTTAAATATTCGAAACACGGTTTTATATGAACGTAATAAATAAACAAAAACGAAAATGTCCAATAGGTCTGCCTAAATAACGCATATCACGCTGAAAACTAAGAAGCATTTACATAGCCTGTTTCGCTCGAGCAGAGCAACATAATGAAAAGCACAACAAAACAGGTAGCGACCCAGCAAATAATAAACATCACTCACCACGACGTCAGCAACGCGTTGAACAACGTTAACAAAACTTCGCCAACCGGCTACATACATCCAAGAACAAATTAAAACGTTCGCCAACTGGCTATATTCCAACACAACCAATCGAGTTGTCCCCTTAGTTCTCCCTGCGCGCTGCGGTAATTACATCCAAATGTTTCTCTGACGACAGCTTGCGCAAAAGAGAAAACGAATCTTAAGGAAAACGAAGGTTATCCTATAACCCTAGTTATATGAAAAAAAACGAAAAAAAAAAACGCAAAAAAAAAATAAAAATAATAAAAAACGGCGGTGCCCGGGCCCGGCCGAGCCCGAATTATTTATTAAAAAAAAAGCCCTAACCAGCCCGGGCCGGGCCCCGTCGGGCCTAGGCAAGGTTGCAGTGCACTAGTTCCCACTGAGCACTCGGCGCGGTACAGTATGGGTAGCAGGGTTCCCACTGACATTGCGAAATTAAATTCAAGGACTTTCCTAAGCACTATTTTTCATTTTAAAAAGGCATTTAAAATGATACAATTCACTTTTAAATGCTGTTTTTTATAGAAAAAAAACCCAGATCCAATATTTATTATTTATGGCTTAAAACCAATTTCCAACAATTAGTTACACTTTACATATTTATTTTTTTAATTTCTCGATTCAGAACAATTTGATCATGGATGAACAAAATGTTCAATGCGAATGGTTGATTTGAATTTCAATGACTTTTTAAGCACCTTGTTAAAAAATGCTGTTTTCAAGGAATTCATGCCTTGATTTTCTTTTGGGTAAAAAATCAAGCACTTTAAGCACTTCAAGGACCTTGTGCGAACCCTGGGGTAGGCTCGCCATGCTGTGCCTGGCCGCGTCGCCTGTGATGTCCTTCCAGCGCGGTGTAGGTGGGAGGAGCTGAGAGGAGCCCTCTTTGGGAGGAGTCACTCCGCTTGCTGCCGTACATTTGACATTTGACATTTCACGACGACACAGCGTAGTGGAGGAAGTTGAGGCCGTGCTGTGTTTTTTCGTGGGCGTTTGGTTTCGGATTAACCGTAGCGGTTTAGTAAAATCCAAAAAAGTGAGGGGAAGTGACCTTCTCTCCTGTGTCTCTCCTACTCTGTCTCCTTCTCAGCCTTCCTACTGTCTCAATAAAGAACCTTCTCTCCTGTGTCTCCCCTACTCTGTCTCCCTCTCAGCCTTTCTACTGTCTCAATAAAGAACCTTCTCTCCTGTGTTTCCCCTATTCTGTCTCCCTCTCAGCCATCCTACTGGCTCAACAAAGAACCTTCTCTCCTGTGTCTCCCCTACTCTGTCTCCCTCTCACCTTCCTTCTGTCTCTATAAAGAGCCTTCTCTCCTGTGTCTCCCCTACTCTGTCTCCCTCTCAACCTTCCTACTGTCTCTATAAAGAGCCTTTTCTCCTGTGTCTATCCTACTGTGTCTCCCTCTCAGCCTTCCTACTGTCAATAAAGAACCTTCTCTCCTGTGTCTCCCCTACTCTGTCTCCCTCTCAGCCTTTCTACTGTCTCAATAAAGAACCTTCTCTCCTGTGTTTCCCCTATTCTGTCTCCCTCTCAGCCTTCCTACTGGCTCAACAAAGAACCTTCTCTCCTGTGTCTCCCCTACTCTGTCTCCCTCTCAACCTTCCTACTGTCTCTATAAAGAGCCTTCTCTCCTGTGTCTATCCTACTGTGTCTCCCTCTCAGCCTTCCTACTGTCAATAAAGAACCTTCTCTCCTGTGTCTCCCCTACTCTGTCTCCCTCTCACCTTCCTACTGTCTCTATAAAGAGCCTTCTCTCCTGTGTCTCCCCTACTCTGTCTCCCTCTCAACCTTCCTACTGTCTCTATAAAGAGCCTTTTCTCCTGTGTCTATCCTACTGTGTCTCCCTCTCAGCCTTCCTACTGTCAATAAAGAACCTTCTCTCCTGTGTCTCCCCTACTCTGTCTCCCTCTCACCTTCCTACTGTCTCTATAAAGAGCCTTCTCTCCTGTGTCTCCTCTACTCTGTCTCCCTCTCAGCCGTTCTACTGTCTCAATAATTAACCTTCTCTCCTGTGTCTCTACTCTGTCTCCCTCTCAGCCGTTCTACTGTCTCAATAAATAACCTTCTCCTATGTGTCTCCCGTACTCTGTCTCCCTCTCAACCTTCCTACTGTCTCAATAAAGAACATTCTCTCCTGTGTCTATCCTACTCTGTCTCCCTCTCAGCCTTCCTACTGTCTCAATAAAGAACCTTCTCTCCTGTGTCTATCCTACTCTGTCTCCCTCTCAACTGTCCTACTGTCTCAATAAAGAACCTTCTCTCCTGTGTCTCCCATACTCTCTCCCTCTCAGCCTTTCTACTGTCTCAATAAAGAACCTTCTCTCCTGTGTTTCCCCTATTCTGTCTCCCTCTCAGCCATCCTACTGGCTCAACAAAGAACCTTCTCTCCTGTGTCTCCCCTACTCTGTCTCCCTCTCACCTTCCTTCTGTCTCTATAAAGAGCCTTCTCTCCTGTGTCTCCCCTACTCTGTCTCCCTCTCAACCTTCCTACTGTCTCTATAAAGAGCCTTTTCTCCTGTGTCTATCCTACTGTGTCTCCCTCTCAGCCTTCCTACTGTCAATAAAGAACCTTCTCTCCTGTGTCTCCCCTACTCTGTCTCCCTCTCAGCCTTTCTACTGTCTCAATAAAGAACCTTCTCTCCTGTGTTTCCCCTATTCTGTCTCCCTCTCAGCCTTCCTACTGGCTCAACAAAGAACCTTCTCTCCTGTGTCTCCCCTACTCTGTCTCCCTCTCAACCTTCCTACTGTCTCTATAAAGAGCCTTCTCTCCTGTGTCTATCCTACTGTGTCTCCCTCTCAGCCTTCCTACTGTCAATAAAGAACCTTCTCTCCTGTGTCTCCCCTACTCTGTCTCCCTCTCACCTTCCTACTGTCTCTATAAAGAGCCTTCTCTCCTGTGTCTCCCCTACTCTGTCTCCCTCTCAACCTTCCTACTGTCTCTATAAAGAGCCTTTTCTCCTGTGTCTATCCTACTGTGTCTCCCTCTCAGCCTTCCTACTGTCAATAAAGAACCTTCTCTCCTGTGTCTCCCCTACTCTGTCTCCCTCTCACCTTCCTACTGTCTCTATAAAGAGCCTTCTCTCCTGTGTCTCCTCTACTCTGTCTCCCTCTCAGCCGTTCTACTGTCTCAATAATTAACCTTCTCTCCTGTGTCTCTACTCTGTCTCCCTCTCAGCCGTTCTACTGTCTCAATAAATAACCTTCTCCTATGTGTCTCCCGTACTCTGTCTCCCTCTCAACCTTCCTACTGTCTCAATAAAGAACATTCTCTCCTGTGTCTATCCTACTCTGTCTCCCTCTCAGCCTTCCTACTGTCTCAATAAAGAACCTTCTCTCCTGTGTCTATCCTACTCTGTCTCCCTCTCAACTGTCCTACTGTCTCAATAAAGAACCTTCTCTCCTGTGTCTCCCATACTCTATCCCTCTCAGCCTTCCGACTGTCTCAATGAAGAACCTTCGCTCCTGTGTCTCCTCTACTCTGTATCCCTCTCAGCTTTCCTACTGTCTCAATAATTAACCTTCTCTCCTGTGTCTCCTCTACTATGTCTCCCTCTCAGCTTTCCCACTGTCTCAATAATTAACCTTCTCTCCTGTGTCTCCTCTACTCTGTCTCCCTCTCAGCCTTCCTACTGTCTCAATAAAGAACCTTTTCTCCTGTGTCTCCCTCTCAGCCTTCCTACTGTCTCAATAAAGAACCTTCTCCTCTGTGTCTCCCCTACTCTCTCTCCCAGTCTCAGCCGTTCTACTGTCTCAATAAAGAACCTTCTCTCCTGTGTCTCCCCTACTCTGTCTCCCTCTCAGCCTTCCTACTGTCTCAATAAAGAACCTTCTCTCCTGTGTCTCCCCTACTCTGTCTCCTTCTCAGCCTTCCTACTGTCTTAATAAAGAACCTTCTCTCCTGTGTCTCCTCTACTCTGTCTCCCTCTCAGCCTTCCTACTGTCTCAATAAAGAACCTTCTCTCCTGTGTCTCCCCTACTCTCTCTCCCTCTCAGCCGTTCTACTGTCTCAATAAAGAACCTTCTCTCCTGTGTCTCCCCTACTCTGTCTCCCTCTCAGCCTTCCTACTGTCTTAATAAAGAACCTTCTCTCCTGTGTCTCCTCTACTCTGTCTCCCTCTCAGCCTTCCTACTGTCTCGATAAAGAACCTTCTCTCCTGTGTCTCTCCTACTCTGTCTCCCTCTCAGCCTTCCTACTGTCTTAATAAAGAACCTTCTCTCCTGTGTCTCCTCTACTCTGTCTCCCTCTCAGCCATCCTACTGTCTCGATAAAGAACCTTCTCTCCTGTGTCTCCCCTACTCTCTCTCCCTCTCAGCCGTTCTACTGTCTCAATAAAGAACCTTCTCTCCTGTGTCTCCTCTACTCTGTCTCCCTCTCAGCCTTCCTACTGTCTCAATAAAGAACCTTCTCTCCTGTGTCTCCCCTACTCTGTCTCCCCCTCAGCCTTCCTACTGTCTCAATAAAGAACCTTCTCTCCTGTGTCTCCCCTACTCTGTCTCCCTCTCAGCCTTCCTACTGTCTTAATAAAGAACCTTCTCTCCTGTGTCTCCTACTCTGTCTCGCTCTCAGCTTTCCTACTGTCTCAATAAAGAACCTTCTCTCCTGTGTCTCCTCTACTCTGTCTCCCTCTCAGCCATCCTACTGTCTCAATAAAGAACCTTCTCTCCTGTGTTTCCCCTACTCTGTCTCCCTCTCAGTCTTCCTACTGTCAATAAAGAACCTTCTCTCCTGTGTCTCCCTCTCAGCCTTCTTACTGTCTCAATAATTAACCTTCTCTCCTGGGTCTCTTCTACTCTGTCTCCCTCATAGCCGTCCTACTGTCAATAAAGAACCTTATCTCTATATAAGATCATTTATAACAGTAGGGTAGTCTACACCTCCCCAGACCAACAGTAGGGTAGTCTACACAACCTCCCCAGACCAACAGTAGGGTAGTCTACACCCTCTCCAGACCGACAGTAGGGTAGTCTACACCCTCCCCAGACCAACAGTAGGGCAGCATAACAACCAGGAAAGGAATTGGGATAACGATAATAAATTGGGGAGATGGGAACAAAGTATAGAGGCACAAAACAAAAATGTAAAAGGTTAAAAACATAAAAAGGAAAACAAAATTCCATCAGATACAGTCAGAACTAAGGAACATAATATGATATCTCGGCCAGCCCTGTGTTGGTGAATTTCAGAGAAAGAACGCTGTGTGATATTTCGTTTGTTTTTCTAACGTGACTCATATATGAGTCATATCTGAATCATGCAGCAAAGTGTTCTTTCAAAGTCTGGGTCACGACCCAAAGTCAGGCTGTGGACGACCTCTGGCTCTGTCCAGGCAGCTACAGGTCAGGGCTGTTCAGATGACCTCTGGATGACCTCTGGCTTGGTCCAGCTACAGGTCAGGGCTGTTCAGATGACCTCTGGATGACCTCCGGCTTGGTCCAGCTACAGGTCAGGGCCGTTCAGATGACCTCTGGATGACCTCCGGCTTGGTCCAGCTACTGGGCCACCTATATGTTATGCCATCAACACTGACACAGGCTGTGGAAGACCAGGTTAGTCCCTTCTGTTACAGGATCTCAACTGTGTGTGTGTGTGTGTCTGGTTGTGTGTCTTTGATGTTACAGATAGACTGCGAGAGAGATAGAGACAGAGAGAGAGATAGAGAGAGATAGAGAGAGATACAGAGAGCGAGATGAAGAGAGAGATACAGAGAGATACAGAGAGAGAGAGAGAGAGAGAGAGATACAGAGAGCGAGATGAAGAGAGAGATACAGAGAGATACAGAGAGAGAGAGAGAGAGAAAGAGAGAGAGAGAGAGAGAGAGAGAGAGAGAGAGAGAGAGAGAGAGAGAGAGAGAGATACAGAGAGAAAGAGAGTGAACAGAACATCACGGTACTGAACAGCTGTGAGGGCGGGACTACAGCTATGAGGGCGGGACTACAGCTATGAGGGCGGGACTACAGCTGTGAGGGCGGGACTACATCTGAGAGGGCAGGACTACAGCTATGAGGGCGGGACTACAGCTATGCAGGCGGGACTACAGCTATGCAGGCGGGACTACAGCTATGCAGGCGGGACTACAGCTATGCAGGCGGGACTACAGCTATGAGGGGGCGGGACTACAGCTATGAGGGTGGGTTTACAGCTATGTGGGCGGGACTACAGCTATGAGGGCGGGACTACAGCTGAGAGGGCGGGACTACAGCTGAGAGGGCGGGGCTACATATATGAGGGCGGGACTACAGCTATGAGGGCGGGACTACAGCTATGAAGGCGGGGCTACAGCTATGAGGGCAGGACTTGCTGTGCAGTGGTTGGGAGGGCGTTCAACTTTTTCAACATTGTAGAAATAGGCTATTGTAAGGATATCTTAAATTCAAGATATTCGTAGTTGATAGAATAGAATTTACGTGACCAAAGACCAAAGCATATTTGTGAATATTAGAATGTAAGAGATCTATGTGTGTGAGTGTTCATAGAGAAATGATTCGTTCACCATAAACAGTGGTGTGTGTGTGTGTGTGTGTGCCTCTGTGCTAATACAGGGTTATCCATCAAAGAAGAGAAACAAAATACAGTATATTTTATATTTGTATTCACGTGAAAACAAACCTGACGTGTAATATGTTGCTCTATAGATTTGAACGGGCGCAGAGGCTGGGCTGGGCAGGACTCTAGACCAGCTCCTTGTCTGCTTTCATGTCTACAAGCATTGGGTCTTCTACAGTGTAAACCACTTCAATGTGAAAATAGAGCTGGGAGGAGGTTTCCCACGCTGGAGCCACCAGGCCGGGGCACAGAGACACGCTGGAGCCACCAGGCCGGGGCACAGAGACACGCTGGAGCCACCAGGCGGGGCACAGAGACACGCTGGAGCCACCAGGCCGGGGCACAGAGACACGCTGGAGCCACCAGGCCGGGGCACAGAGACACGCTGGAGCCACCAGGCGGGGCACAGAGACACGCTGGAGCCACCAGGCCGGGGCACAGAGACACGCTGGAGCCACCAGGCCGGGGCACAGAGACACGCTGGAGCCACCAGGCCGGGGCACAGAGACACGCTGGAGCCACCAGGCCGGGGCACAGAGACACGCTGGAGCCACCAGGCCGGGGCACAGAGACACGCTGGAGCCACCAGGCCGGGGCACAGAGACACGCTGGAGCCACCAGGCCGGGGCACAGAGACACGCTGGAGCCACCAGGCCGGGGCACAGAGGACACGCTGGAGCCACCAGGCCGGGGGCACAGAGACACGCTGGAGCCACCAGGCCGGGGCACAGAGACACGCTGGAGCCACCAGGCCGGGGCACAGAGACACGCTGGAGCCACCAGGCCGGGGCACAGAGACACGCTGGAGCCACCAGGCCGGGGCACAGAGACACGCTGGAGCCACCAGGCCGGGGCACAGAGACACGCTGGAGCCACCAGGCCGGGGCACAGAGACACGCTGGAGCCACCAGGCCGGGGCACAGAGACACGCTGGAGCCACCAGGCCGGGGCACAGAGACACGCTGGAGCCACCAGGCCGGGGCACAGAGACACGCTGGAGCCACCAGGCCGGGGCACAGAGACACGCTGGAGCCACCAGGCCGGGGCACAGAGACACGCTGGAGCCACCAGGCCGGGGCACAGAGACACGCTGGAGCCACCAGGCCGGGGCACAGAGACACGCTGGAGCCACCAGGCCGGGGCACAGAGACACGCTGGAGCCACCAGGCCGGGGCACAGAGACACGCTGGAGCCACCAGGCCGGGGCACAGAGACACGCTGGAGCCACCAGGCCGGGGCACAGAGACACAGAGAGCTGGAGCCACCAGGCCGGGGCACAGAGACACAGAGAGCTGGAGCCACCAGGCCGGGGCACAGAGACACGCGGGACGGAGCGCTCGAGCAGCGTTGACGAGCTGTTTGTGTGTTTATGCTCTAGGGCTGAGTCCAAACGTTCGAACGTTCGAACCTTCGTTTGTTACGTTGGCATTCGAATTCTAAATCAACATTCGAATTTTATATTTTTAAGAAATATTTGTCCTTTTTTTAATTTTTTTTATTGTGACTTTTTGTGACTTTTTTACGACCGTGACCATAACCTTCTGTAATGTGGTAGTGAAAGGGTTAACCGTCTGTAGTGTGGTAGTGAAAGGGTTAACCTTCTGTAGTGTGGTAGTGAAAGGGTTAACCGTCTGTAGTGTGGTAGTGAAAAGGGTTAACCTTCTGTAGTGTGGTAGTGAAAGGTTAACCTTCTGTAGTGTGGTAGTGAAAGGTTAACCTTCTGTAGTGTGGTAGTGAAAGGTTAACCTTCTGTAGTGTGGTAGTGAAAGGGTTAACCTTCTGTAGTGTGGTAGTGAAAGGTTAACCTTCTGTAGTGTAGTAGTGAAAGGTTAACCTTCTGTACTAGTGTGGCAGTGAAAGGTTAACCGTCTGTAGTGTGGTAGTGAAAGGTTAACCTTCTGTAGTGTGGCAGTGAAAGGTTAACTGTCTGTAGTGTGGTAGTGAAAGGGTTAACCTTCTGTAGTGTGGTAGTGAAAGGTTAACCTTCTGTAGTGTGGTAGTGAAAGGGTTAACCTTCTGTAGTGTGGTAGTGAAAGGGTTAACCTTCTGTAGTGTGGTAGTGAAAGGTTAACCTTCTGTAGTGTGGTAGTGAAAGGGTTAACCTTCTGTAGTGTGGTAGTGAAAGGTTAACCTTCTGTAGTGTGGTAGTGAAAGGTTAACCTTCTGTAGTGTGGTAGTGAAAGGTTAACCTTCTGTAGTGTGGTAGTGAAAGGTTAACCTTCTGTAGTGTGGTAGTGAAAGGGTTAACCTTCTGTAGTGTGGTAGTGAAAGGTTAACCTTCTGTAGTGCGGTAGTGAAAAGGGTTAACCCGTTGGTAGTGTGGTAGTGAATGGGTTAACCTTCTGTAGTGTGGCTGTGAAAGGGTTAACCCTGTGTTGTGTGGCAGTGAAAGGGTTAACCTGTTGTATTGTCGCAGTGAAAGGGTTAACCCTTCGGTAGTGTGGTAGTGAAAGTGTTAAGATGGACAAACAGATCAATGTTGTAGTGGGAAAGAGCTTTTTCCAGTTTAGTAGGCTGTCCAAGGTCAATTTTTTTTTTTTTTTTTTTATCTTGTAGTGTTTTTGAAAATGTTATCCATGCTTTTATGACCTTTCGTCTTGACTATTGTAATACCTGGTATGTTGGCGTCAGTCAGGCCTCCCTCTCTCTCGCTTGCAGTTAGTCCAGAACGCTGCTGCTCGTCTGCTAACTGGAACACGTAAGCGAGAGCACATTTTCCCTCCACTGGCTTCCTGTGCGTTTTAGGATAGATTTGAAGGATTTACTGTTTGCTTTTAAATGTCTGAACGGCTTGGCACCTCTCGGACCTGCTGGAACCTTATGTTCCTCCAAGGTCCCTCAGGTCCTCTGATCAGCTCCTCCTGGCTGTTCCTCAGGTCCTCAGAGAGAGAGAGAGAGAGAGAGAGAGAGAGAGAAGAGAGAGAGAGAGAGAGAGAGAGAGAGAGAGAGAGAGAGAGAGAGAGAGAGAGAGGAGGGAGAGTGAGAGGAGAGATGAGAGGGAGATAGGAGAGACGAGAGAGAGAGAGAGAGAGAGGATAGGGAGATAGGAGAGAGAGGAGAGAGACAGGAGAGATAGAGAGAGAGGAGGGAGAGATAGAGAGAGGAGAGAGAGAGAGGGGAGAGAGATGAGAGAGAGAGATATAAGAGGGAGATAGAGGGGGGGAGAGATAGAGAGAGAGAGAGAGAAGAGAGAGAGAGAGAGAGAGAGAGAGAGAGAGAGAGAGAGAGAGAGAGAGAGAGAGAGAGAGAGAGAGAGAGAGAGAGAGAGATGGGAGGGGGGACTCTCAGGTTCAGCCCTTTCCTCTCATCGCTGTTTGAGCTGGACAGCAAACTATATGAGCTGCTCCAGGGTCAGTTGAACTGTTTTAACTGGTCCAGAGGACTGCTCCACTATGAGCTGCTCCAGGGTCAGTTGAACTGTTTTAACTGGTCCAGAGGACTGCTCCACTATGAGCTGCTCCGGGGTCAGTTGAACTGTTTTAACTGGTCCAGAGGACTGCTCCACTATGAGCTGCTCCAGGGTCAGTTGAACTGTTTTAACTGGTCCAGAGGACTGCTCCACTATGAGCTGCTCCGGGGTCAGTTGAACTGTTTTAACTGGTCCAGAGGACTGCTCCACTATGAGCTGCTCCAGGGTCAGTTGAACTGTTTTAACTGGTCCAGAGGACTGCTCCACTATGAGCTGCTCCAGGGTCAGTTGAACTGTTTTAACTGGTCCAGAGGACTGCTCCACTATGAGCTGCTCCAGGGTCAGTTGAACTGTTTTAACTGGTCCAGAGGACTGCTCCGCTGTGAGCTGCTCCAGGGTCAGTTGAACTGTTTTAACTGGTCCAGAGGACTGCTCCACTATGAGCTGCTCCAGGGTCAGTTGAACTGTTTTAACTGGTCCAGAGGACTGCTCCACTATGAGCTGCTCCAGGGTCAGTTGAACTGTTTTAACTGGTCCAGAGGACTGCTCCACTATGAGCTGCTCCAGGGTCAGTTGAACTGTTTTAACTGGTCCAGAGGACTGCTCCACTATGAGCTGCTCCAGGGTCAGTTGAACTGTTTTGGGACCAGCTCCGTTAACATTAGCAGCTAACGTTAGTTTAGGTTTTTACTGTGACTCGGGCATACAGGGATGTCGAGGATGCAAAGCAGAAGGTTGAACTTTCTTCATCAACCTTCTGGCCAAATCCAAAACGCTCCCACAGACCACACTAATAGCTGCATGTCTATAAATGTGTTGCATGTGTAGTTACATGTGTAGTTGCATGTGTAGTTACATGTGTAGTTGCATGTGTAGTTACATGTGTAGTTGCATGTGTAGTTCCATGTGTAGTTCCATGTGTAATTGCTTTTGTAGTTGCATTTGCATGTGTAGGTGTGTAATGCCAGCCTAAGGGTTTGGGTTAGGGTGTGTGTGTAGTAGGGTTGCCGCGGTGATGTGAAATTTCCCATGACTAATAAACAAATGACAACACCGGTATTTCCGGTGACACCGGACATTTTACAAAAGCGCCTACTTTGATCTTTAACGTTATGCGGCTACATTGATCCTCTGTGTCTGTCCATCTACGTCTGTTTTTAACCCTTTCACTACCACACTACAGAAGGTTAACCTTTCCTTAGCACACTACAGAAGGTTAACCTTTCCCTAGCACACTACAGAAGGTTAACCCTGTCACTACCACACTACAGAAGGTTAACCTTTCCCTACCACACTACAGAAGGTTAACCTTTCCCTAGCACACTACAGAAGGTTAACCCTGTCACTACCACACTACAGAATGTTAACCTTTCCCTACCACACTACAGAAGGTTAACCCTTTCACTACCACACTACAGAAGGTTAACCCTTTCACTAACCTTTCACTACCACACTACAGAAGGTTAACCCTTTCACTACCACACTACAGAAGGTTAATCCTTTCACTACCACACTACAGAAGGTTAACCCTTTCACTACCACACTACAGAAGGTTAACTCTTTCACTACCACACTACAGAAGGTTAACCCTGTCACTACCACACTACAGAAGGTTAACCTTTCACTACCACACTACAGAAGGTTAACCCTTTCACTACCACACTACAGAAGGTTAACCCTGTCACTACCACACTACAGAAGGTTAACCTTTCACTACCACACTACAGAAGGTTAACCTTTCACTACCACACTACAGAAGGTTAACCTTTCACTACCACACTACAGAAGGTTAACCTTTCACTACCACACTACAGAAGGTTAACCTTTCCCTACCACACTACAGAAGGTTAACCCTTTCACTACCACACTACAGAAGGTTAACCCTTTCACTAACCTTTCACTACCACACTACAGAAGGTTAACCCTTTCACTACCACACTACAGAAGGTTAATCCTTTCACTACCACACTACAGAAGGTTAACCCTTTCACTACCACACTACAGAAGGTTAACTCTTTCACTACCACACTACAGAAGGTTAACCCTGTCACTACCACACTACAGAAGGTTAACCTTTCACTACCACACTACAGAAGGTTAACCCTTTCACTACCACACTACAGAAGGTTAACCCTGTCACTACCACACTACAGAAGGTTAACCTTTCACTACCACACTACAGAAGGTTAACCTTTCACTACCACACTACAGAAGGTTAACCTTTCACTACCACACTACATAAGGTTAACCTTTCACTACCACACTACAGCAGGTTAACCTTTCACTACCACACTACAAAAGTTTAACCCTTTCACTACCACACTACAGACAAAACCTTTCACTACCACACTACAGACAAAACCTTTCACTACCACACTACAGAAGGTTAACCTTTCACTACCACACTACAGAAGGTTAACCCTTTCACTACCACACTACAGACAGGGTTATACAGTAATACCTTCCATATATTTTCTATCCGTTCATTGACGGATGCAGCCTTATTTAGTGCAAACATAATATTTTGGTCTGACTTTTCCTCTGAGCTTCTCTCCAGTCGAGCTGCCGCAGGGTTTAAATCTAAAATTTGGCCAAATCCTCCGCCATCGTTGTGTAACCTGTCATGTCATCTCTAGAGCCTTCATCTACTCTAAAAGTGAAAGTGAAACTTAAGCTACTCTTTACAGCAGCTCTGCTGCACAGACCTAATAAATAGATCTGCTTCAAATAGATCTGCTTAGACACTTTCAGTTCATAATGTTGTGACTAAAAGTATTGATAACACGCTTAGTATTTTACAAATTAGAGTTTTTTTTATTTGATTAATGTGGCCACTGAAAACAAAATAAATGGGTTTTTATTTTTGATAGGTGTATGTGTAGGTGAGTAATGCCGGCCTAATGGTTCACCTTCCTGACACACAACTTCAACAAAACACACGGCTAGAACAAACCTCGGGCTAAGCACTCTGAACAGAAACAGGCAGCTGAGATCAGAGAAGTATCTGTGGGTTGTGAGAGAAGTAGTGAGCGACGTAGAGAGGAAGGCAGGGAGATATTAACCCTTTCACTACCACACTACATACGGGTAACCCTTTCACTACCACACTACAGACGGCTAACACAGACGGCAGTGAAAGGGTTAACCTTCCGTATTGTCGCTGTGAAAAGGTTAACCCTTTGCTAGTGTGGTAGTGAAAGGGTTAAGGAAGACAGAAATGGGGAGAGAGAGAGAGAGAGGTAGAAAGAGAGGTAGAAAGAGAGAGAGAGAGAGAGAGAGGGGTAGAGAGAGAGAGAGAGAGAGAGAGAGAGAGAGAGAGAGAGAGAGAGAGAGAGAGAGAGAGAGAGAGAGAGAGAGAGAGAGAGAGAGAGAGAGAGAGAGAGAGAGAGAGAGAGAGAGAGAGAGAGAGAGAGAGAGAGAGAGAGGTAGAAAGAGAGAAAGAAGGGAGCGAGTCCTCCCTACCCTAACCGGAGTCTGACTTCCCGACAAGCCAGTGACTCAGGCGTTGGGAGACGATGCGGGGGAAGGTCTGTGTCTCTGGAAGTCCTGCCCGGAAACCAGTCTGACGAATCACATCACGTTCACTTTGATATCACTGTGTTGGTGCAGCTTGGCCTAATGGCCTGGTCTGACACTGGCCTGGCCATAATGGATTTTCTACTGTAGAGATAAATGAATAGGATGGTCCTTGACTGAAGGAATTCCTAGATTTTATCAACCGGCAGATTAATCGACACATCTGTAAAATGTTTCCTCGTGTAGAAACATGCAGAAAGACCACTTTAAATCCTGTGTTTAGCAGAGATGTGCTGAGTTAACTAAGACCTAAACCAGAGATGTGCTGAGTCAACAAAGACCTAAACCAGGCTGATATATCTCCTTCATACTGTAGTTAAAGGGAGTAGAGGTTGAGTACTGGTCAGGGGTGTAAAAAGTACCCAGAAAGTGAAAGTATGGGTACCGTCTCAAAATCGTACTCAAGTAAAAGTCTGAGTATCTGGCTAAAAACACACTTAAGTAAAAGTCAAAAAGTTTCTACTTTGAAATGTACTTAAGTACTAAAAAGTAAAAGTAAAAACTTTTCATGGAGATAAGGCCTTGGTGGGTGCTCGTCTTGAACGTCCACGCCGACCGTTTCGTCCTCTTCCTCCCTCGTACTCCCGGCCTCATTTGTGACCATCTTCTGTAGCTCGTCACTCTGACTGTCTATTCTTCTGATAGCAGGTGTTTAATCAAAGATCCCCACTTTCTAGTCTTGCACAAGGACCAATCAGCATGGGTATGGGCGGGTTCATTTTCCATTGATGGGGATTTGATTGGCTGTTTTTAAATAAAGCGCGGCTGCAGGATCAATAATAACGTTAACGTTAGTTCGACCAGAGAAACAAATATACTAATTAAAATGGTTGGACCTGCGAGATTTGTACTTTCTAGGTCTGCATTTTAAATGTAAGGAAAGTATGTTTTTTTTCTCTGAAATGTAATTGAGTCAAAGTACAAAGTATACAAAACCTAATAATACTTGAGTAAAGTACAAATCCCCCAAAACTGTACTTAAGTATTGTAACAAAGTACAATTACTCAAGTACTTTACACCCCTGATATCTGGTGACATATATCACACTGGGTTGACTCCACATGGATCCAGAACCGCCTCAGTACTCGTCTCTGACCCGTGTCGTTCTTCTTCCACCAGTCCGTCGGGGAAGAAGTTCCGGAGTAAACCTCAGCTGTCCCGTTACCTCGGCAACAGCATGGATCTGGGATGTTTCGACTTCCGGACGGGGAAGATCATGGCAGGGAAGAAGAACAAGCAGAGGTTACGTCATGATCACCTCAGCCTGGCTAAGGTACACACACGCACACACGCACACACACACACACACACGCACACACGCACACACACACACACACACACGCACACACACACACACACACGCACGCACGCACGCACACACCATCACACACACACACACACACGCACACACACACACACACACCATCACACACACGCGCGCACACACACAAACGCACGCACACACCATCACACACACGCGCGCACACACACACACACACAAACGCACACACCATCACACACACAACACACACACACACACACACACACACACACGCACACACGCACACACACACACACACACACGCACGCACGCACACACCATCACACACACGCGCGCACACACACAAACGCACGCACACACCATCACACACACGCGCACACACACACACACACAAACGCACACACCATCACACACACAACACACACACACACACACACACACACACACACACACACACACACACACACACACACACACACACACACACACACACACACACACACACACACACACACACACACACACACACACACACACACACACACACACACACACACACACACACACACACACACACACACACACACACACACACACACACACACACACACACACACACAGGGGTTCCAGCTAAGCCGCGTGGTGGTTTGTTAGCGAGCAGCTGTGGACAATAAGCCTGTTGTGTGTTGATGTGAGTCTCTCTCTGACTCGCCTCGGGGCCCGAGAGAAACACCACAAGATTTAGTTAAGATTCAACTCCAATTAAAGTGGAACTGCATCAGTTCTGGTGGCTGGGGGAGGGGGAGGGGGAGCGGGAGGGGGAGGGGGAGGAGGGGGGGAGGGGGAGGGGGAGCGGGCAGGCCGCGGCGCACAGGACATCTGTTGAGATAGCAGCGCGGCCCAGAAGGCAGGAGGCGGCCGCACGTCACTTCAGACGCCACTTCCTGTTTGCCTGCTTTGCCTCCATATCTCCTTCTTTAAAAAAAAAAAAAAGTATTTAAGTATTTTATTGTTGTCTGGATTGTATCCGTGCTTTGTAGGGATGGGTACCTTTCACATTTGAACCGATACGGTACCTGTGAATCGATACCGGTACCCAACGGTACCTTTTTTCGGTACTTTAGTCTCAAGAAATTTAATTTACCTACATCAGTCGTGAAAAAAAATATCCAAACTTCAAATAACTACAATTTCGACCGTTTTTGGCTTGCCATTGCTCCGACTGCTTTGTTGTTGAATCAAGTCAAATCCTAGGTAAGCATATATTCTGCGTGTGAACGTTGACATGAAAAGAAAAAAGGTAAAAAAATTTAATAAAAAAAAAAAAAAAAAAAAAAAAATCTTTTTTTGGTATCTCACTTGAATCGATACTCGGTAGTACCGACGTGTTTTGGTTCGGTACCTCAAAAGTACCGAATTCGGTACCCATCCCTAGTGCTTTGTGCCGTCTGTAGTGTGGTAGTGAAAGGGTTAACCTTCTGTAGTGTGGTAGTGAAAGGGTTAACCCTTTGTCGTGTGGCAGTGAAAGGGTTAACACTTTGTTGTGCGGCAGTGAAAGGGTTAACCTTCTGTATTGTCGCAGTGAAAGGGTTAACCATTTGGTAGTGTGGCAGTGCAAGGGTTAATGCTACTTACCCATTAATCCCTCCTAATGGGCTTATGTACAGTATGCTAGTTATAATTAGAGTTGTTCCGATACCGATACTGGTATCGGAAATGCCGCCGATACTGCCTAAAATGCTGGTATCGGTATCGGCGAGTACACGTAAATTCTAGCCTCCGATCCCATGATGTAATTTATCTCCTGCCGAGTCCTGCGGAGAGTGAGGATTATAAAATGAACATGTTTTAAAGTGTGTAACAGCAGATACACTTTCTTAAATTCCATTGTCCCCGACAGTGCGGTGTGACGGGGAGCTCGGACGGGAATCGGGATGTGTTTGGCTGGTGTTATGATAGCATTAGCTGGAAAGATAGCTAGTTGGAACAACATCCGCTTTTAACGTTACATCAAATCAGATGATCGCCTGTCCTTTCTCCAGGACCTAACACTGTCCGTGACCGTCTATCAACAATAATGCACCCACGGTGAATTGTATTTAAGTTAAGTAGCTACGGACTAGCGTTAGCTGACTATTACTAACGTTATCTTAATGTCAATGCGGGAAGTCGAGCTAGGTCAGTTAGCTTAGCTTGATAACGTTACCGTGTCTAAAGTTGGTGCTATTCACATAATCCAGCAATAATGGCTGCAGACCTGCAAGCAAAGTACAGCAAGTGCCAAAGGATAAGAGTCTGAGGCGGAGTTTCAAAAGAGAATGTTGAATATTTATTTTGCATCAAAAATCACAACATGAACGTTCTATCTGCCACTAGCTTACAGACTGAATAGGGTATATCTGCAGAGCCACTGAGTAGCGAGTGCAACACCGTTTAATGTCCGTGTGGATCATTGGAGTAGGGTATATCTGCAGTGCTGCAGCCCATACTCATTGATTAATGATACTAATACAAATCTATACAATCACCTGTTGTTGAATAAATACCATACGTTCTAGTTATTACTAAAAAAACAGTATAACAGTATCTGAAAAAAAAAAAAAAAAAAAAAGGTATAATTTATATAATTTTTTTTTTAATTTTTTTTTTATGCACTGGTATTGGATAAATATCGGTATCGGCCGATACCCAAAGCTTAGGTATCGGAATCGGATCGGAAAGGGAAAAATGGTATCGGAACATCTCTAGTTATAATCTATGCTTCATTGTAAATGGTAAATGGTGCATTTATAGAGCTTTTATCCAAAGCGCTTTACAATTTGTTCCTCAGAGTTGTATCTTGGGTTGGTTTTTTGTGGAGGAGATTTTCAGTTTTGCATGATTTTTGGAGAAAGCATGGCACTTGAGACAAAACACATTATATCCTATATCATTTTATATGAATTCCTCCTTATGTTTTATTTTGTTAATTTCTTTTGTGGCCATCTTTGTCTATATGATCACTTGTTGTGTATGTGTCTTGTAAGCCCCTAATATGGGCTGGGCATACATCTGTATGTAAGACACACAAAGAAAATTCAATCAATCAAATCAAGTTCAAGTTCAAGTTTCTTTATTAGTTGTCATACAGAAATACAGAATATGTTTGCATGAAATGCTTCCTTCTGTTTTGCTCCTGAGTGTGCTAGATAAAATAAAAATATAGTATAAAATAAGTATAATATAAGTATAAAATAGAAAGTCAAGTACGTAAACAAGTGTAAACAAAACAAAACATTTCAATATACATATATACAGTATAGTATATACAATGCAGAAGGTAACTGAGTTACAGCAATATACAGTACAGTGTAGAAATGGTGAGGTATAGCTTAGCTTGTGGTGCCACCTTGTGGTGGTGAGGTGCAATGAGGTGCAATGAGGTATGAGATTGATGTGCAAATCTCCTTACCAATAAATATAAAGTGTGTTAGTGTCTAAAGTGGGTAAAGTGGGTGCTACAGTGTGTTGTTTATTTAAAGTGAGTGTGTGCGTGTGGATGTGTGTGCTGTGGGTGTATTTGATGGTTTGTTATTGTTCATTGAGCATCCTGATGGCCTGGGGATAGAAGGACCTTCTGAGTCTCTCTGTGCTTGCCATGAGACTCTGGTATCGCTTGCCTGACCGCAGCAGTTCAAAGTTGCAGTTGTTTGGGTGTCTGGGGTCTTTGATTATTCTCTTACAGGGGGCAAAATTAAAGCCCGCCACCCGCCATTTGCGGGCAGTTTTCACGTTTGGCGCCTCCCACTGAGAGGTCTGCCCGCAGTGTGGCGGGCAATCAAATAGTCATGTGAAAACCGAAAATCATGATCCAATTCTGAGCGGAGTTCTTACTCGCTGTCTCAGCACAGACATGCAGCGCACCGCGCACTGCTCCTCCTACCCCTCCCGCACCTGTTTCTGTATGCTGCATGTAAACAGAGGCTATTGCCTCGGACAGTCACCGTGACATTAGTCTAGTCAGAGGGACCTCCGTGAGCTAATGTTAGCTACTGTTACAAAATGACCCAGTCAACTATTCACTTTTAGTTTAATACATGAGGCATTGTGTAACGTTATCCAGCCGGCTAGCTACTGATAGCTCCCGACATCAACAACTGCTCCAGCAAGTGTCCAGTGCATAATACCTCCGTTGGCTAGGTAGCTCATGTTAGCCCACGTTAGCTCACTAGTCACTACGAAATGTCCCAGTAAACTAAATAGTTCAGAGGCGTTGTCCCAACGCCATCCAGCAGTAGCTACAGATAGCTCCTGACATCAATGTCCTACAACATGCGTATTCGAGCCCCTGGCTTACATCGCATGAGGGCTGCTGAATAGGGTCCAGCTGGAGCGCAGGAGAATCCTTTCATGCTGAATGTAGAGTTTAGGGCCCAGCTGCAGCGCCGGTGAATCCTTGCTGGAGCTGGAGGCCACTAGAGTATACACACAGACAGTGGAGCTGTTTGCAGACAGCGAGGTGGCGATGTCTCGCGGATAATACAACTACAAGTATGATTATATAATATATATATTTTATTAAAAAAATTTTTTTATATAAAATAATAATAATAATTTTTTTAACAAAAAAAAAGTTGGCAGGTAAGAAATATGCTTGACGGGTAGATTCTTCCCATCTACCCGCCACTGGCCGGTGAGTCAAAAAGTTAATTTCGCCCCCTGTTCTCTTAGCCTTACCCATGCAGCGCTTGTTGTAAATGTCTTGGAGAGTGGGAAGCCCCCCTCCAATTGTGTGTTCGGCTGAACCGGCCACTCTCTGTAGTCTGCTACGGTCTTGTGCGGTGCTATTCCCAAACCAGGGCGTGATATTGCCAGTCAGGATGCTCTCTATTGTGCATGAGTAGAAGTTCTTGAGGATCTTCTGACTCACTTGGAACTTCCTTAGGCGCCTAAGGAAGTAGAGGTGTTGTCGTGCCTTCTTGATAACACTGTCAATGTGTGTGGTCCATGTCAAGTCCTCGGATATGTGGACTCCGAGGTACTTAAAACTGTTCACTCTCTCAACCGGTGCCCCGTCGATGCTGAGGCGGCTGTAGTCCCTGACCCCCGACCTCCTAAAGTCCACAATCATCTCTTTTGTTTTGCTGACGTTCAGGGAGAGGCTGTTCTCTTGACACCATCCCGCTAGAACCTTTACCTCTTCTAGGTAGGCCCTCTCATCGTTTGCAGAGATCAGGCCCACCACTACTGTGTCGTCAGCAAATTTGATGATTGTGTTGTTGTTCCGCTGTGCCACACAGTCATGTGTGTACAGGGAGTAGAGGAGGGGACTCAGAACACAGCCCTGGGGGGCCCCTATGTTGAGAGTGATGGATGAGGAGGTGCAGTTGCCTGCTCTCACCTCCTGGGGTCTGCCCGTCAGGAAGTCCAAGACCCACTGGCAGAGGTCATAGTTCAAGCCCAGGTCCCTGAGCTTGGCTATGAGTTTGGAGGGGACTATGGTATTGAATGCTGCTGTGTGCAGCACATGGGCTATGGTGTCCTCCGTGGACCTGTTGGGGCGATATGCAAATTGCAGGGTGTCCAGGTTTATGGGGAGGGAGGAACAGATGTAGCCCTTCACTAGCTTCTCAAAGCACTTCATGGCTATGGAGGTGAGAGCTACAGGGCGGTAGTCGTTGAGGCAAGCAGGCTTGGATTTCTTGGGTACAGGGATAATGGTGGACATCTTCAGACAGGTGGGGATGACAGCCTGTTCTAAGGACAGGTTAAATATGTCAGTGAATACCGGGGCCAGTTGGTTGGCACAGACTTTTAGGATGCGGCCGGGAATACTGTCCGGTCCTGCTGCCTTCCTGATATTCACTTTCTTAAAGGTCCTCCTCACCTCATGTTCTGTTATCCTGAACACCCAGGGCTATATCCACAAAGAATGGATTGCACGGAACAAGTTGCACCCTTACAATTCATTATGAATTGAAAATGGGGGACCCTGATGTAAACAAGACGAAAGTCTTTCTCTGGTCTGCATCCCCTTAACAATTGTGTGTATTGAGCCGTACTGTAATGTACCCATTCTGCAATCTGTTAATAAAACTTTCATTCGATCAATCTGCACGGTGATTGATTGAATGAACATTTTATTAACAGATTGCAGAATGGGTACAATACACAGTACGGCTCAATACACACAATTGTTTTTTTTTTATCCACTTTTTCTCCCCATTTTCTATTTTTCTCCCATCCCAATTTCGTGTTTCCAATTCTTCCCTCCCCTGTCTTGAACGTTGCTAGACTATGCCTCCCACTGGTCGGCTGTAGTGAGGATAGAAGCCTTGCATCACGTGTCCTCTCCGGTACACGAGGAGGCAGCCTGTCGCATCTTTTCACCGCAGCAGCTCGAACTCTCAGTGGCGAGGAGTAACGAGTGGGAGGCTCACACTGCCCCCGATACTTCCTGTTTCCGCTGCACCGGTGTCACCCAACCGACCTGTAGGAGTCGCTGTCCACAACGTCCAATCCCCACCCACCGGCTTTCCCACCCTCTAACACTGCCAATTGTGTGTTAGTATGATGGCCGGCCAAGCCGGTAGCAACGCAGAGAGCTGGGCTCGATACCAGCATCTCCTGCGTTAGTGGCGAGCGCCTTGCCCACTGCGCCACTCAGCCGCCTCAATACACACAATTGTTAAGGGGATGCAGACCAGAGAAAGACTTTCGTCTTGTTTACATCAGGGTCCCCCATTTTCAATTCATAATGAATTGTAAGTAAGGGTGCAACTTGCTCCGTGCAATCCATTCTTTGTGGATCTAGCCCTGAGTCTCCATCGGCAGTGGCCCCCCCTCCATTGCAGTGGTTTGTAGGCTGGTGTTGTTATTCACAGTAATAGTTAGGGGTGGGAATCACCAGTTTCATCATGATACGATACGATATCGATTCTTTGGACAACGATACAATATTTGCCGATATCACAAAGTCTCTCACGATACAATACGATACGATTAGATTCAGGTGCCTGCGATCGATATGAGATGATATCATATGCCCATTTAACACAATCAGTAACATTTAGATCAACAAAAAAAAGGTAATGAAAATATCATTTGACATTTGTATTTTTGAGCTCTTCCAGACATTTAAAGGAAAATCAATCTATTGTTTTTAATACAAATAGACCTCCTGTTCACTGTAAAGTGCCACGTTTTTATATATTGAGCTTTAAACTTTAAGCTACATTTTTTGGAACTCAAAACTCACAACCTCCCTCTCCCAAACCGTTCCTACAACAATTTGTTGATGTTGCATGATCATGTATACGCCTACATTTATTATGTATTATATTGTTTATGTTTAAATAACATTTAAACATCAAACTCCTCTGACCTCATCTGGTCTTTCCAAAGACGCGCGCACACACACACACACAGAAAGGGAGAATGCTATGCTGTAACATCTACACACACGGAGCTACTGCTGTTGTTCTTGGGCGGATATGAGACTCGCCACAGGATTTTCAAAATAAGAGTATCTGTGAGGTTTCTGTCCTTGCCTTCTCACTCGTTCTGTTCCTTTAACCACCCTCGCTTTGTTTTCATTCATTTTTTCTGTCAAGTATTTCAATTCCCTCGTTCACACGTTTCTCCCCGCTGACGTCATCTGAGACGTCGCTGATTGGTTCCCTCACTTCCCCACGCTTTTCAATCACATTCCCCAGCTGTCACTGCCTTTCAATCAATCGATCCCTCATTATTTATACCCCGTTTTCCCCACCCTAAGTTGTTGGTTCGTCTTGATTTGTCGCTGGATGTTTTTCCCCGTTGCTTCTGTTTCACTGTGCTATTCTCCAGGAAATTCCTAGAAGCCTTCGCTTGGATACCTGCTCCGTGGCGCGCGCTCGCCTCCACTGTTTGTTCCTGTTCCTTTACGCAGCTCGTCTGGGTGAGTTTTTCTAGATTGACTGTCTTGACCTATTCCCTATTTTCGTGTGTAACCTTTACACTGAAGTCTACCACCTTTTTGTCAGACAGTCACTCACCCAGCCAATATCGTTTTTGCCCTTTCCTTTATGGAATAATATTTCGGGATCTTCCACCTCCCACTGTGTATTTACACGAAGATATTATTTCACATTTGGACTGTGTTGGATTTTTGCTCACTGTGTATTTACACGAAGATATTGTTTCACATTTGGACTGTGTTTGGATTTTTGCTCACTGTGTGTTTACACGAAGATAGTATTTCACATTTGGACGGTGTTTGGATTTTGCTCACTGTGTGTTTACATGAAGATATTTCACTTGGGCTGTTTTTGGAGGATTGCTCATCACTGTGTTGTTTAAACACGAAGAATATAACACCCTGTCCTCCAGCTCGTTTCAAGTCTGCTCTGTCACTGACCCGTTCCCTCTCTCCCTCTCTCGGTCTTGCACAACATCTGAGAGGTCCGCCGTGAGAGTCTGCAGAGCGGTACAGAGGTCTGCTCCTGCTTCCCAAGACTACCCTTCCGGGAGAGGCTGCAGAGCAGCAGAACTTTGCCCCTTGTTCATTGTACCTGTTCTTGTTGACCTGCTTTCCCTGTTTCACTTATTCCTATTATCAAATAAACAAGCCCTCGTATTTGGCAACTCTGAATCCAACTCTCTTGTGTCGTTAGCGTTTGGGGTCGGTGTCAAACCATAACATTACGAACCAACCATGACGACCCCAGCCGACACAGAGTGGGTCAGAACCGCACTTGCATTTCAAGTCGAGTTGACCAGGGATCACGGTCTCCAACTTGAGCGGGCTGCGGCTGCGGTGCAGAACCTCAGGGACCAGGTCCTGCCTATGCAGGGTTCAATGGCCGCTATGGCGGGACAACAGTCCGAGATTCTCGCCCAGCTTAACTCGCTGGGCGACGCCGTTAATACTTTTCATCTCTCACACCCTCCAGGAACATTCCCCGCAGCCCCAGCAGATCTCGCACCTCGGGAACCCCTTCTCTCCGTCCCACGGCTGTTTGACGGTAATCCCGAGGAGTGTGCCACATTCATCATGCAATGTGAGTTGGTTTTCCGTCATCAGCCAAGCCGTTTTTCATGGGTCCCGAGTGGCTTATATAACCAACCTACTTTCAGGCCATGCTGCCCAGTGGGTCACATCCTCCTGGGCAATGGAAGCAGAGTTTTTGTTCTCCTACCCAGACTTCGTGGCGGAGCTCCGCAGAGTGTTCCACCATCCAGCCCGAGGTCTGGACCCTGGAGCCCGGTTGGGGACCTTCCGGCAAGGGAGCAGCAGGGTGACGGACTATGTCATGGAGTTTCGACTGGCGGCGGTGGAGAGCGGATGGAACGAACCTGCTCTTCGCCTAACCTTCATAAGGGGGCTCAGTGACGCAGTCCGGGACCAGCTCGCTACCAGGGAGGTGCCCGACTCCCTCGAGGAGCTGTTTAGCCTTGTCATCCGTATTGACGGACGCCTCCTGGAGAGAAGGCGCGAGAGGGCCCGACTGTCACCTCCTGAAGCACCCCGGACTCCTGGACGCCCCGTCCCCAACACTACTGTGGGTAACAGGCTTCCCCGTCCGGTGCGCGAGGAGGAACCCATGCAGCTGGGACGCTCTCATCTGAGCCAGGCGGAGCGTCAGGCAAGGCTCAGTTCCGGTCTCTGCCTCTACTGCGGAGGTGCGGGACACCGTATCGCCGACTGCCCTACCCGGCCAAAAGATCGGGCTCACCAAGACCCCGGGAGATCCTGGTGAGCCGTTTTTCCCATTCCCAGCGCCGCGCACCACCTGACCATCTGTTGAGCGTCACCCTGGCCTGGGGGGACCAACGTGCCACGGTGGAGGCCCTCATCGACTCTGGGGCAGACGAGAACTTCCTCGACTTCGAGTTTGCCACCCAAGCCAACATACCTCTTGAGGCCCTTGTGAGGCCCTTGGAGATCTTTTCGTTGGACCAACACCGCCTGGCCGACATCTCTCAACGGACCGGCCCAGTCTTGCTGACCATTGCTGGGAACCACGTAGAGAGGATCCAGTTCCTCATTACCCAATCCCCCCTTGTCCCGGTGGTCCTGGGTAGGCCCTGGCTCGCGCTGCACGAGCCCCACATCGCCTGGGCCTCCGGTACCATCAGGGGCTGGAGCTCCTCCTGTCACGCCCGCTGTCTACAGGCGGCGTCTTGTCCCCCGCCCCGGAGACCGGCTGGTGAGTTGCCCCCGGATCCCTCGTCCGTTCCTCCCGAGTACCACGACCTCATGGAGGTATTCAGTAAGACCAGGGCTCAGTCCCTTCCACCTCACCGCCCCTATGACTGCGCCATCAACCTCCGCCAAGGGGCTCCCCTTCCCGGCAGCCGCCTCTACAGTCTGACTGCCCCGGAGAAGAAGGCGATGGATCTCTACATCTCTGAGTCATTGGAAGCAGGACTCATTCGGCCTTCCTCCTCCCCGGTGGCGGCCGGTTTCTTCTTTGTTGGAAAGAAGGATGGGGACCTGCGACCCTGCATCGACTATCGTCAGCTCAACGAGATCACCATCAAGAACAAATACCCCCTACCTCTCATGAGCTCCACCTTCGAGCCACTGACCCAGGCCTCGTTCTTCACCAAGCTGGATCTCCGAAGTGCCTATCATCTTGTCCGTATCCGTGAGGGCGATGAATGGAAGACCGCCTTCAAGACCCCCAGGGGCCACTATGAGTACCTTGTGATGCCGTTCGGTCTCACCAACGCCCCGGCGGTATTCCAGGCACTCATGAACGATGTCCTCCGTGACATGCTGGAGGTGTTCGTGGTGGTGTACCTGGACGACATTCTTATCTTTTCCAGGACCCTCGAGGAACACATCCTGCATGTCCGCCGGGTGCTGGAGCGCCTCCTCCACAATCGGCTCTTTGTCAAGGCGGAGAAGTGCCGTTTCCACTCCAACTCCGTCGACTACCTGGGCTTCATCGTGGAGAAGGGCTTGACCCGAGCGGATCCTCGCAAGATCCAGGCTGTGGAGGATTGGCCGGAACCCACCACCCGGAAGGAGCTACAGAGTTTCCTCGGGTTCGCAAACTTCTACCGAAGGTTCATCCGGAACTACAGCCAAGTGGCGGAGCCTCTTACCAAGCTGACCTCCCCCGCTCTGCCGTTCGACTGGTCCCCAGCGGCACGCGCTGCGTTCCGCTCCCTCAAGAGAAGGTTCACTTCCGCTCCTATCCTGCTCCACCCTGACCCCAAGAGACAGTTCATCGTGGAGGTGGACGCTTCGGATTCTGGCCTGGGCGCTGTCCTTTCTCAGCGTTCTCCTTCCGACCAGAAGGTACATCCTTGCGCCTTCTACTCGCGTCGCTTCCTCCCCGCCGAGAGGAACTACGACACCGGCAATCGGGAGCTACTGGCGGTCGTGGCTGCTCTGGAGGAGTGGCGTCATTGGCTAGAGGGTGCCGAGGAGCCTTTTACCATCTGGACGGACCACAAGAACCTAACGTTCATCCGCGCTTCCAGGCGCCTCAACGGTCGGCAGGCGAGATGGGCCAGTTTCCTCAGTCGGTTCGACTTCTCGCTGACCTTCCGCCCCGGTTCCCGCAACACGAAGGCCGACTCCCTGTCCCGGATGCACTCCAAGGGGGCTCCACCCTCTGAGGACCCATCTCCCATCATCCCGGAGGCCCGAGTGGTTGGAGCCATCACCTTGGGCATCGAGGGTGTGGTGAGGCGTGCCCTACGCTTCCAACGTGCCCCAAGCAACGTCCCTAGGAGCCGTCTCTTCGTCCCTGACTCTGTCCGGTCCCAGGTACTGCTGTGGGGCCATACCAGCCGGTTCGCCTGCCACCCAGGCGTCCATCGCACGTTCTCCTTCCTGGCTCGTCGTTTCTGGTGGCCCACCATGCGGAACGACGTCAAGGAGTTCGTTTTGGCCTGCGCGGTCTGTGCCCGCAGCAAGGCCTCTCACCAGGCACCCTCCGGGCTCTTGCAGCCACTTCCCGTTCCAAGCCGTCCGTGGTCACATGTGGCGCTCGACTTCGTCACTGGTCTACCCTCCTCCCAGGGGAACACCTGCCTTCTGACCGTGGTGGATCGATTCAGCAAGGGGGTCCACCTCGTGGCCCTCTCCAAGCTTCCCTCAGCAGCCGAGACGGCGGACCTCCTGACGCACCACGTGTTCCGCCTCCACGGCTTTCCCCAGGACATCGTCTCTGACCGGGGGCCCCAGTTCACCTCCCAGGTATGGCGGGCTTTCTGCAAGGGATTGGGGGCAACGGTCAGTCTCTCCTCTGGCTACCATCCCCAGACAAACGGGCAGACGGAGAGGATGAACCAGAGCGTGGAGTCTGCTCTTCGGTGTGTGGCAGCCGAGAGGCCGGCATCCTGGAGTCGTTTCCTTCCCTGGGTTGAATACTCGATCAACTCAATGGTCAGTTCCGCCACCGGCCTCTCCCCTTTTGAGGCCTCCCTGGGCTACCAGCCCCCTCTTTTTCCCGCACTGGAGACGGAAGTGGCAGTTCCCTCCGTGCAGGTCCACCTCGACCGCTGCCGTCGCGTTTGGGAGATCACCAGGACCGCGCTGCTCCGGACATCTGAGCGCGCCTGTCGTGGTGCCGACCGGCGCCGGGTTCCCGCGCCGACTTACCGCCCTGGGCAGAGGGTGTGGCTCTCCGCGAAGGACCTCCCGCTACGGTCCTCGGCCAAGAAGCTCAACCCTCGCTTCGTCGGTCCTTTCGAGGTCCTGAAGGTACTCAGTCCGGCGGCCCTGCGCCTGAAGCTTCCTGCATCCATGCATATCCACCCCGTGTTCCATGTCTCCCGGGTTAAGCCCGTCTCCCTCAGTCCCCTTATGCCTCCGGCTCCTGATCCACCGCCTCCTGTGCTAGTGGATGGTCACCCCCAGTGGCAGGTCCGCCGGTTGATGGGCGTTCGTCGGCGGGGCCGGGGATTCCAATACCTGGTGGACTGGGAGGGTTACGGCCCTGAGGAGCGTAGCTGGGTCTCCCGGCAGCTCATCGTGGATCCCGGCTTGATCACCGACTTCCATCGGGCCCATCCTGACGAGCCGGGTCGGCCTGGTCGCCGGGCGGCTCCCGTTGAGGGGGGGGTACTGTGAGGTTTCTGTCCTTGCCTTCTCACTCGTTCTGTTCCTTTAACCACCCTCGCTTTGTTTTCATTCATTTTTTCTGTCAAGTATTTCAATTCCCTCGTTCACACGTTTCTCCCCGCTGACGTCATCTGAGACGTCGCTGATTGGTTCCCTCACTTCCCCACGCTTTTCAATCACATTCCCCAGCTGTCACTGCCTTTCAATCAATCGATCCCTCATTATTTATACCCCGTTTTCCCCACCCTAAGTTGTTGGTTCGTCTTGATTTGTCGCTGGATGTTTTTCCCCGTTGCTTCTGTTTCACTGTGCTATTCTCCAGGAAATTCCTAGAAGCCTTCGCTTGGATACCTGCTCCGTGGCGCGCGCTCGCCTCCACTGTTTGTTCCTGTTCCTTTACGCAGCTCGTCTGGGTGAGTTTTTCTAGATTGACTGTCTTGACCTATTCCCTATTTTCGTGTGTAACCTTTACACTGAAGTCTACCACCTTTTTGTCAGACAGTCACTCACCCAGCCAATATCGTTTTTGCCCTTTCCTTTATGGAATAATATTTCGGGATCTTCCACCTCCCACTGTGTATTTACACGAAGATATTATTTCACATTTGGACTGTGTTGGATTTTTGCTCACTGTGTATTTACACGAAGATATTGTTTCACATTTGGACTGTGTTTGGATTTTTGCTCACTGTGTGTTTACACGAAGATAGTATTTCACATTTGGACGGTGTTTGGATTTTGCTCACTGTGTGTTTACATGAAGATATTTCACTTGGGCTGTTTTTGGAGGATTGCTCATCACTGTGTTGTTTAAACACGAAGAATATAACACCCTGTCCTCCAGCTCGTTTCAAGTCTGCTCTGTCACTGACCCGTTCCCTCTCTCCCTCTCTCGGTCTTGCACAACATCTGAGAGGTCCGCCGTGAGAGTCTGCAGAGCGGTACAGAGGTCTGCTCCTGCTTCCCAAGACTACCCTTCCGGGAGAGGCTGCAGAGCAGCAGAACTTTGCCCCTTGTTCATTGTACCTGTTCTTGTTGACCTGCTTTCCCTGTTTCACTTATTCCTATTATCAAATAAACAAGCCCTCGTATTTGGCAACTCTGAATCCAACTCTCTTGTGTCGTTAGCGTTTGGGGTCGGTGTCAAACCATAACAGTATCGATATGAATCGATCTTATTACATTGCATCGATCCGATTCGATTGTTGATAATTACATCGATGTATCGATCTGGATCGATGTATCGTCCCACCCCTAGTAATAGTGTGTAATAGTGTAATAGTGTGTAATAGTGTGTAATAGGTTGGAGGCAGGCTGGAGGCAGGTAGGATTCACACAGCCATCAGACGTACTGATTTGGGGAATCTTATGTGTTGAGCTCTGTGCTCAA
>NC_140176.1:90784145-90796645 GCF_963971535.1 Notolepis coatsorum | reverse complement strand
AATATTTTTACCGATATCCGATCCAGCTATTTTAGTGATATCGGGGCCGATATCCAATATCAATATTGGAGCATCCCTAATTGTGTTGGACAGTGTTGTGTGTCTGCAGTAGTGATGGAAGGCTGATTGTGTTACAGTGTTGTGTGTCTGCAGTAGTGATGGAAGGCTGATTGTGTTACAGTGTTGTGTCTCTGCAGTAGTGATGGAAGGCTGATTGTGTTACAGTGTTGTGTGTCTGCAGTAGTGATGGAAGGCTGATTGTGTTACAGTGTTGTGTCTCTGCAGTAGTGATGGAAGGCTGATTGTGTTACAGTGTTGTGTATCTGCAGTAGTGATGGAAGGCTGATTGTGTTACAGTGTTGTGTCTCTGCAGTAGTGATGGAAGGCTGATTGTGTTACAGTGTTGTGTATCTGCAGTAGTGATGGAAGGCTGATTGTGTTACAGTGTTGTGTCTCTGCAGTAGTGATGGAAGGCTGATTGTGTTACAGTGTTGTGTATCTGCAGTAGTGATGGAAGGCTGATTGTGTTACAGTGTTGTGTCTCTGCAGTAGTGATGGAAGGCTGATTGTGTTACAGTGTTGTGTATCTGCACATTGTATTACAGTGTTGTGTATCTGCAGTAGTGATGGAAGGCTGATTGACACAGACCCTGAGCTACTGCTACGTGTTTAAAATTATTTACGCGTTTTGACAAATAAAGGCAGGTCTTAATTAGATGCCTGGTCTACATTAATTGATTATCTGGTTGCCATTGAAGAAGAAGAAGAAGTAGAAGTCTTTATTCATCATGCAGTGACACACACACGTGATGGGCGGCACACACAGGAACACACACATGCAATTATATAAAAAAACAAAATAATTTTGTTTTTTAAAATGGGTCGCTGATTAAATTGAGTCTCTGCGCTTGACCCATCCCGTCGTCCTCCGGCGTGGGGACTGTTGTGCGTGTTTTTCCATTGGGTTTATCTTATCGGGAGGGGACACCCTTGCGAGCACACGGGGGGAGAACATGCAAACTCCACACAGAAAGGCCCGGGAGATACCCCACCTAGGTTACCGGGCAACGCGGAAAACCTGGTCCCCAAGCGGGGATCGAACCCTGGTCCTTCTAGCTGTGAGGCGACAGTGTTAATCACTACACCACCGTGCCGCTGTTGTTTATCTGGTACATGATATACATGTCATGTGGCTCCACCTTCTGAGACAACATCTTTATTTAATCACATGTCTGTCATGTAGCAGGTTCGTCTTGCTATCCAAGCTGATAGAATCACTGCATTCATGGGAAGAGAAGGAGCTCCTTAGCAGCCATCTAAGCACCACTGGGGATCCGGTGCAGGGAAGGGTTAATAATTAAATACGCCATAGGATTAGTAGATTAACCCTTTCACTACCACACTACAGAAGGTTAACCTTTCACTGGTGGAAGGGTTAACCGTCTGTAGTGTGGTAGTGAAAGGGTTAACCCCTTGTCGTGTGGCAGTGAAATGGTTAACCTTCTGTATTGTCGCAGTGAAAGGGTTAACCATTTGGTAGGGTGGCAGTGAAAGGGTTAATACCCAGTAGTGTATTTGTTTTATTTTGACGTGTACATGCTGGTACAAGTACGTATTATATTATATTTCCCATGTTTTCTGACCATGATTTCTGTGCAGAAGGAACTAGACGCCTGTCCCTTATAGAGGCCTGTCCCTTATAGAGGCCTGTCCCTTATAGAGGCCTGTCCCTTATAGAGGCCTGTCCCTTATAGAGGTCTGTCCCTTATAGAGGCCTGTCCCTTATAGAGGCCTGTCCCTTATAGAGGCCTGTCCCATATAGAGGCCTGTCCCTTATAGAGGCCTGTCCCTTATAGAGGCCTGTCCCATATAGAGGCCTGTCCCTTATAGAGGCCTGTCCCTTATAGAGGCCTGTCCCTTATAGAGGCCTGTCCCTTATAGAGGCCTGTCCCTTATAGAGGCCTGTCCCTTATAGAGGCCTGTCCCTTATAGAGGCCTGTCCCTTATAGAGGCCTGTCCCTTATAGAGGCCTGTCCCTTATAAAGGTGGAGTGAGTTCAGTTATTGAAGCGAATAAAAGCCTGGGCTACTAATAGACGTTTTACGGTATGTCTGATTCATGGACTGCTGTTATCGATGTTGGATGCTGCTGTTATCGATGTTGGATGCTGCTGTTATCAATATTGGATGCTGCTGTTATCAATGTTGGATGCCGATGTTGGATGCCGTTGTTATCGATGTTGGATGCTGCTGTTATCGATGTTGGATGCTGCTGTTATCGATGTTGGATGCTGCTGTTATCGATGTTGGATGCTGCTGTTATCGATGTTGGATGTCACTGTTATCGATGTTGGATGCTGTTGCCTTCTGAATCTCCCCCGTTAGGGACAATAAACATGACGTTGTACATCACAGTACAGAGACGGGTTAGCGGAGAGAGACGGGACTTGAACTCACAAGTATGTGGTTGTTCACCATAGCCCACTGTGTGTCCTGGGGCCTCAGTGACGCGCCTGCAGCAGTTTGCACCGTGATGGAGTTGGTTCGCGCTGAATTCGTTACACAACCTGTAGTCGGTACACATTAGGGCTGACCTCGACTAGTCGAATAGTCGACTAATCGATCGAAAGGAGCCGTGGACGACTGCCAACCTCTTAGTCGAATGCAAAAAAAGATATATTTTAATTTGTAATTTTTTTTATCATTCTTTCCAAAAGAAAAGAGGCCTAGAAGCGTGGCTAACGCTAATGACACGCATACCAGCGAGGCTAACTGCCTAAGAAAACAGGCACAGAGGCACTGAAAGAGGATTTCACCCATCTAATGAACACACTAGACTAGACAAATATCAAGATGTATCCATCAGTGGACCAATTGCATGCTTTTGCAGAGGGCAAGAAGCCTTCAGTCGACTCCTTCAGACATTAAGCACCCCCACAGCCCAAATGGGAATGATACAAACATAAATATATATATTTTTTAAAAGATTATAAAAAATTGCATTCGGGGGGCAAATTTGGGCCAATCAAAGTCGACTATACAAATCCTTAGTCGGGGACAGGCCCAGTACACTACATGCGTGGACATGGGAGAGAGCAGACGTGGGGTCCGCTGGAACGGCCCTCCTCTCTGCATGCTTAGTGAAGGGGAATTCCACCCTAGGTTTGAATGTTAAAAATCCCCTCAACTCAAAAACATGTTATTTATGGTTATGGTTATACTTGAGCAACATCACACGGGAGGGAGTGCCGTTATACTGAATATCGGCACGGCTGTGATTCGGCCGTAGATATGAGTCCGAAGATAATCACAGCTGATATATAACAGCACGACCTGGAGTGTGATATTGTTTTCATACAACAGTTCTACAATCGCCATTTATTAGTTAACAGTAATAACAACAGATTAGGATCTGTTTGTTTATTTAATCACTTATTTAGCTCCATCAACAAATAGTTCCACAACTGCGCTCTTGAACTTGGGCCGTTGCCAGGCTGCTACTTTGTATTTAAACACGTTACTGCTGGCTAGCTACTTTGTACAGGTCTAAACATGTTACTGCTGGCTAGCTACTTTGTATAGATCTAAACATGTTACCGCTGGCTAGCTACTTTGTATAGGTCTAAACATGTTACCGCTGGCTAGCTACTTTGTATAGATCTAAACATGTTACCGCTGGCTAGCTACTTTGTATAGATCTAAACATGTTACCGCTGGCTAGCTACTTTGTATAGGTCTAAACATGTTACCGCTGGCTAGCTACTTTGTATAGATCTAAACATGTTACTGCTGGCTAGCTACTTTGTATAGGTCTAAGCACGTTACTGCTGCCTAGATACTGTACTTTGTAGCCTATAGGTCTAAACACGTTACCGCTGGCTAGCTACTTTGTATAGGTCTAAACACGTTACCGCTGGCTAGCTACTTTGTATATATCTAAACACATTACCGCTGGCTAGCTACTTTGTATATATCTAAACACATTACCGCTGGCTAGCTACTTTGTATTTAAACACGTTACTGCTGGCTAGCTACTTTGTATTTAAACACGTTATCGCTGGCTAGCTACTTTGTATAGGTCTAAGCACGTTACTGCTGGATAGCTACTGTACTTTGTAGCCTATAGGTCTAAACACGTTACTGCTGGCTAGCTACTTTGTACAGGTCTAAACACGTTACCGCTGGCTAGCTACTTTGTACAGGTCTAAACACGTTACTGCTGGCTAGCTACTTTGTATAGATCTAAACATGTTACCGCTGGCTAGCTACTTTGTATAGATCTAAACATGTTACTGCTGGCTAGCTACTTTGTATAGATCTAAACATGCTACCGCTGGCTAGCTACTTTGTATAGATCTAAACATGTTACTGCTGGCTAGCTACTTTGTATAGATCTAAACATGTTACTGCTGGCTAGCTACTTTGTATAGATCTAAACATGTTACTGCTGGCTAGCTACTTTGTATAGATCTAAACATGCTACCGCTGGCTAGCTACGTTGTATCATATACATTATATAATTTGCTATCTGATATTGATAAGTAAGGGATAATGTATAGCTACGAGGTCATTGTCGCAAAATAATTGACCGACACAGAGTTTAGAATACGAGGCGCCTCGCCGAGGTGTTTTAAACGTAGTGAAGGTCAATTATTTTGCGACAATGACAGAGTATAGCTATACATTATCCCGCTTATTACATGGCTAACTTACTAACAATATACCTAATTCATTTTACACCATCGACAAGACAAGATCAAATGCAGACGCAGTTGTTCTGTGGCTCCGTCCGCTGTCAGCCCAAATAAAGTTATTATTATCGCCGGCAGGTGTGTGGACTGATTGCACTGCTGCAGTGTGTGTCAGTGGGCTTGATTGCGAACAGCTGCGAACAGCGGTCATTATTGCTCGGCAGAGGTCCGTTATCGAGTAATAACGGACCTCTGACGAGCGCTATTGAGTATTGACCAATCACAATCAAGCATTTCGGCGAATGTTAAAACGCCATGTAATAACGACTGTTAATGTAACCTAATTAACGGTTATTGATAGAACACCTGTGCGGTGGAGTGATACATATAGTTAAAAGTCCCAGTGCTGTTATACTGAATATCAGCACTCATGGAACGCCTCTTGTCCAATCAAATTAATTGATTGGAACTAACTTGTATACAGATTGTTATTTGTGCAGAACTTGTCACCAGAGCTTCTCTGTATTTCCCTGAAATGAGTTGCATGTGTGATGTCACTGTCGTGACCCACCATACTATCATACAGATCAACCACATGCTGATGAATAACCCCCACCCTCTCCCTCCCTCTTTCTCTCTAGGGTGGTAAGCCAGATCTAAACACAGCTCTGCCAATTAGACAGACGGCGTCCATCTTTAAGCAGCCGGTAACCAAGGTGGTGAATCACCCCGGAAACAAGGTGAAGACAGACCTGCAGAGAGCCACGGAGCAGCCGCGACAGGTACCACACACACACACACACACACACACACACACACACACACACACACACACACACACACACACACACACACACACACACACACACACACACACACACACACACACACACACACACACACACACACACACACACACACACACACACACACACACACACACACACACACACACACACACACACACACACACACACACACACACACACGTCAGCCGCTTCTTTGCAGCATAATATGAGCGAAGGTTCTCGCTATCACCACTAAATGCATGGAAGCCTAGCTGGTGGCCAAAAACACCTCTCTGGAAGTTTTAAGCTAGGCTAGGGGTCTTTATCCGCTTCCATTCATTTGTGCTAAGCTCAATTTTAAGGCTTCTCTGCTTGTCCGGGAAAACTACCTTCTTTCACTTTTTAAACATGCGGTTGTGCAGCCCCTGATCAAGAAGCCTGGGCTTGATCCTGCAGCCATGTCAAATTTTAGGCCCATCTCTAAACTGCCATTTTTATCAAAGATCCTTGAGAAAATTGTCTATACTCAGCTAATTAATTTTTTAAACGAGCACAATATTCTCGAGGTTTTCCAATCTGGTTTTAAATCCCTGCACAGCACAGAGTCGGCACTTTTAAGAGTTTTTAATGACATATTTTTAGCTACTGATTCCAGTGACTGTGTTGTCCTGGTCCTTTTAGACCTGTCGGCCGCATTTGACACAGTGGACCATGACATTTTAATTGCCCGCCTTGAACAGTGGGTGGGCATCAGAGGCATAGCCCTTGAATGGTTCAGGTCCTACCTGGCAGATCGATCTTTTTGTGTCAAGCTCGAGGACTCCGTGTCCTCTACTGCCCCCCTATTGTACGGTGTACCCCAGGGCTCGATACTTGGCGCCGTCCTGTTCTCTATTTATTTATTGCCCCTTGGTTCCATCCTCAGAAAGCACGGCATTCCTTTTCACTGCTACGCTGATGACAGCCAGATCTATATGCCACTAAAAAAGTCTGGCTCCTTTTCCATAAAGCCGCTGACCAAATGTCTCGATGACATTAAATCCTGGATGGCATTGAATTTTTTTAATTTTAATGACAAAAAGACGGAGGTCATGGTTTTTGGTGGCCCCTCTGTGACCTCACTGCTAGACCTGGGTGGCACAACATGTCAAACCGTTAGTGAAGAACCTAGGTGTAAAAATCGACCCAGACCTTAAATTTGACAGCCAGATCAAGGCCGTGGTCAAATCGAGTTTCTTCCAGTTGAGGCAGCTGGCCAAAATTAAGCCCATCCTACAGGCGCAGCATTTTGAAGCAGTAATCCATGCATTTGTGACTACTAGGCTGGATTACTGCAATGCACTTTATATAGGGGTGAGTGGATCCTCAGTGGCTCGCCTTCAGATGGTGCAGAACGCTGCTGCACGTCTTTTAACTGGCACCCGTAAATATGACCACATCTCACAGATTTTATCCTCACTCCACTGGCTCCCCGTGCACTTTAGGATTCATTTTAAAATAATTTTATTTGCTTTATTATTATTAATATTTGCTTTATTTTATAGTGCCTACAACTAGGCGTAAGCTCAGGGGGGACCGTGCTTTCTCCGTTGTCGCCCCCAAAATGTGGAATGAGCTGCCACTGCAGATTAGGCAGGCCTCATCACTACCCCGTTTCAAAGGCCTCCTTAAGACCCACCTTTTCTCTCTGGCTTTCGACACCATGTAGCTTGTTGATTTTATGATCTTATTGTCTTACTGTGTTGTTGTTTTATCGTTCTGTTACTGTGTCCTTTGCCTTTAAATATATATATTTTTTTTTAAGTACTCTGATTTATTTAAATTTGTATTGCTGCCTATGTTTACCTATTTTGTTTTCTTCTCTGTTTTGCTACTCTTGTTTTTTTTTTAATCTATTTTTAGTGCTGCTTATAGTTTTTAATATGCTCCCTCTGTACAGCACTTTGTGCCCCTGTGGCTGTTAAAGCGCTTTATAAATAAAGTTGGATTGGATTGGATTGGATCTGACGAGTGGAAAGATTTAAGTATACATTTAAATATGCGTTTGGACAAAAATATAAATAAAATCTGTTGATACACATTGATACACATTAAGACCCCTCAATAATGCACATTATACCCCACATTGATACACATTAAGACCCTCACATTGATACACATTATACCCCCACATTGATACACATTAGACCTCCACATTGATACGCATTAGACCCTCACATTGATACACATTATACCCAACATTGATACACATTAGACCCCCACATTGATACACATTAGGACCCAACATTGATACACATTAGACCCTCACATTGATACACATTATACCCACATTGATACACATTAGACCCCCACATTGATACACATTAGACCCTCACATTGATACACATTATACCCACATTGATACACATTATACCCCACATTGATACACATTAAGACCCCCACATTGATACACATTATACCCACATTGATACACATTAAGACCCCCACATTGATACACATTATACCCCACATTGATACACATTAAGACCCCACATTGATACACATTATACCCCACATTGATACACATTAAGACCCAACATTGATACACATTATACCCCACATTGATACACATTAAGACCTCCACATTGATACACATTAAGACCCTCACATTGATACACATTATACCTCCACATTGATACACATTAGGACCCAACATTGATACACATTAGACCTCCACATTGATACACATTAGACCTCCACATTGATACACATTAGGACCCAACATTGATACACATTATACCCACATTGATACACATTAGACCCCCACATTGATACACATTAGACCCTCACATTGATACACATTATACCCACATTGATACACATTATACCCCACATTGATACACATTAAGACCCCCACATTGATACACATTATACCCACATTGATACACATTAAGACCCCCACATTGATACACATTATACCCCACATTGATACACATTAAGACCCCACATTGATACACATTATACCCCACATTGATACACATTAAGACCCAACATTGATACACATTATACCCCACATTGATACACATTAAGACCTCCACATTGATACATATTAAGACCCCTCATTAATACACATTAGGCTGTGGAATGTTAGGGTTCTATCAGTATATCTGACCAGGCAGCCAGAGAGCTGTAATGTAGGCCAGACACCATCATCGTATCGTGGTCACTCTGTTATGTATGGTCTGGTGGAGCAAGAACCAGGATGTCATGTCGGGTCACCACCACTGGAGGGTGCTAAAGCACCACATGTCACCACCACTGGAGGCTGCTAAAGCACCACAGATCACCACCACTGGAGGGTGCTAAAGTACCACATGTCACCACCACTGGAGGGTGCTAAAGCACCACATGTCACCACCACTGGAGGGTGCTAAAGTACCACATGTCACCACCACTGGAGGGTGCTAAAGCACCACATGTCACCACCACTGGAGGGTGCTAAAGCACCACATGTCACCACACTGGAGGCTGCTGTCAATTATCTGACTTCTAGCCTGAAGCTTTTTTCTCTCTCGTTATTTTGGAGATGGAACCTGTAGACCATGCTGTGTTCTTCATGTAGATGTATTGAAGCCGAGTTCAATAGCAGACAGACCCAACACAACATGTAGCAGTCTGTTCTGTTTTTTTGTATGTAGAGTCAGTCTTTACTATTACTGTCAGACAGCAGATACATCAACAGACAGACAGACAGACAGGCAGCAGAGACATCAGAGGAGAGAGGAGAAGAGGAGAGGAGAGGAGAGGAGGGGAGAAGAGGAGGGAGAGGAGAGGAGAGGAGAGAAGAGGAGAGGAGAGGAGGGGGAGAGGAGAGGAGAGGAGAGGAGAGGAGAGGAGAGGAGAGGAGAGGAGAGGAGAGGAGAGGAGAGGAGAGGAGAGGAGAGGAGAGGAGGGGAGAGGAGAGGATGGCAGTTGTGTTCAGTGTCATTATGAGACTTCAGGATGGCTGCCTAATGAGGCTGTCCAATGAATAGAGTTTAATACACACACACACACACATACACACACACACACACACACACACACACACACACACACACACACACACACACACACACACACACACACACACACACACACACACACACACACACACACAAGCTCTTTGTCTACTACACACAATGTCATATTCTCCAACATCCACAAGCACACATGCTTACAACTTGTGCACGCACACAAAAACACACTATCACTTGCTCTGTACCATGATGAACAAAGCACTCACACACAGACACACTCTCATTCTGGCATGCCAGCACACACACACACACACACACACACACACACACACACACACACACACACACACACACACACACACACACACACACACACACACACACACACATCCCTGCCTGTGACAAGCATGGCAGGGGAAGTTTCATTAGGATGTGGAAATGAGACTAGCGCTTGGCTGATCAGCTCCTACTCACAGATTCCCCAAGACTCCTCTCCTCTCCTCTCCTCTCCTCTCCTCTCCTCTCCTCTCCTCTCCTCTCCTCTCCTCTCCTCTCCTCTCCTCTCCTCTCCTCTCGTCTCCTCTCCTCTCCTCTCCTCTCCTCTCCTCTCCTCTCCTCTCGTCACCTCTCCTTTCCTCTCCTCACCTCTCATCTCCTCTCCTCTCCTCTCCACTCCTCTCCTCTCCTCTCCTCTCCCCTCCTCTCCTCTCCTCGCCTCTCCTCTCCTCTCCTCTCTTCTCCTTTCGACTCCTCTCCTCTCCTCTCCTCGCCTCTCCTCTCCTCTCCTCTCTTCTCCTTTCGACTCCTCTCCTCTCCTCTCCTCCCCTCTCCTCTCCTCTCCTCTCCTCTCCTCTCCTCTCCTCTCCTCTCCTCTCCTCTCCTCTCTTCGCCTCTCCTCTCCTCTCCTCTCCTCTCCTCTCCTCTCCTCTCATGTCCTCTCTACTCTTCCTCCCCTCTCTTACTCCTCCTCTCTTCCTTAACCTCTCAGGAAACTATAGTGTGGTGAAGTGATGGTGATGGTGGGGGTGGTGGGGTGGTGGGGGCGGGGGGAGGGGGGCGTCGGTCACCTTGGTACCAGCCAATCGAGTATGAAGATATGATCCTGGGTCATAAAGTGACAGGTAATATAGTGGCAACGCTACTTTAAGATGCATTAACCAGGGAAGGAGAGAGGGGGGGTGGAGTGAGAGGAGAGAGAGGAGAGAGAGAGAGAGAGAGAGAGAGAGAGAGAGAGAGAGAGAGAGAGAGAGAGAGAGAGAGAGAGAGAGAGAGAGAAGGAAAGAGAGGGAGGGAAGGAGAGAGAGGGAGAGGGAAGGAGAGAGAGGGAGGGAAAGACAGGAGAGAGAGAGAGGGAGAGAGAGAGGGGAGAGAGCGAGAGGGAAGGAGAGAGAGGTAATAATGCCACGGCTGGGTTAAGCCGTATTAGCCAGGGAAAAGGAGGCATGGATGATATATTATTAAAAGAGAGAAGTGTATAAAATGGTAGAAAGAGGGAGAGATGAAGGGGAGGAGAGAGAGGAGTGGAGAGAGAGAGAGATGATAGAGGTGTGGGGCCGGTGGAGGAGAAAGAGCAGGGACAGAGGAGTGGAAGAGAGAGAGAGGAGTGGAGGAGAGAGAGAGATAGAGAGAGAGAGAGAGAGAGAGAGAGAGAGAGAGAGAGAGAGAGAGAGAGAGAGAGAGAGAGAGAGAGAGAGAAAGGAGTGGAAGAGAGAGATGAGAGAGGAGTGGAGGAGAGAGAGAGGAGTGGAAAAGAGAGAGATGAGAGAGCAGTGGAAGAGAGAGAGGAGTGGAAGAGAGAGAGATGAGAGAGGATCAAATCAAATCAAATGTATTTGTAAGGCCCGACAACACACGTTAATGTCCCCATGGGCGGGACACATCTTCTTTAAGAACAAGTCAAGAAGAAACATCGCAATAAATCAAGAAGAAAACAAAAAACACCATGAAATCCAATGTAAAATGAATGAATGCAACACTCCCAGACATACCCCATGCGAAGGTAAGGAAAAACTCACTACGTACAGAGGGTCGCATCATCCCGGCCATCACCACGAGACATCCACTCACAGGGAGACAGGGAGACGGGGAGACGGGGAGACGGGGAGACGAGGAGACGGGGAGACGAGGAGACGGTGAGACGGGGAGACGGGGAGACGGGGAGACGGGGAGACGGGGAGACAGGGAGACGGGAGACGGGGAGACGGGGAGACGGGAGACGGGGAGACGGGGAGACGGGGACAGGCGTTACACCGGTTCCTGACAGGCAGCGAGCGAGCGAACTGGAGACAAAATCGCGCGCGACACTGTCCTGATATGAGGCGTCGCGTGTCCGAGTGTGTCTGTGTGTGTGTTACCTGGAAGCACACGGGGGCAAAGCAGCCTGCGATTCTCGACCAATAAAAAGTGTTTAGGGGCGGGACTCGGCCGCGTAATCGCTCAACTAGAGACACAGCGAGCGAATATTTGAGGGGTGAACGACATCGCCGCTCAGTTTGCTGTCGCTCGCGGCAGGTCAGGATAGTCTGATTGAAACAAATACATTTGAATAATTTTTGCAATCACGCTCGCTCGCGTCGCTGCCTGTCAGGAAGGGGTGTTAGACAGTTTGCGTGTTTGTGATGGGCGGACATAGCAATAGATACATGTAGTAAGCAATGAGAATCGCGAAATCAAGTAATAAATAGAACTAAGAACAACTGCAAGGAGCGGAGGAGTGGGAGGAGTGGAAGAGAGAGAGATCAGAGAGGAGTGGAAGAGAGAGATGAGAGAGGAGTGGAGGAGAGAGAGAGGAGTGGAAGAGAGAGAGATCAGAGAGGAGTGGAAGAGAGAGATGAGAGAGGAGTGGAGGAGAGAGAGAGGAGTGGAAGAGAGAGATGAGAGAGGAGTGGAGGAGGTGGAGGAGAAAGACGAGGGATAAAGGAGTGTAGGAGAGAGGAGTGGAAGAGAGACAGAGGAGTGGAAGAGAGACAGAGGAGTGGAAGAGATAGAGAGATGGAGAGGAGTGGAAGAGAGAGAGATCAGAGA
>NC_140176.1:90781562-90783945 GCF_963971535.1 Notolepis coatsorum | reverse complement strand
GATATGAGAGAGGAGTGGAAGAGAGAGAGATGAGAGAGGAGTGGAGGAGAGAGGAGTGGAAGAAAGATGAGAGAGGAGTTGAGGAGAGAGAGGAGAGAGGAGTGGAGGAGAGAGATGAGAGAGGAGTGGAGGAGAGAGATGAGAGAGGAGTGGAGGAGAAAGAGGAGAGAGGAGTGGAGGAGAGAGGAGAGAGGAGTGGAGGAGAAAGAGGAGTGGAGGAGAGAGATGAGAGAGGAGTGGAGGAGAAAGAGGAGAGAGGAGTGGAGGAGAGAGAGGAGAGAGGAGTGGAGGAGAAAGAGGAGTGGAGGAGAGAGATGAGAGAGGAGAGAGGAGAGAGAGGAGTGGAGGAGAGAGAGGAGAGAGGAGAGAGATGAGAGAGGAGAGAGGAGAGAGGAGAGAGAGGAGAGAGGAGAGAGAGGAGAGAGGAGAGAGAGGAGAGAGTAGAGAGGAGAGAGAGGAGAGAGGAGAGAGAGGAGAGAGGAGAGAGAGGAGAGAGTAGAGAGGAGAGAGCGGAGAGAGTAGAGAGGAGAGAGGAGAGAGAGGAGAGAGGAGAGAGAGGAGAGAGGAGAGAGAGGAGAGAGTAGAGAGCGGTTCACACATTACAGAATAAATCCCACTGAAACTATCTGGATGGAGAGATATTAGGGCTTCAACGAGTACTAGCGATACGTGCAGCGTGGAAATTAAAGGAATGGTTCGCTAGTTCAAGAGCTGCTTTTTATTACTACTGTCAGAACCTGTGTAACGGTTAGGACTTAAATGCAGATAAGCGAGCCAAGGCAGTTGGCAAAGGAAGAACAGATATTTATTTTGTGTTCAGTGTCGGCTGGTGAAGAAGAAAAGCTGGAGAAAGCAGGCTGGGTCAGTGGCAGGAGTGAGGAGGCAGGCGGGTAGACTGGAGGCCGTGTAGTTCAGTCTATAATATATATAGACTGAGAGTTGGGCTGGAGCTTTATGTGGCAGCAGTAGAGAGAGAGCTGGAGCTTTATGTGGCAGCAGTAGAGAGATAGTTGGGCTGGAGCTTTATGTGGCAGCAGTAGACTGAGAGCTGGAGCTTTATGTGGCAGCAGTAGACTGAGAGCTGGAGCTTTATGTGGCAGCAGTAGAGAGAGAGCTGGAGCTTTATGTGGCAGCAGTAGAGAGAGAGAGAGCTGGAGCTTTATGTGGCAGCAGTAGAGAGAGAGAGCTGGAGCTTTATGTGGCAGCAGTAGACTGAGATCTGGAGCTTTATGTGGCAGCAGTAGAGAGAGAGAGAGAGAGAGGGGGGGGGGGGGAGCAAGAGCAAGACTAGGGGGAAGATGCTAGCCAAGATGAGGAGCACGTTCAGCTGGAGAACTTGAGAACTGTTAGTACCTGTCTGACTTACTTAAACACTGCACGGAGTCTGGCACAGGGTGCTATTACTATGTGTACTGTTATCAATAGAGTATACATTGCCTATAGTGTATTGCCATTCTATTATTATTATTATTATTCTATTCTATGTTCCCCTCCCCCTCTGCTGCTATTACGCCTGCATGTCCCCAAGGAGATTAATTGACACTGTTTCCTATATAACTAACCGACCATAACTACCTACTGTACCTCACTGTACTCATAACTACTGTACCTCACTGTACTCATAACTACCTACCTCACTGTACTCATAACTACCTACCTCACTGTACTCATAACTACCTACCTCACTGCACTCATAACTACCTACCTCACTGTACTCATAACTACCTAACGGAACGTAGGCCAAGTGCGTCCACATTTTTATAGGATTCTATCACATTTTCATAACAATAGCACCCTGCGCCGTTTTCATTGAGGTTTCTTACAAATGAACGATGCTTTATCTTGTCCTTTATATGCCGATTATCATTAGAATCTTAAATTGTACCATATGTCCCCCTTTAGACAACATATGTAATGCTACCAGCGCACTTTTGTTAAGATAATTAGTTGGCCATTCGCGGTCGCTATACCGAGGTTGCAGTAATAGTTTAACGCTGTTCAGATCACGTCGGAGAATATAGACCCATCCCAGTGACCTGCGACCTGTGCTAACGCTCTTGGGAAATGCAGTGTTGTAGTTCTCAACATTTTCAGCCTTTAATTTTAAACCAATGCTGCCATCTACTGACAACAAAAAAGTGTTGTCTAATCGTCACCTTGAGCTACTTCCGTATACAGCGCCGCCCCAAACCCATTCTAGAGATTCCCACTTTTTGCTGGGAGTGGGGCGTGGCCGTATTTGGTCCCAGACAATAAGAGTGGCTGCAATTGGTCACCGTGACGTTACCTCACTGCACTCATAACTACCTACCTCACTGTACTCATAACTGCCTACCTCACTGTACTCATAACTACCTACCTCACTGTACTCATAACTACCTAC
>NC_140176.1:90746562-90779062 GCF_963971535.1 Notolepis coatsorum | reverse complement strand
GGTCCGTAGACAAAGCAACAGCTATACTCCAGTATGCAAGACAGCATGGATGAAAGCTAGCCAGCCTCTGTGGTCCTAGAGGTGGGCTCGATGGTGCTCCTCACAGGGTAGATCCCACACAGCAGTGGGGTAGACGGTTCTCTGCTCCAGCAGCCACAGTACCAAAGCAATATAATCCAGCCGGAAAGGGCTCTGCATTCGCCGGTGTAGGTTCTCCGGTGTACATATCCAACGGTTCTCGTCTAGGACTCCTCGGATGGCGGCACGAGTTTAGGCCGCCCAGCCTGGATAAGTGCACTAGCTAGAGTACGACGAACCGGTGGTAATGCTGGTCACTGTAGAACGGTAGCCGCACGATACACTATAAATAATAGACTATTACTTTACAATAGAATAAGTCGAACTCGACGATACAGCGGTAAACTCTGACACTTTAGCTATCTATTCGCACGCGGTTCTCAAGGCTCTATTTAGGGGCAAAAGGGGCCCACTTCACGGCACGTTGTATCGTGGTGAAGGCTTCAACGTTTTGGTCTAAGTCTTTAGGCTAAGTGCTTCTGTATCCACCTGCGACGTATTTATACGTAAGGTGAATAATCTAGTGCCAACCTCAGTTCTGTCTCGTATTACTGCGCAAACCTGGACATGTTGAGACATGTCTTAGCGGTAGCTTTGAACTTGCCATTGGGGGTATGGCCGTTGGCGCCTAGGGGTCGCTGTCCAATAGGAGAACGAATATTATGGTCTGGCCTGTACCTAGGTAAAGGGATATTCCGTGTATATATACAAAGAATATACAAGGGATATCAGACGATATACAAATATTATACAATATATCTCAAGTAATAAATATATATATTAATCTGACCCTTTGTAACAGCCGCCTCCTAATTAGTCCGCACCTAATTAGATAAGCAGAGACAGATTAACCGTCTTGTCCACTACTCAATGTCAGTTGTGAGGAGTAGGGCAATTCACAAAGTCAGTGGGTCATGGTCGTCATCAAGGGAGTCAGGTAGCCTTGGCAACTCTATCAGCCTCGCCACGGGTCGGGTGTATGTCCGTCCCTGGACGAGCACTTCTGCCGCTCTGACCTTTCCGTCGGCACCAGTGATCACTTTGCTTACGCGGCCGGCCGGCCACATAGCTCGGGGTAGTGACTGGTCTATGATCATGACGACTGTGCCCTCCGTCAAATTGTCTCTTTCTTTTACCCATTTCTGGCGGGTCTGTAGAGACGGTAGATAGTGGAGGAGGAAACTGTTCCAAAACTTGTCAGCCAATACTTGACTGTACCTCCACATTCTTCGGCCGTTCGCTTCCTCAGGTCTGTACACTGTCTGTGGGAGCGCGGGGTCCAGCCGCCCCATCAAGAGAGTGTTGGGGGTGACTGGGTCGACATCTGCTACATCACTTGAGACGTAACCGAGGGGCTTTGAGTTCAATACTCCCTCGATCTCTGTGAGGACTGTCGTGAGGACTTCTTCCGCCACGGTCTGGGCCCCAAGCACGGCGTACAGGGCTGTCTTTATTGAACGTACTTCTCGTTCCCAGGTTCCCCCGAAGTGAGGGGCGTTCGGGGGGTTAAACTGGAAATCAATCTGAGAGGGAGCAAGGTGGGTCTTAAGTTCTGGGCCCATAGCTTGGAAGCTCTCTCTCAGCTCTCTTTCTCCGCCTTTGAAGTTTGTCCCGTGATCAGACAATAATATAGACGGTTTTCCTTTCCGCGCTGTGAATCTCCGGAAGGCCATAAGGAATGAGTCCGTACTCATGGTTGGAAGGAGTTCTATGTGTATCGCTCGGGTGGTCATGCATTTGAATACAATACCCCACCTCTTCTCCGTCCCTCTTCCTTTCTTCACATACAGCGGGCCGAAGCAGTCCATACCGGTGGAGTGAAAGGGCTTGTCGCCGAGTCGGAGGCGACAGGGGGGTAGGTCAGCCATCCTGGGTATACTGGGCTGTGCTCGCCACTTGCGACAGTCTAGACAGGTCCGCTGGAAGCGTCGTACTGCTTGTTATGTACTAGAGGCCTGGTCACTCCTGTGTCACCAGGGCAGGCAGGTGAGGGCTGCCAATTAGCCAATTAGTGCTGATTGGTTACCTGCTGGGGAGCTTCAAAGGCAGACCCAGAAGCACACATGCACTGTCTGTGCCTAGTGAAAGAGCTGTCAGGTTCTTACAGTCCTTGTCCGTTGGGTTACCAGTACATTAGCTTATAGTTATATTAGTAGTTCCTTGGTTTAGTAGCATTTTTTAGTTAGAGCACAGGGTTTTGGTGTTGATTACACATAGGTTGCGTACCCATGAGCCAGGGTCGTAACAATTGGGCGCTCGTCCGGGATCTTTTACCCCTAGCACTTTGTTTGGTGATTTTTTTTTGTGTTGCACGGGGTGTCATCATATTATGGTTTGGGTGGTGTTCGTTACACATGGTGTAACGTGGGGGCTGAGCCATTTTCATCAAACAGGTGAGTATGCCGTATTTGTTTGTAATTTGATGTGACTACTTATGCTGTTAAAATATATAGTTTAGTAGGCACCACATGTAGATAGGGATATTATTTTCTGGTTGTTGGTTAGCGTCCGGTGCACCGCGTACTCCTGGGGCGGTCAATGAAATGATTGTATATGATCTTTGACTGGTAGCAGGTGTGGTTGAAGAAAGTTAGGTCTACAGGGCATTAGTTTAAGGGTAGGTAGGTTAGGGCGGCCAGGAAACACAGGTAGTGTGGTAGGGCTTGATTTAGTGTTTCTTAGGGTAGACATGTGGTAGGCCGGGGTTTTCTGCAGTTTAGACGTAGAAGCATATGTGGTCACATCAGGTTAGAAGGCGCACCTGTTTGGAATATTTTGTTGGATTTATTTTGTTTGTTTAAGTGTTTGGTGAGCATACCTGGTAGCACTTAACACCCTGCGTGTATGACACGTCTATTTAGGGTGGGTGTGTTTTATTTTTATTTTTGTTTGTTTGTTTGTGCAACCTGGAAAGGTGCGCTCCGTAGAGCTCACATTTCCACCGCGTCCCTTTATGGTTGTTATTATTGGCATTAGCATTCTTCATGGTTCTTCAGTGGTTCTTCGTGGTTCTTCAGTGGTTCTTTAGTGGTTTTTCAGTGGTTCTTTGGTGGTTCTTCGTGGTTTGTTAGTGGTTCTTAGTGACTGTAGGGTAAAGTGAGTAGCTTGTGGTGACTGGTACAGTAACGATGGCTACCATTAAGGATTTTGTTGAGAACCCCTCTGACGAGATGTTGGGAAGGTTTTCCAAAGAGCAGCTTCTGAAGCTTGCTGTGCACTACAATATGGAGCTTACTGCCAGTGAGAAGCGGTTAAAAACGACTCCCTTGGGGACTTTGAGGGCTATACTCATTGAGGAGCAGGTGATTGTGGCAACGGTGGATGAGCTTCTTTTGTCTGAGGTGTCTCCACAACTCTCTGGCGTGGCGGAAGGTGTTGCCATCGATTGGGGGCCTAGGGAGTTGGCATTTAGGGAAAAGCAGCTACAACAAGAGCGTGAGTTTAAGGAAAAACAGCTACAACAAGAGGAGAGGAGAGATGAGAGAGAGCGGGAGCTTAAGGAAAAACAGCTACAACAAGAGGAGAGGAGAGAGGAGAGAGAGCACGATCGTGCAATGAAGGAGCTTGCATTTAAGCATGCTGCCTTGCAGGCGGGTTCTCTGCATCCAGAGTCACGTTCCGGGTTTGATGTAGGCAGGAATATTAGGATGGTGCCACCATTCTTTGAGAAAGACGTGGAAAGATATTTTCCCCTTTTTGAATGGGTGGCAACCACATTGAAGTGGCCTGATACCGCCTGGACACTGCTGCTGCAATGTGTTTTGGTTGGTAGGGCACAAGAAGCCTACACTGCTCTGTCCCTTGAACAAAGCGCTGATTATGAGCTGGTTAAAGCTTCCATATTGAGGGCTTATGAGTTGGTCCCCGAGGCCTATCGTCAGCGTTTTAGAGGTTATCGTAGGCAGGAGGGGCAGTCTTATGTTGAATTTGGAAAAGAGAAGGAGAACCTGTTTGACCGGTGGTGCACCTCGCAAAAAGCAGAGTCAAGGGAGCAGCTCAGACAGTTGGTTCTCCTAGAGGAATTTAAGAGGTGTGTTCCTGATAACGTTTCCACACATCTAAATGAGCATAAGGTATCGAAGATAGCCGACGCTGCTGTCTTGGCTGATGAGTTTGTGTTAACACACAAATCTGTCTTTGTAGAGGAGGGCCGTGTGGAGTCCAGGGGTAGTAGGCGTCCTTCTCAGGGGAGCCGGTTCCCGGCACCCGTGTCTGCTGGTCGGTTTACTTCGACTCCTAGGCAAGGTGGCTCTGCTAGTGCATTCCCAGAGGGGGTTATCTGTTTTTACTGTAAGGAGCCTGGTCATATCGTTGCTGGATGCCCTGTGCTTAAGCAGAAAAATGTAAAAACGGTGGCTCTGGTAGAAATCATAGACAGGACACCTATGCCGACATTAGAGGGTGGGGTGCGAAGTATCAAAGGTGCAGACAGGGAGCTAGAGGGCTCCTCAACATTTAGGATGGATGGATTTGTTTCACTGGTTGGTGAATTAGGATCAAGGCAGGCTATTACAATATGGAGAGATACAGGAGCTTTCCAGTCTCTCATTCTGGATGGGATTTTGCCATTTTCGGAAGATTCTTCATTGCATTCCGGTGCCATTGTTCAGGGCTTTGGAGGAGGCTTTGTGAATACTCCTTTGCATGAGGTCTCGCTAAACTCTCCCTTAGTATCAGGCAATGTTGTCGTAGGAGTGTGTTCTCACATTCCCATAAAGGGGGTGTCCTTCATTCTAGGGAACGATTTGGCCGGTGGCAAAGTGCTGGCTACTCCAGTTGTAATTCCCGTCCCTGTAGTTTCTGAGGTTCCTGATGAGCTCGCACAGAAGCATCCAGGAGTGTTTCCTGTGTGTGCGGTAACACGCGCAATGTCAAAGGTCAAATGTGACACCCATGAGGTTGTTAACTTAGATGGTGATATGACACTTAGTGACACGTTCTTTGTTGAGTTGAAAAGTGGCCCTGATGAGGGGTTTGGTAAGGTGATTCCGTCTCATGAGCAGTTGGTACTAGAGCAAAACAAGGATGTCTCCTTGTCGTCCCTCTTTGAAGAGGCGGTTTTAGAGGATGAAATGGTAGATACGTCTCAAGGATACTTTGTTAGCAATGACGTGCTCATGAGAAAGTGGACACCACCTAACCTGTCCAGTCTGGATGACTGGGGCAGTGTGTTTCAGATTGTTGTTCCAGCCGTGTATCGTCCTGATATACTGCATCTAGCACATGATCATGATCTTGCTGGTCACATGGGGGTCAGGAAGACTTATGACCGTGTGCTGAGACATTTTTGTTGGCCTGGTTTGAAGTCAGATGTGGCACAATATTGTCGCTCGTGCCATGTGTGTCAGGTGGTTGGTAAACCAAACCAGAAGATCCCTCAGGCTCCTCTGCAGCCTATCCCTGCCGTTGGGGAACCTTTTGAGCGGATCCTCATTGACTGTGTTGGTCCCCTCCCTCGAACTAAGACAGGGAACCAGTACCTTTTGACTATTATGTGTGCAGCGACCCGTTTTCCTGAAGCCATTCCTTTACGCAAGATCACAGCCCCAGCTATATCCAAAGCTCTGGTTAGGTTTTTTTCGACTTTTGGTCTACCAAAGGTCATTCAATCAGATCAAGGGTCTAACTTCATGTCCCGTCTCTTTGCTCAGGTCCTCCAGCAGTTGTCTATCCAGCATTGCCCTTCCTCTGCCTATCATCCAGAGTCCCAGGGGGCGCTGGAGAGATTTCACCAGACTATCAAAACAATGCTGCGGGCATATTGTACGGAGTTCGACAAAGACTGGGATGATGGAATTCCTTTGCTTCTGTTTGCTGCTAGGGAGGTAACCCAGGAGTCTCTTGGATTCAGCCCGGCTGAGCTGGTGTTCGGCCACACAGTGAGGGGTCCTTTGAAACTGCTGAAGGAAAAGTGGTTGGCTGACCAGACTCCTTCCTCTACTAATTTGTTGGACTATGTGTGTGACTTCAGGCTTAAGCTTAGTAGAGCATGTGAACTAGCGAAAGAGAACCTAAAGGTAGCCCAAGGAAAAATGAAGGTGTGGTATGATAGGCGGGCCCGACATAGGGTGTTCTCACCGGGAGACAAGGTGTTGGTTCTCTCGCCTATTCTTGGGTCTGCATTACAGGCTAAATACAGTGGGCCATACTCCATTGAGCGCAAAGTTGGTGAGGTCGACTACTTGATTAAAACTCCCGACCGCAGGCGCAAGAGTAGATTATGTCACGTCAATATGTTGAAGGCGTACAATGATAGGGCTCAGATTGACCAGTCAGGGTTTAAGCCTGTGGCTGTTCTAACAGTTTCTGCATCTCCTATTGTAGCCGACTGTTCTGTGTCGAAGGAGATTTCTCAGGGCCGGTTGCCAAACACCCAGATACTAGGTGACTTGGACTCACACCTGTCGTACTTACCACTTCCTGAGCGTACGGATGTGGTGCGCCTACTTAGACAGCATACACGTTTGTTTTCTGATGTCCCTAGTCGTACTAATGTACTCGAGCATGACATTGATGTTGGTAGTGCAGGGCCAATTAAGCAACATGCCTATAGGGTAAATCCGGAAAAACGAAGGATCTTGAGTAAGGAAGTAGACTATATGGTGAGACATGGCATTGCGGAGCCCAGTTCTAGTGCGTGGAGCTCCCCCTGCCTGCTTGTTGATAAGCCAGACTGCACTCATCGGTTCTGTACTGATTTCCGTAAAGTTAATGCAGTAACCAAGCCGGACTCGTACCCTCTGCCTCAGATGGACGACTGTATCGATCGGGGTGGGTTCAGCAGCCTTTGTAAGTAAATTGGATTTGCTAAAGGGATACTGGCAGGTTCCGCTTACTCCGCGAGCACGTGAGATATCCGCTTTTGTCACACCAGAGAGTTTCTGCCAGTATACAGTGATTTTGGCATGCGAAATGCCCCAGCGACGTTTCAGCGGCTAGTGAACAAGGTCCTGGGCGGGGTAGCGTTCTGTGAGGCATATCTGGATGACCTGGTTATCCACAGTTCCTCTTGGTCACAACATGTGGAGCATCTGGCCGAAGTGTTCAAGCGGTTGGGTGATGCTAACTTGACAGTTAACCTTGCGAAATGTGAATTTGGACAGGCCACGGTTACCTACCTGGGTAAGGTGGTTGGACGTGGGCATGTGTGCCCCATTACAGCTAAGGTGGAGGCTATAGTGGGCTTCCCTGCTCCCATCACCAGGCGGGAGTTAAAGCGCTTCCTAGGTATGGCAGGGTACTATAGGAGTTTCTGTAGGAACTTTGCTTCTGTTGTTGCCCCTTTGACCAATCTGCTCAGTCCTAAGGTACCTTTCGTGTGGACTGAGACTTGTCAACAGTCTTTTGAGAGCATCAAGGGTATTCTGATTAGCGCTCCCGTTCTGTCAGCTCCCGATTTTCAACTGCCATTCAAGTTGGCAGTGGATGCTAGTGACCTCGGTGCTGGAGCCGTCCTCCTGCAAGAGGATGCATTAGAGGTGGAGCACCCAGTGTGCTACTTTTCTAAAAGGTTTGACAGGCATCAACTGCACTACTCTACTATAGAGAAGGAGGCGCTCGCTTTGGTTCTTGCCTTGAACCATTTTGATGTTTACGTGGGATCCTCCAGTTTACCCCTTGTTGTGTATACAGACCATAACCCTTTGGTTTTTCTTCGCAGCATGGTGAATTCGAATCAACGTTTGATGCGATGGAGTTTGTTCCTCCAGGCGTATAACTTGGATATTCGCCACATTCGTGGGAGGGACAACGTGCTAGCAGACGCCCTCTCACGATCGTAGTACCGGTGTTTGTGGTACCCGTTATCGCTGTTGTGGTAGAGGCCCTGACAACTAAGGGGTCACAGTTGTTTTTGTTTTGTTTATGGGTTGTTGTGTAGTGGTTGCCTCTTGGGCAACCAGTTTGGTGGGGGAGGTGTTATGTACTAGAGGCCTGGTCACTCCTGTGTCACCAGGGCAGGCAGGTGAGGGCTGCCAATTAGTGCTGATTGGTTACCTGCTGGGGAGCTTCAAAGGCAGACCCAGAAGCACACATGCACTGTCTGTGCCTAGTGAAAGAGCTGTCAGCTCTTACCAGCTGTTACCAGTACATTAGCTTATAGTTATATTAGTAGTTCCTTGGTTTAGTAGCATTTTTGAGTTAGAGCACAGGGTTTTGGTGTTGATTACACATAGGTTGCGTACCCATGAGCCAGGGTCGTAACACTGCTTCTCTTCCTTGCAGTATCCAATAGCGACGTCTGATCTCAGCGAAGACTCTCTCTGCCCCAGCGTGGTGCACGTCCTCGTCGTATTTCTTTATGATGAGCTCTGTGACCTTGTGTCGGCTGTTGAGAACTATAGGGAACTTGACGTCATCCGTTAAGTCCGGGGCCCTTCTCAGACAACCACCCACTCTGAAGAGATCATGGGCGTCGCGCTCAGGGGCCAAGTGGAGCAGTCTGCTGTCTGACGGGACTGGCTTTGATCCCTGCAGACAGTCTAGCTCGTCGGGGAACGAGTCTCTTTGGGCTCGCTGTAGCAGAAGGAGTTCTGCTTCTTCGTAATTAGCTGCATTAATGTCAGTAGTGGAGGGAACCTCAGGGTGGTGCCACAGGAATGTCTTTAACTGCGCACTCTCAAGGGTGGGGCAGTCGTCTATGTTGGGGTCTGTGGGGACTGGTGTGTGCGTCAACCCACAGAACATAGATTTCTTCATCTCTGCCTCCTCTTGACTAGCCTCCCGTGGGGTGGGGTTAGGCCACTCTTCTTCCGGGAGCTTGAGGAACTCTGGACCGTCACTGTAGATATTGTGACGTGTGAGGTCATCCAGGGACATTCCCCATGTGATGACGTCTGCTGGGTTCTGTTTTGTGTCCACGTACCTCCAGCATGCTGATTCTGTTAGCTCTTGGATCTCTGTGATTCTGACTCCCACGAAGACCTTGTATCTACACGAATCGGACTGGATCCATGTGAGTACGGTCATGGAGTCTGACCACAGGATTGTTCTTTGCACCGGGATGGTGAGTTCACGTTGGATTAACGTGGCGAGTTGCGCTCCTACTAGGGCTGCGCAGAGCTCTAGACGCGGGATCGATTGTTGCTTGCGGGGGGCTATCCTTGAACGAGCCAGGATGAAGGCGGTATGTATTTCTCCTCCCTCCTCTCGGGCCCGCAAGTAGGCCACCGAACCGTAGGCTACTTCGGAGGCGTCGCTGAAGACGTGCAGGTCCATCTGGCACGTCTCCAGCCGCACTGTGGGTGGGAAGTAGCTGCGGCGTATGTTGACACCTGGGAGCGAGTTGAGTTCTGTTTCCCACTCTCTCCATGTGGAAGCAAGGTGGTCGGGTATGGGGTCGTCCCAGCCCTGGTCCTTGTCCCACAGCTCTCGCACAATCATTTTTGCCCTGGTGGTGTAAGGTAGAATACATCCCAACGGGTCATATTGTCTGGCGAGTGTTCTGTATACGCTCCGTCTGGTGGTCGGTAGTGAAATCGACCTTCCCTGCTCCTTGGTCAGGGGTGTGTGTCTATAATGGAGCGAGTCTGTTTTGAAGCGCCAGACTAGTCCTAATGTCATTTCTTGGGCTTCACCTGGGATGGTCGCCATCCAGGTCTCGCTGCTTGCTGCCTTGTTCTCTGGGGAGAGGCTGCGCAGTACTTGAGGGTCGCTGCTGGCCCACTGCCGGAGATCAAAGCCGCCTTTGATCAGGGAGGCGCGGAGCTTGAGTAGGAGGGCCTCGGCCTCTTGAATGTCAATTTTCTTTATGTGTCCCGCTGTGATTGGCTTGTCAATCTCAGCGCGGTACACAGTGGCTTGAGCGGGGTCTCTGGCTAGGCGCCGCTCGGTGTTCAGTAGATATCGCTCCGTCGCTTCTTTTGAGGCGTGGAAGGTGGGCATACCCTCTCGCCTCAAGAGTGGAGTTGCGTATCTCATAACTCCATTGACCTCGACTCTCTTGGTCCTCTGCTCGAGGAGGGCTATGGCATAAATGTCCTCCTTGGAACGAATGTGTTTCTTTTCGTTCTTAAAGGGCATTGTCTCTAGTGTCCATAGCCTCTCGACGTGCTGTAAGAGGGTGGTGTCTTCTTCTGTCATTCGGGAGTGGAGGCAACGAGTGGCTGCTGGTCGGTTGGGAGACCTGGAGAGGGGGCCTTGTAGTGTCCATCCTAGGCGGGTCTCGACTGCTGCTGGACAGCCTCTGGGCCCGATGTGGACCCGGTCCGTTGGGACGATGAGGTGTGCGTGGTCGGATCCTATGAGCAGGGTCGGGGTGGCGCCGTCGATGAGCGGTATAGGTAGTTGACGCAGGTGCACGTATTTTTCCATCAGCTTGGGGATGGGGTAGGTGTACCGCGACAGGCCTATGTCTTGGCTGGTGAAAGCGTTAGTGATCCTATACCGCCTCTCTGGCTGCCCGCTTGCTGCGATAGTGAAGGAGACGTTTTCACCCTTTATTGTCTTCAGGTCTCTTCTTATAGTACGAATTGTCATCGTTTCTTTGCTCCCCCGCAGACCCAGCTGGGCTGCAGCGGATGCGAGGAGGAGAGTCTTTTCTGACCCGTCGTCAAGGACGGCGTAATTGTCCATGACCTTGTCCTCGTAGCTTAATGTCACTCGGACCACTTTCACGAGCACTCGGGAGCTCCCGCTGCTGGCGGGGTCAATATACATGACGCTTACTCTGGTGCTGCTTGAGGGTGCGGGTTTCTTCCTGTTGCTGTCATGCAAGACGTCCAAGTGGGCGCCGTCACACCGGCTGCACCTCTTCTTCAAGCGGCACTCGGCTGCCATATGGCTGCACGCACAGCGGTAACAGCGGCGGTTGGACTTTATCCATTGACTCACCTCGTCGGCGGTCATCTTCTTGAAAGTGTCACATTGTGACAGCCAATGTTCTTTCTCGCAGTACTGGCATTAGGGCTGACCTTCGAAGCTTTTTTTGGCAATCGAAGCTTCGGGGCCGAGCTTCGATTTTAATTCGAAGCTTCAAAAAAAAAAAAAAAAAAAAAAAAAAATCTTTTTTAAATTTTTTTTAAATTTTTTATTTTTATTTTTTTTATCTTATGTTGTGGGACTTGTACAGCACTTTCGTAAACTTTGTTGTTTTTAAATGTGCTCTATAAATAAAGTGGGTTGGATTAATTAATTAAGTAGCCCCTTTCGTGACTGTGACGCATCCAACAAGCTTTCACTCGGCTGTGTGATTTAATTCAAGGTGGATCGCTTTCATGGGAACTACCAATCCCCCAAATCAAGAATGTTTAAGATGAATGAAGTAAGATTTTGATTATTTGAAATATGGCCTGTGTAGACTAAACTATGCACAGAATTATGTCAGTCTACAAGGTCCGGATTCTACATGGTCCGGCAATGTAGACCTTGTAGACTCCACTACAGACCAATTATCAGTGAATGTTCATGCATTTTTAAGAAGGGCAACTTCCACAAAAAAACAAAGAACTCACCAAAACATCTCAGTAGCACCTTATCTAAATGTTATATTTCATATATGGAGATTCATATTTATTTATGTATTGCATGCATTTCTACATTTTATTTCCTATTTTGTTTATTCATCCCAGTATTTTTCTTTCTTATGTGTGGAATTCTACAAGGCGCGCGCACACACACACACACACTTACATTTAGTCATTTAGCTGACGCTTTTATCCAAAGTGACTTACAAGTTCTGTACGACAAGACAGCAAGAAGGGTACAACTCTATCAGCTGAGTAACAATGTTCATCAAAGTGTTGCGTGTTACAGTGTAGGTTAGTTTATTAGGACAAGTGCATGACAGTAAGGTTAGTCACGGTTAGATTTTTTTTTTTTTTTTTTTTTTTTAATCATTTCAGATAATGGTTGAAGAAGTGAGTCTTTAGTCGACGGCGAAAGATTGGACGGGATTCGGCTGTCCTAACTGGGATGGGTAGTACACACACACACACACACACACACACACACACACACACACACAAATCGAAGTAAAAAAAAAAATTGAAAAAATGTTTTTTTGAAAAAAAATATTTATATTTATTTTTTTTATTTTTTTTTAAACTTCGATTTTTTTTTTAATGTTCGAAGCTTGTGCCATCGAACGAAGCTTCGAAGCTTCGAAGTATTTAAGACAGCCCTAACTGGCATACAATCTTCCACTTCTCTTTCGTCGAGGGGGTGTTGTGGTTCTTGTTCCGCGGTACTGATTCGGCTTGGTGCATGACGGTCACCAGCCTGCGGTTATCGTTGGATCTCCGAGGTCCATCTCTGGGGCTTGGTCCACTCCGCACGAACGTATCCAGTCGTAGGCTGCTGACTTCTCTCGCGAGGAAGTCGGCCAGGTCTAGGAGGGATGGCTCGGGACTGTCGGGATCACGGTGGTCTCTCTGCCGCCTGAAGCGCTCTTGGCGGGCTGGAGGAAGCTTCTCTAATATCCTTTCTACATTAGAGTTAGCATACAGTTCGTTTCTACCTTTTTCCTTTTGGGACCCCAGCATCCCTACCAGGGATTGTACCTTGATAGAGAGGTCATCCAATGAGCGATTGTCTGTGGCTGGGGGGAGACGGTCAATATTCCTTATCTCTTGTATCACGTAGTCCCATATGCGTCCATAACGCTGGTCGAGGGCTACTAGAGCCGCGGTGTATGGGGTACTTGAGTTGGAATATGCCAGCGCTATATTATGCGCTCTGGGCACCTTCAGGTGCTTGAGGAGGATAGCATATTTGTACGACTCATCAGGGACGTCGGACATCATAGTCTCTAAGCACATCCGTAATTCCGTGTACTGTGCTCTGTCCTCGTGCGTAAAATCCGGGAACGTCGGTGTGCCAAGGTACGATGCCATGGATGGCTGGCACATCGGTGAGCGTTGGGGGAGAGGCCTCCTGGGCGAGTCTCCCCGTACGTGTCGTCGTGGGCTGGTACTTGGTGGGTACCAAAGCCCGGGTACCCAGGTGCTGTTCCTTGGGGCTGGCTGTGCGTCAAACTCACCCCTGAGTTGAGTCGGGGGTCTGTAGCGCAGGGCCTCGGGGGTAAAGTCTGGGCTGTACTGGACCTCCTGGTCCTGTGGAGTACGATGCTGCTGGTGGGCTTGACCTTCCTCCTCTTCCTCTTCTTCTGCTAGGTCTTCTAGATCTTGAAGTCGTCTATTCAGTCTCTCGGCGGCATAGGCCGGTTCTTCCCGGTTGCTGGGTCTCGCATGGACCGGTCGGGGAGGGGGTTCGGAGACGTGGATAGGCTCTTTCTGTTGGCCGGGCTCCGGGTCACTTGGCCGGGTAGGGGAAGGTGCCCTAGACCCTTGTCGTGACGATGCCCTGGAGCTCCGTGCGGAGAGAGGGGGTGTCGCCCTGGCAATCAATTGCTCCATTATCTGCGCCTGTAGCCGGTCGCGCTCTGCTTCGCGCTTGATGTGAGCGAGGTCGCGCTCTGCTTCTCGCTGGGCTTGGGCTGCGTCGCGCTGTGCATTGGCGGCGTCGCGCTGTGCATCGGCGGCGGCGCGCTGGGCATCGGCGCGGTCTCTTTCAATATTCTCTTCCGTCTGGAGGCGTCTGGTCTCCAGGCGTATGCGGTCGTCTTCACTCCTTTGCTGCGCCTGGAAGCGCTCTCGCTGGGTTGCAGAGTGTTCGCGTTCACTAAGGGCTTGCGCTTGGAGTTGCGCGTGAAGGCGCTCTCTTTGGTCTGCAGATTGTTCGCGCTCACTCAGTTGTTGAGCCTGCAGGCGTTCTCTTTCCATGGTAGAGTGTTCGCGCTCACTTAGCTGTTGCGCCCGGAGGCGCTCTTGTTCCATGGAAGAATGTTCGCGCTCGCTAAGCGTCTGTGCTTGGAGTCCATCGCGTTCAGTGGAGGCTGCCAGGGTGGCGATGAATGCCTGCACCAGCATCTTGTCCGCCTCGCTGGGGGAAGACACTGATGGAGGTGATCGGCTTCTGACAGTGCTCGTTGGAGATCCGTTCTCCTGGCGCGCTCCGAGGAGGTCTATCTCCTGGGCGCGCTTCTCTTCTGGTAGTGGGTCGGGTTCCGTCCCTGGAGCGCTTTCTTTATCCTGGAGCTCTCCGGGGACCGTCCCGTTGACGTTGTCGGGGGGTATAGTCATGTCATGTCCCTCCTGGTCCCCCCCGTGAGCTTGGTCAGTTACGTTAGAACCCACTAGGGTCTCTACTGGCAAGGTCGCCTGGTCGTTAGGGTTTGACATGCTTTTACTATCCGCTTTTCCCGCATTTAACGTCTGTATAAAGCTAGGTATTAGACTGGCAGCGTAGTCCTCTAGGTAAGGAGGTGGCTGACGTCTGCGCTGCGGGCGTTCTAGCTTAGGAGAGCCGTTTGTGGAGTGTTCACCGCTGGCCATGGTTAATATCAATATTATATTTAGATATTACACTGATATTCCTCCGGCTCGAAGGACCAATTGTAACTGAGGGGTACAATTCCCTGACTGTATTGAGAGTATGGTATCATTAAACCACTACTTTGCCTCAACGACTACCGCCCTGTAGCTCTCACCTCCATAGCCATGAAGTGCTTTGAGAAGCTAGTAAAGGGCTACATCTGCTCCTCCCTCCCCATCAACATGGACCCCCTGCAATTTGCATACCGCCCCAACAGGTCCACGGAGGACGCCATATCCCATGTGCTGCACACAGCAGCATCACACCTGGACAAGAGGCAGGGGAACTATGTGAGAATGCTATTCATCGACTACAGCTCGGCATTCAATACCATAGTCCCCTCCATACTCATAGCCAAGCTCAGGGACCTGGGCTTGGGCTATGACCTCTGCCAGTGGGTCTTGGACTTCCTGACTGGCAGACCCCAGGTGGTGAGAGCAGGCAACTGCACCTCCTCATCCATCACCCTCAACATAGGGGCCCCCCAGGGCTGTGTTCTGAGTCCCCTCCTCTACTCCCTGTACACACACGACTGTGTGGCTCAGCGGAGTAGCAATACAATCGTCAAATTTGCTGACGACACAGTGGTGGTGGGCCTGATCTCTGCCAACGACGAGAGGGCCTACCTGGAAGAGGTCAAGGTCCTGGCGGGATGGTGCCAGGAAAACAGCCTCTCCCTGAACGTCAGCAAAACAAAGGAGATGATTGTGGACTTCAGGAGGTCGGGGGTCAAGGACTACAGCCCCCTCAGCATCGACGGGGCACCGGTTGAGAGAGTCAACAGCTTCAAGTACCTCGGAGCCCACATATCCGAGGACTTGAAATGGACCATACACATTAACAGTGTGGTGAAGAAGGCACGACAACGCCTCTACTTCCTCAGGCGCCTAAGGAAGTTCCAAGTCAGCCAGAAGATCCTTAAGAACTTCTACTCATGTACAATAGAGAGCATCTTGACCGGCAACATCACCTCCTGGTTTGGGAATAGCACTGCAAAAGACCAAAGCAGACTACAAAGAGTGACACGTTCAGCCGAACGCACAATCGGAGGGGGGCTCCCCACCCTCCAGAACATTTACTACAAGCGTTGCAAGGGGAAGGCTAAGAGAATTATTAAGGACTCGAGCCACCCGAACAACTGCCTCTTTGAACTGCTGCCGTCAGGCAAGCGATACAGGAGTCTCAAGGCGAGCACAGAAAGACTCAGAAGTAGCTTCTATCCCCAGGCCATCAGGCTGCTAAACGAACAATGAATGAACACTACACAACAACAACCACCAAACACACATAGCACACACATCCACACGCACACACTCACTTTAAACAAACACACTGTAGCACCCACTACACACACTTTATAGCACACACCCACTTTAAACAAACACACTGTAGCACCCACTCCCCACACTTTATATTTATGGATGAAGGATTGCACTACAACTCGTACACCTTACTGTAAATTGTACCTAAAATTGTACCTCATCCCATTTCTGCTTTGCACTAGATAGTACTGTACATTAGTACACTGCATAGTTGTGTATTGTATATTATATGGTAACTCAGAACATTGTACATATGTCTATACCGAACAACTGTGACCTCATTTTCTTCTTCTAAATTCATGCTATATTATGTTATTATGTTATTATGTTATTATGTTATTTGATACTATCTTGTCTAGCACAGTCTCTGGAGCGTAACAGTAAGAAGCATTTTGTATGAAAGTATTCTGTACTTCTGTATGACAACTATTAAAGAACTTGAACTTGAACTTGAACTTGTTATGTACTTTAATTACTGGCCATACAGTACACGGTATATCTGGTGAACACCCACACAAGAATACGGCTTGACAAAGAAAGTTCTATTTAGAGGTATTTATTATTAGAGCAGCAACACTAGGTTACAAATTGAGAATTATGAATTGCGCTTATATGGCGAAGAACACTTAAGTAGGTCAAGAGCGTAAGTCCATGAGCATAATAAGATGGGTATAACTGACGCCACCTGTAGCATAAGAATTACATAAGGCACACTCGTAGTCAGCTGGAGATACTAAGGGGTTCCCTCCGGTTGTAAGCCAGCAGGGGAGAGGAATGTTCGGGAGCAAAAGTCTGGATCAACGATGAATAAAGAGACTCCAGATACAGGAGCCAGTGCAATAATCCTTTGGTCCGTAGACAAAGCAACAGCTATACTCCAGTATGCAAGACAGCATGGATGAAAGCTAGCCAGCCTCTGTGGTCCTAGAGGCGGGCTCGATGGTGCTCCTCACAGGGTAGATCCCACACAGCAGTGGGGTAGACGGTTCTCTGCTCCAGCAGCCACAGTACCAAAGCAATATAATCCAGCCGGAAAGGGCTCTGCATTCGCCGGTGTAGGTTCTCCGGTGTACATATCCAACGGTTCTCGTCTAGGACTCCTCGGATGGCGGCACGAGTTTAGGCCGCCCAGCCTGGATAAGTGCACTAGCTAGAGTACGACGAACCGGTGGTAATGCTGGTCACTGTAGAACGGTAGCCGCACGATACACTATAAATAATAGACTATTACTTTACAATAGAATAAGTCGAACTCGACGATACAGCGTTAAACTCTGACACTTTAGCTATCTATTCGCACGCGGTTCTCAAGGCTCTATTTAGGGGCAAAAGGGGCCCACTTCACGGCACGTTGTATCGTGGTGAAGGCTTCAACGTTTTGGTCTAAGTATTTAGGCTAAGTGCTTCTGTATCCACCTGCGACGTATTTATACGTAAGGTGAATAATCTAGTGCCAACCTCAGTTCTGTCTCGTATTACTGCGCAAACCTGGACATGTTGAGACATGTCTTAGCGGTAGCTTTGAACTTGCCATTGGGGGTATGGCCGTTGGCGCCTAGGGGTCGCTGTCCAATAGGAGAACGAATATTATGGTCTGGCCTGTACCTAGGTAAAGGGATATTCCGTGTATATATACAAAGAATATACAAGGGATATCAGACGATATACAAATATTATACAATATATCTCAAGTAATAAATATATATATTCGGTTTAATCTGACCCTTTGTAACAAATGGAATCCATGCCATCAAGCCATCTCTCTCCCAAAAAATAAACTTAATAAAAAAACAAAACAATGTCATGCTGTATACTCTCTCCATATGAGAAGTAGTGATAGCTTGCTATTTGGCTATGTCCCCCCCCCTAAAGAAAATCACTCCATTCAGAACCATATCAATCCATATTCTCTCCATGAGAAGTACTGGTAGCTTTAACACAGTCATGTGATAATAGCCTATGCATTACTTATTTGAATCTGTCCAGGTCTTTGATCTCTCTTACCATGATCACTTTGGCTTCCTCTGGTGATCCATTTAGCTTGATCAATACCTTGCAGTTTCGCGTCCATGTTGCTTCAATCTTCTGTTATTTTCTTAGGTTCCGTGCCAGACTGGCAATATCGGCGTTATTTTTATTGAGTTGTTCATTAAGATACACTGATGTTCCCTTCAGCTTCCTTCCCTGCCTCAGCAATTCAATCTTGTGCTTGCGATTTGCAAATCGAACTATGATAGCTATCCTTTCGGGGAAGTGTATGGCAGGCCGAGATACTATTTTCCTGGATGCATATGTTTTTGCTTTCAAAGAAATGTATGACTTGCCTTTCTAGTGTTTGTTGTTCGTCTGGAGTAGCATTTTCACTCCCTCTACCGCCAGCTGCACTAGCATAGGATCTGTTTGGTTTCCAAAACCGTTTATTATTAAATCCTCCATTCTAGAGATGAATGAATGAATGAATGAATGAATGAATGAATGAATGAATGAATGACCTTTATTTATATAGCACCCTTCACAGCATGAATGCACAGGGTGCTTTACACTACAGCATAACATATAAAACAAAAACAAAAATCTGAAATAAATGACAACAACAGACAGCAGTTAACCAAATAAAATAATAGAATAAAAATTATAAAAATTTAAATAAAATCATCAGTCAATAACTAAAAACTATAGAAACAGTGAGGCCAAAGGGTGCCTATATGCATATATATCAGGGGTGGCCAACCCATGGCTCGCGAGCCGCATGTGGCTCTTTGCCCGTCAATGTGTGGCTCTTCCATCCATAAAAAAATAAAAAATGATTAAAATGTTTATTTTTTATTTTTTTTTATAATCTTTTTTTTTATGTCACTCATTCCATAAGGACGTAGAATAAACATTTACAGATTTTTTTTAAATGGCCATTTGCATGTTATTGGTATCTGAATCTAGGGACATCTATGGATCTCAGGGAATGTATTCCCAGTGTCAGAAATATTGTCTGTTACTAGGCTTGAGTAAATTGTAATGAACCAAAGGAGAATATCAATTCTATTTACTGTGAATAACACCATGCTAACACCATGCTAAAATTGACCGGACCTGAAAAATCTAAGCAAATGAATAAAGGGAAGATGATTAAACAGAAGGTTTTGTAGATACAGTACTGAATTCTGCAATTTTTTTTATAATGTACATTTCTCCACCATTTTTCATCATATTGCAACACAGTTTTTTGCTAGACGTTCACAGATAAACTAACTGCGTTCTGATTTATGGCAATAACGTTCAGGTTTGTGGGAGATAATCCCAAAAAATAAGAGAAATTTAAAAAATTTAAATCCAGAAGTCAGATGATTGACATGGGCTGGCGTGAGCTGGGTAGGGTAGTTTTTCGAAATTTGAAAGCCCTGAGTCTCTTCCTTCAAAAGACTACACTCCGGGCGGCTACGTGGTGCAGTGGGCAAGGCGCTCACCACGAATACTGGAGACGCTGGGTTCGCCTGTTCGAGCCCAGCGCTCCACATTGCTTTCAGTTTTGCTGGTCGTCCTTACTAATACACATTGGCAGTATTAGGGGGTGGGAAACTGATGGGTGGGGATCGGGCGTTGTGGACAGCGACTCCTACAGGTCGGTTGGTGCGCCTGCGCAGTAGAATCAGGAAGCGATGGGGGCGGCGCCCCTCCAAAGCACAGACCCCTGACGCTGAAAGATCGCGCTGCGCAGGTGAAAAGATGCGACTGCTGTTACCTCGAGTATCGGAGGGGACTCGTGCTATGTATGACTTAGTCCACATTGCAGCCGGCTTGTGGGAGGCAAGAAACAGCGTTCGAGACAGGGGAGGGTTGAATTGGATGATACGAAATTGTTGTGATGGGAGAAAAATTGAAAAAATGGGAGTAAAAGTAAAAAAATAAATAAAAAATACTACACTCCCTTTTGGCTGCTCCACTCCCTCCTGTCAATATGCGCCGGTTTCCGACTCAATGCCCTGAGATTTCTATAATCTTATATTTAATTAATAACAGTTAAAATCATTGGTAAACAAACGTAATGCTGAAAATATACACTTTTACTGTATATCTCGGACTTAAGAGGTTAACCCTGTGATGCCCAAATTAAAAAGACATTAGCAACTTCAGAGGCCAGAGGGTGGGACATATAAACACATTTACTATCCAATAGCATTTTAGCCTTTAATGGCTAAAATAGATTTTGTAATTTTGCAACCGTGGGTCTCACAGGGTACTTTTAACCCTGTGAGGCCCAAATAAAAAAGACATTAGCAACTTCAGAGGCCAGAGGGTGAGACCTATAAACACAGGAAGGGTGTCGTGACTGAAAAAAAGGTTGAGAAACGTTAGGTTATGGCTATAACCAAGTTCTGTTAGTTAGGGGTGACGCTTGGCATCACCTACTGCACTCCCTCGCGTACGTGCACGCGTACTGAATAACATTCCACAAATATACCTTTAATACCAGTATTAGTCTGACCACACCCCTCATCAGCTTACCTTCATAAGCAGGTGTGTGGTCACCTGCTCTCCTCCTTCCCAAGCTTTCACCACAAGGTGAGGTCAAGGGCTGCAGCGGCCGTCTGATGCCAAGCGTCACCCCTAACTAACAGAACTTAGTTATAGCCATAACCTAACGTTCTGTTTCGTTAAGGGGCTCTGCTTGGCATCACCTACTGCACAAGGGAGGCCAAGCGGAGCCGCTGGCTGACAAATACACCCCGCTGACAGCCCCCCACAACCATCAGAACAGGGAGGGCCGAGCCCCCCCGACCCCCCCTAATGGAGGGCATCCCCCCTATTAGGGGCTTCACGAGAGGGCGACGGACCCGACCGTGCGAAGAGGCACTCAAGCAACCCAACGCACAGGGTGAGCAGACCGTGGCTTGACCCCACGACTACACCCACGCACAACCCGCATGCCACCCGGGAACGAACGTAGGAACAACCTCGTCACTGCCCCCAGAATCACGGGGTCAAGGGCAAACCCAACCCCGTGGCAAGGCCGTAGCAGCGGAGCGCGAAGGAAGACCCAGACCCACCAAAGGACTGGACTCCCTGGAATGGGGGCCCGGAGAAGGCCATGATGCCAGCATCAAGACCCCACCAGGGGGGCACCTAGTGACCCCGCCCCCCACATCGCCAGCGTATTCGGACAAAGGCCCCTCAGCCGAGCGGGCCCTGTCCTCCCCAACAGCACACCGCCTGGAACACAGGCCCTGCAACAAGCAGACAGCATGGTCATAACACACAAGAGTTAACCAACGGAAGCAGGCAGTGCACCAGGGAAAAAGACCAGGCAACAGGCTGTCAACCCAAGCCTGGAAACTGCGGACGAGGCAGGCGCCAGAAAGGACAGCTGAAAACAGCCGCCCCGGCGGAAGGGGCGTATGCTGGCGTTGTCGCATAACCAAGCTTTTAAACAGCACGTCAGAAGTGGGATCCATAGACCACTCGGCCCCTGACAGCTGCCCACAGAAAAAGCCCATACGATCGGCAGACGTCATGAACGTGCAGGGGCACCCTCAACCGGAGAACCGGGAGTTGACACTGCAGCAACACACCAGAGAACCAACCACCCAGGCATCACCCCATGCAACGGTTGGTCCCATAACCCCACAGGAAAGAAACCCCAAAACACATCTGCGGCACCGCCGCAGCCCGTGTTCCGGTTCCCAACAGGGCTATCCCGGGCCTACGGGTCAACGAGCATCACCCCGGACCGGGCCCGGTGATACGGGGAGCACAGGGTCCCCCGAGGAGGTTAAAACCACCCAACAGGCCCCTCAGCGCCAAAACTCAAGAGAAGAGCGTAAAAATGGAAGACCAGCCCCAGCACCCCGCACTCGGTATTCCCAGGAGGTCACCCAACCAAGTACCAACCAAGACCAACCCGTACAGCGGCCGAGATCCGACGAGATCGGGCGCGTACAGGTCGGCACGGCCGTAAGCCATTACGACAGTGCAGAATACAACGCACCCAACAAGGGTCCCATAACGCTCAACCCTGTGACACCCGGATCGACCTAGCATTTTTCCCCCTGAAAAAACCCCAAGTCCCTCAGGGTACCAGAACAGCAGATCTGCATCCCCAGCGGACAACGGGTGCAACTGATCTGGACCAGCGCGACCAGAACCAGTCCCGTGCCCTAATCACGCCGACCTGCCAACCCCAGGAGAAGGGGCAGATATGCGCGTTTGATCCCAACACAAAAAAGAAGGCGCCACCCAGACGTGTCGGTATGAACCGCGTCCGGTGGCCCACCCCTAGGGCGTGAGACCCTTCCCCATATGTCCAGACCCATTCCGTCATCATCCCCTGACATGAACGGGAACCCATCGACAACACACAGGATGTCGGAAGAGGAAAAACCCCCATCCCAATTGCTCCATAAAAAACGCTGTTTCACCCAAGCAAACAAGGCGCGCTAGTCAGCCAATGGCCCAAAAGCACATCCTGAGCCAGCACTATGTGTGCGTTTGGACATACCCACATCAACAATAGGCCGTTTAGACCACCATATTGAATCCCCAAGACGCCCAGGGAAACGACAAGAGGGGCGAGATGCAATCAACTCCATGAATGAATGAATGGAAAAATTTACCCAACAGACTGCAGTACAGGAATACACACAATAGGATAAGGGGAGGCAGACCTGAGAAAGACGTTAGTCTTGTTTCCATCAGGGACCCTCATTTCCAATCCATCAAGACACATTCAACTCTTTATAAAAATAAAGAAAAGGCATCACCCGTATGACCCAACTGCACAGCTGGGAGTAAAAACCCTGTTTATCACATGATTTTAATCCAGTCACTCCTTTTAATCAGAGTGTAAGACCAGACCCTCCCAGAAACACCTTCCCACATGAGACTACGGTCAAGAAAAAAGATATGTAAACTGTGAGACACGTGACCAATAGACTCAAGTTTGACACATAAACCGGGCGCAGCAGGCCCATAAGCCCTGCGCCCAACCTCGACATCTTTAAGACACCAGCTCATGGAAGGCGTCGCCATAGCAACAACGCTACAACGGGCGGGGAAAAAACCCACCGGATCCTGTCATAACAGGAGTCGGTAGAATACCCCTCCCCCCCCCCCCCCCCCCCCCCCCCCCTGTCAAGCACTGGCTTGGCCCTGACTGGCTCAGCAGAAACGATCAAAAATCCCCTAAACCAATCAAGTGGGAAAAGGAGGGGTTTATTCGACACCCCCTCCCGAAAAACACACCCTTTATCCCTACACACAGAAACACAACCGTAGCCATCTTGAAAAACCTCCGGTAGAAAGCAATGCATAGCATAAGCTAATACAATGCCTGCTACCCACAAAAAGTGTAAAAGGTTTTACAACAAAACATAAGTCGCCTGTGCGTGAATCCTATACCCGTTGCCTATGTCATACATAGGAAAAACGCCGAACGAGAGTAACGGCTAGGCCGTGAAAAAGTGTGCGTACGAGCATTACTGCAACTAAACAACACAGCATTGTGAAAACACATATACTTAGTTAAAGCAATGGAATAACACCAGTTCTAATTGCATGTGGAGCATCAAGCTAAATAGAACCTATTACCGAGTGTAAGTTGCAGACCTTGCTTAACCTCGTAACACAACACAACTCACCCCCCAACGTAAACAGGGTAGATTCATATACACAACCCCACCATATGATTTGTTTGAAGAAACACACAGTTTGTTCGGCCAAAACACAGTCCCCCTTATGTCGGGGAACTTTTTTTATTAAATAATAAAGTTTAAGGCACAAAATCATAGAGGGGCCGGGAAGGGTGTAGGAGAGGGGATACAAAGGGGAAAAAGTCACTCCTAACGGCGTCTGCCACCTCGCGCCGCTCGAGTCTTGCCACCCCGGGGAGCCCCGGAGGGACGGTAGGTTACAGTCTGCTGGACACGACGTTCCCTACCGTCTCCTCCGGTCTGGGATGGGCCGGCGGTGGCCGAAGCGCCGTTTCGTCCCCTGGCCCTCTTGGCAGGGCCAGCAGCGGCGGCGGAGGCAGTGGTAGCGGCGACGGAGACAGCTCGACGTCGCGGAAGCCTTCTGCCCCCACCGGCAAGGACGGGAGGCGGAAAATGGGGTTGGAGGATGGATCTCTCCTCTGCCATCTCTCTGCATGTTGAGGTCATCAATTGCAGGGCCTTCCCGAACAGGCCAGCGTCGGAGAGGGCGGCCGTCAGAAGAGGGGCTCTCTTCTTCTCTGGCACACGGGCCTGCTCCAGCCAAAGGTGACGCTGGCCCAGGGTGGCCAGGGCGCGCACTTTCCCCATGGCTATGGCCAGCACCTGGGAAAGGTGCAGGACAGCTCCCGCAGCCTGGGTGATCTGATCGCATTTTACCTCGTTCAGATCCGTGCCGCCCGTCATTATCCCCGATACAAATCTAGCCAGGTGGGCGATGTTAGACGCCGCAGCCAGCGATTGTGTACCAGCGATGAATGACTGGTCACCCCAATAAGCCAATCGCCTAGCCGACTTCCCCTGGAGGACCGGCTTGCATAGGGGTTCCCACACCATATCCGGACAGAGGAGCGCGGCCATCGGATTGTCAAGCCGAGGCACGCCCTCCCCCATACCTTTGACTAACCCCGACACCCGCGTAACTGGTACGTAGGCGGGAGTTAGTCCCATGATGTTGGACACCGCCTGACCCCGACGAACATAGGCCCCCATCGATGGGAAAAATGGGTAGACAACGTCCACCCCTCTCACTGGGGGACGCTGCCAGGGATGGCCTATGAGGTCATCAGGGACAGGTGCAGGCAATGGCAGCGGCAGCGGCACACCGTTTGCGGTGGCGGCTACCGCCATGAGCTCGGGAAACAAGGCCCGCAGTTCCCCCTGCGAACCTTCCTCCACCGACCCCGCATCCCTCGCATACAGCAGGCCGCGACTGGTCAAGGAGCCACAATCCGATGCGGCCGACAGTAGGGCATCCTGCTGATGAGGCCAAGGTGGTTCCTCGACATCCTCGAACAAGGCGCCCCATGGAGCCATTTTTCCCCCCTCCGGGGTCTCCGGAGGAGGGATACTCTCCTCCACGGGACCATCATACAAGAATCCGTCCGCCTCTTCCATGAAGTCCTCAGTTTCCATCAGAAATCCAGAGTCGGACGCATCCTCGCTGGTCTCCAGCAGCTCCCCAAACCCAGGCCGTTCGCGTCTGCACGCCACCATCTTACGACGCGAGCGAGCAGACGCGAAAAGTTTGCGTCGCAAATCCTCCGGCTCCAAAACAATCCCCCGTTCATCAACGGGCGATTCCCCAGAACCAGAGGAACCAGAGTCGAGATCAGGCCATCGCCGGAGCGACGGCACCGAACCCTCGGCTCGTCGGTGAGGAAAACTATCCACCGGCAGTCTCCCGGGCTGGGTCGGCAACCACGAAAGTGGCAACAGCCCAGCACCGAAGCGCACGACGGAGGCGGGAATGGAGAACCGGTGGTGAAGAGTAGGTCTAGCGGGTCTACTCTCCGCGGAATACATTATGACCCAAACCTTTTCTTATACAACAAAGTGAGAGAAGAAAAGATTAAGCACAATGTAAACCAGTCACAACTCTTTTCAACTAACAACACGTCAAGTGGGGTACTACCGAGGCACTTCCTTGTGGTGAAAGCGAGAAGGAGGAGAGCAGGTGACCACACACCTGCGTATGAAGGTAAGCTGATGAGGGGTGTGGTCAGACTAATACTGGTATTCAAGGTATATTTGTGGAATGTTATTCAGTACGCGTGCACGTACGCGAGGGAGTGCAGTAGGTGATGCCAAGCAGAGCCCCTTAACGAAACAGAACGCTGGTATATGGTGTGGCTCTTTGTGGTACCACAGTCATTCTTGTGGCTCGTAGTCTCTGACTGGTTGGCCACCCCTGCTATATATGTATTGCTCCAGGTCATCAATTTTACTTTCAAGATTTTAGATTTTCTTGTCTTTTTCTTTGATCACAGTTTTGAGTTATTTGACTTCCTTCATGAGCTCCATTAGTGAGTTCTGTTGTTTGCCCACTCTGCTCAGCTCTTCTGACATTAAATCAAGAGATTTACGAATCTCCTCCATTTCTCGTTTCTTCCCTGACATCTCTCGTTCTTTCTCTTTTGCTTTTCACTCGGTTAGTTTTCAATGTTATTTTGTTCAGTTGCAGAAAATAGCTTAAAAAACATCTGCTAGTTTCACAGCCTCATTTCCTCATTTCACAGCCTTGGCGGCCATCTTCATCACATCAATCTCAATGAAAACCACAAACTGCAAAGAAAGCACTTATGACTCACTCACATCCTGAAAAGGCCACAAGAGACGACATAAAATGTATGTCTACATCATGCCATACGTCCTTTGTTCATTGGGGGGACATATTTATTACCAACTGTAGCACGCTGTGGACATATCTTATAGTTACATCTTTTGATGATGATGGCAGGTGCTGGTCCCCCTGAAACCAGCTCCACCAGGCCTCATTGAATTGATATGGAATCTAAATCAGCTTGGAGTAGAAGCCATGATCATCATCCCGGCAGTTGGATAGTACCAAGCTGCCAAGCTACCAAGCTCAAGAGCTCAAGAGCTCAGTCGTGTATCTTCTATGGAAGTTCATCTCACTGGACTGGGTAGTTGGGAGGTGTAATAATTAGGGATGCAGCGAATGGGAAATTCTTGGCCGAAACCGATACCGAAAATAGGAAACAGTTAGCCGAAAACCGAAAACCGAATGCCGAAAGGCCGAAAATGATTAATATAAATATATATATAATGATTTTTTTTTTAGCTACCTGATTATGGCAAAATACATGATTATGGCAAAACTTAACTTAAATAATATTAATAATCACTATTATGGGCCCATAAAACATTTATTCAGCACTTTTGAATTCATACATTAATTCCAGACTGACTGCTGAAAGATTGTACAATTTAAACATTTTCTCTTTGCATACAACAAAATGTGCATTAAAGTCAAGTGCATTTTCTTTTCTCTGTAGGATAACTACAACAAAGTGCATTCAGAACAAAGCCAAGGTGCTTTAAAACTGCATAACGATCTGCATAAAGACACACACACAGGACTGTTGTATTTACTACATCTCAAGTTCAAGTTCAAGTTCAAGTTTCCTTTATTGCCACACAACCAGGTTGGTGGTATTCTTGTTCGGTACAGGCCAGGGTGGATACATAATACAGTACAACATGACACAATAAATACATAAATACAGCACAGCACAACATAGCACAACATAAACACACAGAAGAATCTAGTCCATCGGTCAGGAGCTTGGTTAGTGTGGGGGCGGAAGGGGGAGAGGGGGGCCAAGGGAGTTCAGGGTCCGAATGGCGGTGGGGAAGAAGCTGTCTTTGAAGCGGGTGGTTTTGGAAAGGATGGACTTAAAGCGCCTACCTGAGGTCAGGGGCTGAAACAGGGGGTGTAAATGGTAAATGGTAAATGGCTGCTTTTTTATATAGCGCTTTTATCCAAAGCGCTTTACAATTTGTTACTCACATTTTACCCATTCACTCACACATTCACTCACACATTCACACACCGACGGCGGAGGCAACCATGCAAGGTGCCAACCTGCTCATCGGGAGCAATTAGGGGTTAAGTGTCTTGCTCAAGGACACATCGGGTGTGCTGGGTGTGAGGGGTCCTTGGCTATTTTTCTGGCGCGGGTGGTTGTGCGGGAGGTGAAGATGGAGTCCAGGGAGGGAAGGTCACATCCTGTGATTTTGGAGGCCTTGTTTATGATGCGCTGAAGTTTTTGTATGGATAGTTTTTGTGCGGAACCATACCAGACTGTTATTGAAGAGGTGAGTATGCTTTGTATAATGGCGGTGTAGAATTGGACCAGCAGGTGGCGTTTGACCCTGTACTTCCTCAGTTGCCTGAGGAAGTACAGGCGCTGCTGGGCCTTTGTAGGTGTAGGTGATGTTGGTGTCCCATTTTAGGTTATTGTTGATGTGGGTGACTTAGCGGGGGATGACGTAGCTTACGAGAGACGGGTCAAAGAGGAATGGAAGCGTTAGCTAGCTTAACGCTAACGTTAGTTCAAAAGGGTTTAACCGCGACGGGCATATAGTAATGGCGAGGATATAAAGCATGTTAAAGACTAATTTATTGGATGCGTTACTCGCAGAGTTTATAGAAACAGCGCGACTCCCAAGAGGAGTTAGTTATCACAGGCTGCAGAACGCAGGAAGAGCTGCCAAGCTGCTCACGTTACACGTTGCGTGTTTTGATTACGTCATCACAACAACACTTTAGGTTACGAACGTTACGTAACCCTGTTCCTGACATTCAGTGATATATTTTCGGTGCTAAAACCCTTTCGGCCGAAGGCCGAAAGAGCCTTTATATTTATAATTTTCGGTGCATCCCTAGTAATAATAATAATAATAATAATAATAATAATAATAATAATAATAATAATAATAATAATAATAATAATAATAAAAACAGGTTTATAAAACAGGTATAAAAACAGGTGTATAAAAACAGGTGTGCAAAAACAGGTGTGTGGGGAACAGGTCAAAGGCCAAGGTCCCCCGCACTATATTGAGCTGTTGTACAGTCTGATGGCTGTGGGAACAAAGGACCTCCTGTGCCGCACAGTCCACGAGTGCAGGGAGATGAGCCGTCCGCTAGACACTCAAAGCGCTCCCCACAATGTAGGGTGGAAATTGCCTCCTTCACCACCACTGGTAGCAGTAGCACCCAATCTTGGGCTATGCAGGCTCAATGGCTGCCATACACTGGCACCAGGCACACATCACACTACACAAAGGCTGAACGGCTCAGGAGACAGGGATTGATGTGTGGTGTTCTGGTGTTCTGCATGGAGGGGTTTAAAAGTAAAATGTTCTGGTTAAAAGTTGCACCAAATTTGTGTAACAAATTATATTAACCCAAAGATTACTGCAACAACTTAATAATTGAGCATTGACATAATTGAGCATGAACATATTTGAACATTGACATAATTGAGCATTAGCATATTTGAGCATTGACATAATTGAGCATGGCATCATTAGGCATATAATGTCCCAAACCTCTATATAGGCAAAATTCTAAACACAATGTTTACTACATATTAATAGACAGAATAATATTGACATACAGTGTTGAGCTGCGTGAGTGGCGTGTGGCATCTGTATGTTAATTGTTTATTTTCCAGCACCTCTTTCTTTCCCTGTGTTAAACACGCCGTGTTTGGTGGGTGTAGCGACACACCACAGTTTAAATGAATTATTTCTCCTGCCTGGCTACCTCCTGGATCAGGAGAAGCAGAACATGGGTTTAATTATATTTTATTTATCCCAGTTGTTTTTATTTATGGTTATGGTATTTTATTAGGTTTTGAGGGGTATATTTTTTATTTGTATTAATTGTTTTTTATTGTATTTCATTTTTTTACTGTATTTTATCTCCCTATGTTTTCCTCCCCCCTGCGTGGTGGGCACACCCTCGTTTACCCACAGGCTTTAACAAGTGCATGTTGTATCATGCTGCACTCATACTCTCATACACCTACACACATCCAGGCACACACTCACCAGTACATTTTACTCACACCAGAACCCCTACCTTCCACAGTACTGTCTATGAGTCACTCACATTAAGCACAAGCTTCTCCCAGACAGAGATCTTTCACTAGCATGCAACGTCTCACGTTATTGTTTGAATGAACGTGAAAGCAACAGCCGTTGTTCTCCTCTGCCCAGTTTTTCAGAGTGATTTCAATGCAATAAGAAACTGAACTGAAAAATAATCATTTTAAAACGGGCCATATTTGTGACTTATCTTGTTGCAAAGTGTTGGATTCCGGTCCAATTCATCTAGGTGTCGTCACTGACATTAGTTCCTAAGCAATTGTTGTGGTGTTCAAAATGCATAAAAAATGCCATAGATGTATACTAAAGTCTTCAGAGTCGAGACCGAACCCCCCGCAGAAGAGGGGCTACGTATCGTGACCTTGGTGTTTTCACAAATCCTGGCTACGCCTCTTGGATTCAGTGGGACTTGGTAACCTTTACATCAGCAATAAGTAATGGTCTGAGCCTCGGTGCTCTGTTTCGCATTCCAATTGCCAGCTAGGAGGACACTGGCTGGAGATTAGACACATGCTTGTGTCTGGAAGCAGGGCTGTGTGTTATATATATATATATATATATATATATATATATATAGAGAGAGAGAGAGAGAGAGAGAGAGAGAGAGAGAGAGAGAGAGAGAGAGAGAGAGAGAGAGAGAGAGAGAGAGAGAGAGAGAGAGAGAGAGAGAGAGAGAGAGAGAGAGAGAGAGAGAGAGAGAGTCAAGTCAAGTCAAGAGTTTTAATTGTCACGGCATACAGGTATACAATGAAATGCGGGTGGTCTTGCCCGCAACGATGTGCAATACAGTGGTACATATGATAGAATCAAAAGAAGGAAACAACACCGTGCAGGTCAGTGTCTCCAGGTCTTAACCAGCAGGTCAGTGTTTCCAGGTCTTAACCAGCAGGTCAGTGTCTCCAGGTCTTAACCAGCAGGTCAGTGTCTCCAGGCTTCACCGTGCAGGTCAGTGTCTCCAGGTCTTAACCAGCAGGCCAGCGTCTTCAGGTCTTAACCAGCAGGCCAGCGTCTCCAGGTCTTCACCGTGCAGGTCAGTGTCTCCAGGTCTTAACCAGCAGGCCAGCATCTCCAGGTCTTAACCGTGCAGGTCAGTGTCTCCAGGTCTTAACCAGCAGGCCAGCGTCTCCAGGTCTTCACCGTACAGGCTAGGAGAGAGGATGAGAATAGAGATTAGGTCATGGTTGATGAACAAGAGATCCAGGCGAACAACTTAAGCACCTAGAGACAAGCAACAGTAGAGACAAGAGCATAGTAACGTGACTAACGTGGTACGAGAGTTTACGATCCGACAGCTTCTCTACGTCTGGGGCTGGTTTATATACCATGATGCACTCTGCCTCCAGACCGTAGATCAGCTGTCTCTAATGATAACCACCTGTAACTAGTTAACGATAATGAGAGTGGTAGAGTGGTGACGAGAACAGAGATTAGGCAGGAGCACTGACATGGTAGAACCATGACAGGGAGAATCTCAGGCTTTAGGACTGTTGGAGTTCATTCCATGAGCTAGACTAGAGGCATCATAGCAAAATGCAGATTTACCCTGTACTGAGCAAATTCAGGGGACCTTAATGATCAACCAGCCACTAGAATGGGTTCCATAAGTTCCAAAATTCCATTCCAATAATGATGTAGTATAAGGAGGTAGCTTACCAATAATGATGTAGTATAAGGAGGTATCTTACCAATAATGATGTAGTATAAGGAGGTAGCTTACCAACAATGATGTAGTATAAGGAGGTAGCTTACCAATAATGATGTAGTATAAGGAGGTAGTTTACCAACAATGATGTAGTATAAGGAGGTAGCTTACCAATAATGATGTAGTATAAGGAGGTAGCTTACCAATAATGATGTAGTATAAGGAGGTAGCTTACCAATAATGATGCAGTATAAGGAGGTAGCTTACCAACAATGATGTAGTATAAGGAGGTATCTTACCAATAATGATGTAGTATAAGGAGGTAGCTTACCAATAATGATGTAGTATAAGGAGGTATCTTACCAATAATGATGTAGTATAAGGAGGTAGCTTACCAACAATGATGTAGTATAAGGAGGTAGCTTACCAATAATGATGTAGTATAAGGAGGTAGCTTACCAACAATGATGTAGTATAAGGAGGTAGCTTACCAATAATGATGTAGTATAAGGAGGTAGCTTACCAATAATGATGTAGTATAAGGAGGTAGCTTACCAATAATGATGCAGTATAAGGAGGTAGCTTACCAACAATGATGTAGTATAAGGAGGTATCTTACCAATAATGATGTAGTATAAGGAGGTAGCTTACCAACAATGATGTAGTATAAGGAGGTAGCTTACCAATAATGATGTAGTATAAGGAGGTAGCTTACCAACAATGATGTAGTATAAGGAGGTAGCTTACCAATAATGATGTAGTATAAGGAGGTAGCTTACCAATAATGATGCAGTATAAGGAGGTAGCTTACCAATAATGATGCAGTATAAGGAGGTAGTTTACCAATAATGATGTACTATAAGCAGGTAGCTTACCAATAATGATGTAGTATAAGGAGGTAGCTTACCAATAATGATGTAGTATAAGGAGGTAGCTTACCAATAATGATGTAGTATAAGGAGGTAGCTTACCAATAATTATGTAGTATAAGGAGGTAGCTTACCAATAATGATGTAGTATAAGGAGGTAGCTTACCAATAATGATGTAGTATAAGGAGGTATCTTACCAATAATGATGTAGTATAAGGAGGTAGCTTACCAACAATGATGTAGTATAAGGAGGTAGCTTACCAATAATGATGTAGTATAAGGAGGTATCTTACCAATAATGATGTAGTATAAGGAGGTAGCTTACCAATAATGATGCAGTATAAGGAGGTAGCTTACCAATAATGATGCAGTATAAGGAGGTAGCTTACCAATAATTATGTAGTATAAGGAGGTAGCTTACCAACAATGATGTAGTATAAGGATGTAGCTTACCAATAATGATGCAGTATAAGGAGGTAGCTTACCAATAATGATGCAGTATAAGGAGGTAGCTTACCAATAATGATGCAGTATAAGGAGGTAGCTTACCAATAAGGGCCTTAAAATGAACAAATACCAGTGTTTGTTGCACCTTTTTA
>NC_140176.1:90739874-90743862 GCF_963971535.1 Notolepis coatsorum | reverse complement strand
CCTCCCTGGTGCAGCCGACTCTCATCACTTCTCCTCCCAGTTCCCTCCTTCCCATTATCCTCTGTCTCTTCGCTTTGTTCTCACCCCCCTCTTCTTCTTCTTCTTCTTCTTCTTCTTCTTCTTCTTTCTTCTTCTTCTTCTTCTTCTTTTCTTCTTCTTCTTCTTCTTCTTCTTTCTTCTTCTTTTCTTCTTCTTCTTCTTCTTCTTCTTCTTCTTCTTCTTCTTCTCTTCTCTTCTACTCTCTCTCTCTCTCTCCTCTCTCTCTCCTCTCTTCTCTTCTCTTCTCTCTCTCTCTTCTCTTCTCTTCTCTTCCTTTCTCTTCTCTTCTCTTTCTCTTCTCTTCTCTTCTCTTCCCTCTCTTCTCTTCTCTTCTCTTTCTTCTCTTCTCTTCTCTTCTCTTCTCTTTCTTCTCTTCTCTTCTCTTCTCTTCTCTCTCTCTTCCCCTCTCTTCTCTTCTCTTCTCTTCTCTTCTCTTCTCTTCTCTTCTCTCTCTTTCTCTTCTCTTCTCTTCTCTTCTTCTCTTCCCTTCCTCTCTTCTCCTCTCCTCCCTTCTCCTTCCCCTTCTCTCTTCTCCTCTCCTTTCACTCCTCTCTTCTTCTCTTCTCTCTCTTCTCTTCTCTTCCTCTCCCCTCCCTCTCCTCCCCCCTCCCCTCTCCTCCCCTCTCCTCCCCCTCTCCTCCTCACCCTCCCAACTCTCTTTTCAATCTAGAGATGTGTCCCATACAAACACCTCCTTCTTTCTCATCATGCTCTGTTTGCTCTCTCATTTCAACCAGAAGAGAGAGTGTGTGTGTGTGTGCGTACTTCAGCTAAGAGGGTGTGTGTGCCTTCCTCCTCATATTCATCCTCATCTTCCTCCTCCGCTCTCTCTCTCTCTCTCTCTCTCTCTCTCTCTCTCTCTCTCTCTCTCTCTCTCTCTCTCTCTCTCTCTCCTCTCTCTCTCTCTCTCTCTCTCTCTCTCTCTCTCTCTCTCTCTCTCTCTCTCTCTTCCTTCCTCTTTCTCCTCTCCTCTTTTCTCCCTTCTCTCCTCTCCCCTTCTCTCTTCTCCTCTCCTTTCACCTCCTCTCCTCTTCTCTTGTCCTCTCTTCTCTTCTCTTCCTCTCCCCTCCCTCTCCTCCCGTCCGTCACCATGCTAGGCTAATTTAACTATCTAGGTCTGTCATGCTAGGCTAATTTAACTAGCTAGGTCCTTCATCATGCTAGGCTCATTTAACTAGCTAGGTCCTTCATCATGCTAGGCTAATTTAACTAGCTAGGTCTGTCATCATGCTAGGCTAATTTAACTAGCTAGGTACGTCATCATGCTAGGCTAATTTAACTAGCTAGGTCCTTCATCATGCTAGGCTAATTTAACTAGCTAGGTCTGTCACAGGCCATGTGAGCGGATCGGCGCGGCCGAGAAATCCGCTCTTCGCTCTTTAAAGCTTGGTCCGCTCCGCTAATCGATCATGTTGACCCCGCCCCCAAGTCGCTTCCGCTCGCTCTCCGCTCACCTTGAATCGAGCCCCGCGCCAGATCGCTCGGCAGATTTTTTTTTTTTTTGGAGCATGGTGTAAATCAGCTCAAACTACAACAGTCTAACCCCCTGGGCCCCTTAACAATTGTTTGTATTGAGCCGCATTGTAATTGTACCCATTCTGCAATGTTAAATAACGTGGTTATCCATCCACTAGCTCTATAAGCGATGATAGGCTAGCCGAGCCACAATGCTATTGTCGCTGCCATTAACGTTAGCATGTAAGCTAACGTCAACACAATGGCGTCGATACGTTTTCTATCAGGAGTGAGTGTGGGCGTCTCTACAGTGACAAAGCCTGAACCGGATATCACAGTTCACCCTTCTCATTGGTTGAAAATGGCCTTCATGTTTGTACATCGCCATCTGTTGCTTTGGCATTGTACTGCATGTATATTACATCAACAGTGTTAAACCACTGTGAGCGACCTGGAGTGGATTGGAGCGGAGGAGAACTCTCGCTCCGGACGTCGCGCCGACCCATTTTAAACCCACTCCTCGCTCACGTCAAAACCGCCCGCTCCGCGCCCCGCGCCGCTCACGCTCCGATCCGCTCACATGGCCTGTCTGTCATCATGCTAGGCTAATTTAACTAGCTAGGTATGTCATCATGCTAGGCTAATTTAACTAGCTAGGTCCTTCATCATGCTATGCTAATTTAACTAGCTAGTCCGTCATCATGCTATGCTAATTTAACTAGCTAGGTCCGTCATCATGCTAGGCTAATTTAACTAGCTAGGTCCGTCATCATGCTAGGCTAATTTAACTAGCTAGGTCCGTCATCATGCTAGGCTAATTTAACTAGCTAGGTCCGTCATACTGCTAGGCTAATTTAACTAGCCAGGGCCTCATCATGCTAGGCTATTAGCTAGGTCCGTCATCATGCTAGGCTAATTTAACTAGCTTGGTACGTCATCATGCTAGGCTAATTTAACTAGCTAGGTCGTCATCATGCTAGGCTAATTTAACTAGCCAGGCCGTCATCATGCTAGGCTAATTTAACTAGCTAGGTCCGTCATCATGCTAGGCTAATTTAACTAGCTAGGTACGTCATCATGCTAGGCTAATTGAACTAGCCAGGGCCGTCATCATGCTAGGCTAATTTAACTAGCTAGGTACGTCATCATGCTAGGCTAATTAACTAGCTAGGTCTGTCGTCCTCACTTTTTGGATAAATGGATCCTTTTAATTTGTCCTTTTTATATCTCAGCCTTGGGGACATGGTGCCACGGTAGGACAACTCCTGTCCACTGTCCTACACTAGACAAGAGTTTCATAAATTTTCTTGACATTTGCCTTTGGTGCTACGTTGCAGCCAGCTACTACTGAGCCAAAGAAACTGAACAGTGCTTTTCACAGGCAACACAGGGTCCACCAATGAAACTAAATAAACCTGCATATAAAAAAAAATAAACAGTTGTCAGTTCAGTCCAGCCCTACACAGCTGAGGTTAGGATGATCTTGATTCAGGCTGTGTGTGTGTGTGTGTGTGTGTGTGTGGTGTGTGTGGTTGTGTGTGTGTGTGTCTGTGTGCGTGTCTCCTCAGGGAGCAGGAGCTGAAGGTTCTCCAGGCCAGGAGGAGCTTAGAAGAGGCGCTGATGGCTGACGGTTTGGCGGGGGCGCCGAATCTTCCGGAGATAATATGCTTGAAGGCGAGGCGGCATAGGACACACACACCTAGAGGTAACACACACACACACACACACACACACACACACACACACACACACACACCCACACACCACACACACACACACCACACACACACACACACACACACACACACACACACACACCTCCCAAAACCCTGTCTGCCTCGTCATCTGGTGACCAGGCTGTAGTCATGGCAACCCTGATGAGCTATTCACGTCACGTCACGTCAGTTATTGGCTGGTCTCCGAGATAGTCCGGGGTCAAAGGTCACCTCCTTCAGGCAGCCCCCCTCTCTTCCCTTGAGCCCCCCCCCCCCCTCTTCAGTATCTTTCATCTCTCCATAATGAATCTTTCAACAAGAATTAATAGTTCATATCATCCTCATAACCCACCCTCTCTCTCTGTCTGTCTCTCTCTCTGTGTCTTCTCTGTGTCTCTCTCTCTCAGTCTGTCTCTCTCGTCTCTGTCTTTCTCTTTCTCTGTCTCTCTCTCTCTCTGTCTGTCTCTCTCTGTCTCTGTCTCTGTCTCTCTCTGTCCTTCTCTCTGTCTCTCTCTCTGCTCTGTCTGTCTCTCTCTCTGTCTCTGTCTCTCTCTGTCCATCTCTCTGTCTCTCTCTCTCTCTGTCTGTCTCTCTCTCTGTCTCTGTCTCTCTCTGTCCATCTCTCTGCCTCTCTCTCTCCGTCTCCGTCTCTCTCTCTCTCTCTCTCTCTCTCTCTCTCTCTCTCTCTCTCTCTCTCTCTCTCTCTCTCTCTGTGTCTCTGTCTTTCTCTCTTCTTGTCTTTCTGTCTCTCTCTCGCGCTCCCTCTCTCTTGTCTCTCT
>NC_140176.1:90719874-90732374 GCF_963971535.1 Notolepis coatsorum | reverse complement strand
CCTCCTGGACACGGAACGGACCGTCGTATGGAGGTTGCAAGGGGCCCCGATGGGCATTGTGACGGATGAAAACATATTCCGCTGACTGCAGACTTGTAGGGACGTGCAACCGGGGGAGGCCGTGCTGTGAGGTGGGGACCGGTGTGAATACTTTAGCCTTCTCCAGAAGTGCTGTCCGCTGCTGGGTTGCAGACCAGGGGGCAGTAATGTTAGGGATGAAATCCCCTGGCACCCGCAGAGGCTGACCGTAAACCAGCTCGGCCGAGGAGGTCTGAAGGTTTTCCTTGGGGGCCGTCCTGAGACCAAGCATGACCCACAGGAGCCGTTCGACCCAGCCGCTGTCAGTAAGGCTGGCCCGAAGTGCTGCTTTCATTGAGCGGTGAAAGCGCTCGCATAACCCATTGGCCTGCGGGTGGTACGACATAGTCCGGTGTAGCTTCACGCCCAGGCACTTGGCGACCGTGTTCCAGAGCTCGGACGTGAACTGTGGGCCCCGGTCTGAAGAGAGGTCGGCTGGAGTGCCAAACCGAGCAACCCAGGTTCCAATAAAGGCCCTGGCCACCTCGGCGGACGTCGTGGCTGACAGTGGAACTGCCTCTGGCCAACGGGTAGTCCTGTCTACCATAGTAAAGAGGTAACTGAAGCCATGTGAGAGGGGCAGGGGGCCCACTAGGTCAACGTTCACGTGGTCGAACCTCCTTTCAGGTACAGGGAAGTGCTGCAGGGGGGGCCTTGGTGTGACGGTACACTTTAGCGCGCTGGCACTCCAAACAGGAGTCAGCCCAGTCTCTCACATCTTTCCTAAGCCCAGGCCAGACAAACTTGGCTGACACAAGTCTCTGCGTAGGTTTCTTTCCCGGGTGGGAGAGGCCGTAGACAGCGTCATAAACACGCCGCTTCCATCCTGTGGGAACGATGGGGCAGGGCTGTCCCAAAGAGACATCACACAGGAGTGTGGTGCCAGCGCTGTCAAAAACCACATCCTCTAACCGCAGGTGGCTGACCTGAAATCTTGCACTTCAGTGTCGGTAGCCTGGTCTGCCGCCATATCGGTGTAATCCAGCCCCAAGTGGATGCCGCCCACTACAGCCCGGGAGAGGCAGTCTGCGACAAGGTTCGCTTTACCTGCCACATGTTGAATGTCAGTAGTGAACTCTGAGACATATGAGAGCTGTCGCTGTTGACGGGCGGACCATGGCTCAGACACCTTGGCCATGGCGAACGTCAGCGGCTTGTGATCCACGAAGGCCGTGAACTGGCGGGCCTCCAGCAGGAAACGAAAATGGCGGATGGCAAGGTAGAGGCTATAGGTGCTATACCTCCACTCCTTGGGGCTTAACTGGCGGCTGAAAAAAGCAAGTGGCTGCCAACCCCCGCCTACCCACTGTTCAAACACTGCGCCCACGGCAAAATCTGAGGCGTCGTGGTGATGGAGATCGGGGCCTTAAAGGAAGGATGTGCCAGCATGGTGGCATTGGCTAGGGCAGCCTTGGCATCCAGAAAAGCTTTGTCTCTCTCTGCAGACCAGTCGACAGCATGTTTTGGCGCTTTACCCCTAAGGGCCTCATACAAAGGCCGCATAATTTGAGCCACCTGGGGAATAAAGCGGTGATAAAAGTTGATCATTCCGAGAAACTCCTGCAGTGACCTAACCGTGGGCGGCCGGGGAAAATTCATCACAGCTTCCACCTTCATGGGAAGAGGGACCGCTCCCTCCTTAGTGACTCGGTGCCCCAGGAAGTCAATGGTCGACCGCCCAAACTGGCATTTGGCCGGGTTGATTATCAGTCCATGCTCATTTAGCCGCTCAAAAAGCATCCGGAGGTGGGACATGTGCTCAGCCTTAGAGGCGCTGGCTATGAGGATATCATCCAAGTATACAAAAATAAAATCCAAGTCTCGTAGCACAGAGTCCATAAGGCGCTGGAACGTCTGTGCAGCGTTTTTGAGGCCGAATGACATGCGCAGAAACTCAAATAGTCCAAATGGAGTTATGACTGCTGTTTTGGGGACGTCCAGCGGTTGGACGGGCACCTGATGATACCCACGCACAAGGTCCACCTTGGAAAACATTAATTTCCCTGAAAGGCGGGCAGAAAAGTCCTGAATGTGCGGGACTGGGTACCGGTCTGGCGTCGTAGCATCGTTGAGCCGGCGGTAATCCCCACATGGGCGCCACCCCCCTCCCGGCTTGGGGACAATGTGGAGGGGGGAGGCCCATGGGCTGTCGGAGCGACGGACAATGCCGAGGCGTTCCATGTTCTCGAACTCTGCCTTGGCAATGCTGAGCTTGACCGGGTCGAGGCGCCGAGCCCGGGCATAGACCAGAGGGCCGGTCGTGGTGATATGATGCTCCACTCCATGCTTGGCTGTAGATGATGAGAACGTGGGCCGCGTGAGGCCCGGGAACTGGGCGAGAAGGTGTTGAAACTCATCTGCGGCGGAGAGTATGCTAGAGAGTCTGATGGAGTCTGCACCCCCAAGCGCACCAGCATAAGAGCAGAACGTAATGGCATCAATTAAGCGGCAATTTTTAACATCCACTAACAGTCCATAATCACACAAAAAATCTGCGCCTAGAAGAGGGACGGCTACATTAGCTGTGATAAAGTCCCAGCCAAACCGTTGGCCACTAAAACACATTTCGACATACCTGGTGGCGTATGTGCGGATGGGGGTGCCGTTGGCGGCCTCCATGGGGGGTCCGTGTCCACCAGGCCACGTGAGCGGATCGGCGCGGGCGTGAAATCCGCTCTTCGCTCTAGACGGCTTGTTCCGCTCCGCTAATCGCTCATGTTGACCCCGCCCCCAAGTCGATCTCCGCTCGCTCACCGCTCACCTTGAATCGAGCGCTCCCCGCTCCACATCGCTCGGAAGATTTTTTTCTTTTTTGGAGCATGGTGTAAATTAGCTCAAACTACAACAGTCTACACCCCCTGGGCACCTTAACAATTGTTTGTATTGAGCCGTATTGTAATTGTACCCATTCTGCAATGTTAAATAACGTTGTTTATCCATTCACTAGCTCTATTAAGCGATGATAGCTAGCCTAGCCACAATGCTATGGTCGCTGCCATTAACGTTAGCATGTAAGCTAACGACAACAACAATGGCGTCATATACTTTTTCTAACAGGATGTGAGTGACGGTTCACCCTTCTCATTGGTTGAAAATGGCCTTCATGTTTGTACATCGCCATCTGTTGCTTTGGCATTGTACTACATGTATATTACATCAGTGTTAAACCACTGTGAGCGGCCCGGAGTGGATTGGAGCAGAGGAGAACTCTCGCTCTGGACGTCGCGCCGACCCATTTTAAAACCCACTCCTCGCTCACGTCAAAACTGCCCGCTCCGCTCCCCGCGCCGCTCACGCGCCGCGCCGCTCCGCTCACGTGCACTGGTGTCCACCGGATAGGATGTCCACTCTAGAAGCCGGCAAGACGCTCCTCTGCGCGCCCGTGTCGCACATGAAACGCCGCCCGGAAATGGTGTCCTGGACAAACAGTAGCCTGCCAGCCCGACCGACGCTCATGGCCACTAACGAGCGCCGGCCCGGGCATTTCCCGGCCCACTGAAGCTGCACGGCGGGCGGCACTGCTTGGCTTTAGGTCCAAACCGTGCATAATAAAAACACAGCCCCGCGTCACATGGCTGTCGCTGCGGCCGTGATATTCCAGTCTCCCGGCGGTGAAACAAAGACTTGGGTTGGGAAAACTGCCGCTGCACAGTGCTGTTGACCAGCCAAAAAAAACTTATCAGCCTCCTCGGCCAGAGCGCGGCCATCGTCTATAGTGGTGTTGGCCAGAGCGGCCCGAACCGGAGAAGGCAGCTGACGCAGGAAAAGTTGCATGAAAAGGAAATCAGGCTTGTGCTCTCCCAATAAATCCAGCATCCGATCCATGAGCTCCGATGGCTTGCTATCACCGAGCCCTTGCAAAAAAAACAACCGGCTGGCCCGCTCGGTATCGGAAAGTTTGAATGTCTTTAATAGATGAGACTTGATCGTGTGATATTTATCCCGAATCGGAGGGTTCTTGAGAAGGCTCACCACTCTGCTGGCTGTCGAACTTCCCAGGGCTGACACCACATAATAATATCTTGTGGTATCCGAGGTCATCTCATGCAGCTCAAACTGTGCCTCCGTTTGCGCAAACCATGCCGAGGCTAACGACTCCCAGAACTCAGGTAATTTCAGCGAAACTGCGTTCATAGACATGTTGCCGCGGAAGCGTCTTCAAAACTTATAACAGGGTCACCAATGTAGAAATCGTCGGAAAGGAGAAACGCACAATTTCTATCTTGCGACAACACAAAGCCATGTGTAATTTATTATATTTTTAGCACAAGTGACAGCTGTCAGATCTATGCCGTGCTAGCCTCTGACAGCTCGTAGTAACCAAACATTTTATCAATGACATTCCACCAGCGCGTCTTCTCCAAGCCCAACCCCAAAACCAACCTCCTTAAAGCGACAGTGCCCCATCAATACATCAACACAATACAATGGTGAATTATGTCCATAGCACCCACTACACTATGGTTATATGATCTATATGTCTAATATATAACTAGATGGTTATATGATCTATATGTCTAACTTTAACTCTACGGTTAGATCTATATATCTAACTCTATGTCTAACTGTGTCTGTGTCTAACTAGAACATAACAGAACAGAACAGAATAGATCAAAGCAGAATAGAACAGATCAAAGCAGAACAGAACAGATCAAAGCAGAACAGAACATTTACTGCTGTTTCTGTGTCCAACTGTTTCTATATGTCTAACTGTTTCTATATGTCTAACTGTTTCTATATGTCTAACTGTTTCTATATGTCTAACTGTTTCTACATGTCTAACTGTTTCTGTGTCTAACTGTTTCTATATGTCTAACTGTTTCTGTGTCTAACTGTTTCTACATGTCTAACTGTTTCTATATGTCTAACTGTTTCTATATGTCTAACTTTCTATATGTCTAACTGTTTCTATATGTCCAACTGTTTCTATATGTCTAACTGTTTCTATATGTCTAACTGTTTCTATATGTCTAACTGTTTCTATATGTCCAACTGTTTCTATATGTATAACTGTTTCTATGTCTAACTGTTTCTATATGTCTAACTGTTTCTATATATATGTCTAACTGTTTCTATGTATAACTGTTTCTATATGTCTAACTGTTTCTATATGTCTAACTGTTTCTACATGTCTAACTGTTTCTATATGTCTAATTGTTTCTATATGTCTAACTGTTTCTATATGTCTAACTGTTTCTATATGTCTAACTGTTTCTGTGTCTAACTGTTTCTATATGTCAAACTTTTTCTATATGTCTAACTGTTTCTATATGTCTAACTGTTTCTATATGTCTAACTGTTTCCATGTCTAACTGTTTCTATGTGTCTAACTGTTTCTCTATGTCTAACTGTTTCTATATGTCTAACTGTTTCTCTATGTCTAACTGTTTCTATATGTCTAACTGTTTCTATGTGTCTAACTGTTTCTATATGTCTAACTGTTTCTATGTCTAACTGTTTCTAGATGTCTAACTGTTTCTATATGTCTAACTGTTTCTGTGTCTAACTGTTTCTATATGTCTAACTGTTTCTGTGTCTAACTGTTTCTATATGTCTAACTGTTTCTATATGTCTAACTGTTTCTATATGTCTAACTGTTTCTATATGTCTAACTGTTTCTGTGTCTAACTGTTTCTATATGTCTAACTTTTTCTATATGTCTAACTGTTTCTATATGTATAACTGTTTCTACATGTCTAACTGTTTCTATATGTCATATATTGCCATCACTTTGGTTACAAATGACATTATTTCAGCATTAGATAAGAAGAAACATTGTGCTGCCCTCTTTGTTGACTTATCAAAAGCATTTGATACAGTTGATCACTACTTACTTCTAAAGAAACTATCTAACATTGGGTTGGATGATAATGCATGTGTCTGGTTTCAGGATTATCTATCTTCTAGGCGGCAGTGTGTGAAGTTAGGTCAAGCACAATCTGAATTCTTGGCCATGACTAAAGGTGTGCCACAAGGTTCAGTTTTGGGTCCTGTCCTTTTTACAATTTATATTAATGATATTGTTTCTTCTTTGTATGGATGTCATGCCCATTTGTATGCTGATGACACAATTGTGTACTGTATTGCAGACTCTGTACAGCTGGCCTTTGAGAAATTGCAACTTTCCTTTTATGCTCTACAGGATGCCCTTACTAGTCTTAAATTGGTTCTTAATGCTAGTAAGACAAAGTTTATGTTATTTTCAAGAGCAAGGAATATTAACTTTGATGATGTGAGGATATCTACTGTGATATCTAGTGGCTCTTGTATAGAGAGAGTCACTGAGTATAAATATCTTGGCCTGTGGCTCGACGAGAAATTAACATTTAAGTTCCATGTGGAAAATCTTGCCACTAAACTGCGACAGAAAATTGGTTTCCTGTACAGAAACAGATCCAATTTTCCTCTATTTAGTAGAAAAAGAATTGTGGAATCAGTCTTCTTATCAGTTTTGGACTATGGTGATGTAATTTATAGGCATGCTGCGGCATCAACTCTTAAACCTCTGGATTCTGCATATCACTCAGCTCTTAGATTTATAACTGGTGACAGATATGATACTCACCATTGTGTCCTGTATGATAGGGTGGGTTGGCCTTCTCTTGCAGAAAGGCGCAATAAACACTGGTATTTATTTATTTTTAAAGCCCTTATTGGTAAACAACCTGTTTATATCTCCTCACTGTTAGATTGGAATATTGGAACCTATTCAACTCGATCGAATGACTGGATGGTTCTTAGGGTCTCTCAAGTTTGTTCTGAGCTAGGGAAGTCAGCCTTTTCCTTTGATGACTCTAACTCATGGAATGTCCTTCAACTCACGCTAAAATTGGAGGTTCTCCCTTCCCTTGGAATGTTTAAATGTATGATTTCAGACCATTTTAATTTGTTTTACTCTGGTGTTTAAATTTCTGTGAATATTGTTTTTATTATGTACTGTACAATCGTCGTTTCTGTAAATGAGGGAAACCTCAGATGCTTACGATTTTAAATAAAGGTTGAAATGAAATGTCTAACTGTTTCTATATGTCTAACTGTTTCTATATGTCTAACTGTTTCTGTGTCTAACTGTTTCTACATGTCTAACTTTTTCTATATGTCTAACTGTTTCTATATGTCTAACTGTTTCTACATGTCTAACTGTTTCTATATGTCCAACTGTTTCTATATGTCTAACTGGTTCTATTCTTCCTTCTGAAGCAGCTGCTCTAAACCAGCCTGGATTTATAGATGAGGGTCAAACACAGTTCTGTTTCGTTAAGGGGCTCAGCTTGGCATCACCTACTGCACTCCCTCGCGTACGTGCACGCGCACTGAATAACATTCCACAAATATACCTTTAATACCAGTATTAGTCTGACCACACCCCTCATCAGCTTACCTTCATAAGCAGGTGTGTGGTCACCTGCTCTCCTCCTTCTCGCTTTCACCACAAGGAAAGTGCCTCGGTAGTACCCCACTTGACGTGTTTGTTAGTTGAAAAGAGTTGTGACTAGTTTACATTGTGCTTAACCTTTTCTTCTCTCACTTTGTTGTATAAGAAAAGGTTTGGGTCATAATGTATTCCGCGGAGAGTAGACCCGCTAGACCTACTCTTCACCACCGGTTCTCCATTCCCGCCTCCGTCGTGCGCTTCGGTGCTGGGCTGTTGCCACTCTCGTGGTTGCCGACCCAGCCCGGGAGACTGCCGGTGGATAGTTTTCCTCACCGACGAGCCGAGGGTTCGGTGCCGTCGCTCCGGCGATGGCCTGATCTCGACTCTGGTTCCTCTGGTTCTGGGGAATCGCCCGTTGATGAACGGGGGATTGTTTTGGAGCCGGAGGATTTGCGACGAAAACTTTTTGCGTCTGCTCGCTCGCCGTTCGTGCAGACGCGAACGGCCTGGGTTTGGGGAATTGCTGGAGACCAGCGAGGATGCGTCCGACTCTGGATTTCTGATGGAAACTGAGGACTTCATGGAGGAGGCGGACGGATTCTTGTATGATGGTCCCGTGGAGGAGAGTATCCCTCCTCCGGAGACCCCGGAGGGGGGAGAAATGGCTCCATGGGGCGCCTTGTTCGAGGATGTCGAGGAACCACCTTGGCCTCATCAGCAGGATGCCCTACTGTCGGCCGCATCGGATTGTGGCTCCTTGACCAGTCGCAGCCTGCTGTATGCGAGGGATGCGGGGTCGGTGGAGGAAGGTTCGCAGGGGGAACTGCGGGCCTTGTTTCCCGAGCTCATGGCGGTAGCCGCCACCGCAAACGGTGTGCCGCTGCCGCTGCCATTGCCTGCACCTGTCCCTGATGACCTCATAGGCCATCCCTGGCAGCGTCCCCCAGTGAGAGGGGTGGACGTTGTCTACCCATTTTTCCCATCGATGGGGGCCTATGTTCGTCGGGGTCAGGCGGTGTCCAACATCATGGGACTAACTCCCGCCTACGTACCAGTTACGCGGGTGTCGGGGTTAGTCAAAGGTATGGGGGAGGGCGTGCCTCGGCTTGACAATCCGATGGCCGCGCTCCTCTGTCCGGATATGGTGTGGGAACCCCTATGCAAGCCGGTCCTCCAGGGGAAGTCGGCTAGGCGATTGGCTTATTGGGGTGACCAGTCATTCATCGCTGGTACACAATCGCTGGCTGCGGCGTCTAACATCGCCCACCTGGCTAGATTTGTATCGGGGATAATGACGGGCGGCACGGATCTGAACGAGGTAAAATGCGATCAGATCACCCAGGCTGCGGGAGCTGTCCTGCACCTTTCCCAGGTGCTGGCCATAGCCATGGGGAAAGTGCGCGCCCTGGCCACCCTGGGCCAGCGTCACCTTTGGCTGGAGCAGGCCCGTGTGCCAGAGAAGAAGAGAGCCCCTCTTCTGACGGCCGCCCTCTCCGACGCTGGCCTGTTCGGGAAGGCCCTGCAATTGATGACCTCAACATGCAGAGAAATGGCAGAGGAGAGATCCGTCCTTCAACCCCATTTTCCGCCTCCCGTCCTTGCCGGTGGGGGCAGAAGGCTTCCGCGACGTCGAGCTGTCTCCGTCGCCGCTACCACTGCCTCCGCCGCCGCTGCTGGCCCTGCCAAGAGGGCCAGGGGACGAAACGGCGCTTCGGCCACCGCCGGCCCATCCCAGACCGGAGGAGACGGTAGGGAACGTCGTGTCCAGCAGACTGTAACCTACCGTCCCTCCGGGGCTCCCCGGGGTGGCAAGACTCGAGCGGCGCGAGGTGGCAGACGCCGTTAGGAGTGACTTTTTCCCCTCTGTGTCCCCTCCCCTACACCCTTCCCGGCCCCTCTGTGATATTGTGCCTTACACTTATTAGTTTAATAAAAAAAGTTCCCCGACATAAGGGGGACTGTGTTTGGCCGAACAAACTGTGTGTTTCTTCATACAAATCATATGGTGGGGTTGTGTATATATGAATCTACCCTGTTTACGTTGGCGGGTGAGTTGTGTTGTGTTACGAGGTTAAGCAAGGTCTGCAACTTACACTCGGTAATAGGTTCTATTTAGCTTGATGCTCCACATGCAATTAGAACTGGTGTTATTCCATTGCTTTAACTAAGTATATGTGTTTTCACAATGCTGTGTTGTTAGTTGCAGTAATGCTCGTACGCACACTTTTCACGGCCTAGCCGTTACTCTCGTTCGGCGTTCTTTCCTATGTATGACATAGGCAACGGGTATGGGATTCACGCACAGGCGACTTGTGTTTTGTTGTAAACCCTTTACACTTTTTGTGGGTAGCAGGCATTGTATTAGCTTATGCTATGCATTGCTTTCTACCGGAGGTTTTTCAAGATGGCTACGGTTGTGTTCTGTGTGTAGGGATAAAGGGTGTGTTTTCGGGAGGGGGTGTCGAATAAACCCCTCCTTTTTTCCACTTGATTGGTTTAGAGGATTTTTGATCTTTTCTGCTGAGCCAGTCAGGGCCAAGCCAGTGCTTGACAGGGGGGGGGGGGGGGGGGGGGGGAGGGGTATTCTACCGACTCCTGTTATGACAGGATCCGGTGGGTTTTTCCCCGCCCGTTGTAGCGTTGTTGCTATGGCGACGCCTTCCATGAGCTGGTGTCTTAAAGATGTCGAGGTTGGGCGCAGGGCTTACAGGCCTGCTGCGCCCGGGTTATGTGTCAAACTTGAGTCTATTGGTCACGTGTCTCACAGTTTACATATCTTTTTTCTTGACCGTAGTCTCATGTGGGAAGGTGTTTCTGGGAGAGTCTGGTCTTACACTCTGATTAAAAGGAGTGACTGGATTAAAATCATGTGAAAAACAGGGTTTTTACTCCCAGCTGTGCAGTTGGGTCATACGGGTGATGCCTTTTCTTTATTTTTATAAAGAGTTGAATGTGTCTTGATGGATTGGAAATGAGGGTCCCTGATGGAAACAAGACTAACGTCTTTCTCAGGTCTGCCTCCCCTTATCTTTTTGTGTGTATTCCTGTACTGCAGTCTGTGGGGTAAATTTTTTCATTCATTCATTCATGGAGTTGATTGCATCTCGCCCCTCTTGTCGTTTCCCTGGGCGTCTTGGGGATTCAATATGGTGGTCTAAACGGCCTATTGTTGATGTGGGTATGTCCAAACGCACACATAGTGCTGGCTCAGGATGTGCTTTTGGGCCATTTGCTGACTGGCGCGCCTTGTTTGCTTGGGTGAAACAGCGTTTTTATGGAGCAATTGGGATGGGGTTTTTCCTCTTCCGACATCCTGTGTGTTGTCGATGGGTTCCCGTTCATGTCAGGGGATGATGACGGAATGGGTCTGGACATATGGGGAAGGGTCTCACGCCCTAGGGGTGGGCCACCGGACGCGGTTCATACCGACACGTCTGGGTGGCGCCTTCTTTTTTGTGTTGGGATCAAACGCGCATATCTGCCCCTTCTCCTGGGGTTGGCAGGTCGGCGTGATTAGGGCACGGGACTGGTTCTGGTCGCGCTGGTCCAGATCAGTTGCACCCGTTGTCCGCTGGGGATGCAGATCTGCTGTTCTGGTACCCTGAGGGACTTGGGGTTTTTTCAGGGGGAAAAATGCTAGGTCGATCCGGGTGTCACAGGGTTGAGCGTTATGGGACCCTTGTTGGGTGCGTTGTATTCTGCACTGTCGTAATGGCTTACGGCCGTGCCGACCTGTACGCGTCCGATCTCGTCGGATCTCGGCCGCTGTACGGGTTGGTCTTGGTTGGTACTTGGTTGGGTGACCTCCTGGGAATACCGAGTGCGGGGTGCTGGGGCTGGTCTTCCATTTTTACGCTCTTCTCTTGCGTTTTGGCGCTGAGGAGCCTGTTGGGTGGTTTTAACCTCCTCGGGGACCCTGTGCTCCCCGTATCACCGGGCCCGGTCCGGGGTGATGCTCGTTGACCCGTAGGCCCGGGATAGCCCTGTTGGGAACCGGAACGCGGGCTGCGGCGGTGCCGCAGGTGTGTTTCGGGGTTTCTTTCCTGAGGGGTTATGGGACCAACCATTGCATGGGGTGATGCCTGGGTGGTTGGTTCTCTGGTGTGTTGCTGCAGTGTCAACTCCCGGTTCTCCGGTTGAGGGTGCCCCTGCACGTTCATGACGTCTGCCGATCGTATGGGCTTTTTCTGTGGGCAGCTGTCAGGGGCCGAGTGGTCTACGGATTCCACTTCTGACGTGCTGTTTGAAAGCTTGGTTATGCGACAACGCCAGCATACGCCCCTTCCGCCGGGGCGGCTGTTTCAGCTGTCCTTTCTGGCGCCTGCCTCGTCCGCAGTTTTCCAGGCTTGGGTTGACGGCCTGTTGCCTGGTCTTTTCCCCGGTGCACTGCCTGCTTCCGTTGGTTACCTCTTGTGTGTTATGACCATGCTGTCTGCCTGTTGCAGGGCTTGTGTTCCAGGCGGTGTGCTGTTGGGGAGGACAGGGCCCGCTCGGCTGAGGGGCCTTTTTGTCCGAATACGCTGGCGATGTGGGGGGCGGGGTCACTAGGTGCCCCCCTGGTGGGGTCTTGATGCTGGCATCATGGACTTCTCCGGGCCCCCATTCCAGGGAGTCCAGTCCTTTTGGTGGGTCTGGGTCTTCCTTCGCTCTCCGCTGCTACGGCCTTGCCACGGGGTTGGGTTTGCCCTTGACCCCGTGATTCTGGGGGCAGTGACGAGGTTGTTCCTACGTTCGTTCCCGGGTGGCATGCGGGTTGTGCGTGGGTGTAGTCGTGGGGTCAAGCCACGGTCTGCTCACCCTGTGCGTTGGGTTGCTTGAGTGCCTCTTCGCACGGTCGGGTCCGTCGCCCTCCCGTGAGGCCCCTAATAGGGGGGATGCCCTCCATTAGGGGGGGTCGGGGGGGCTCGGCCCTCCCTGTTCTGATGGTTGTGGGGGGCTGTCAGCGGGGTGTATTTGTCAGCCAGCGGCTCCGCTTGGCCTCCCTTGTGCAGTAGGTGATGCCAAGCTGAGCCCCTTAACGAAACAGAACGTTAGGTTATGGCTATAA
>NC_140176.1:90659874-90717374 GCF_963971535.1 Notolepis coatsorum | reverse complement strand
TACTACAGAGCAATTAACATGTTGTTGACATCAGGCACTTGACACCGGGGATGATTATTATGTAAAATCTTGTGGATTATGGGTAGAGTCTCGCTCAGTAGCACCACACAAAGAAACGCTTTCTATCTCAAAACGTTATTTTAATTTAAAATCTTCCATATTGGCCTGCTATACTGTGGTTAAGAATGTATTGGGAAAAAATATTTGCAAAAAACTAATAAAAAAAAAGATTTTTTTTTAAAGTGGATTGTTTAATTTGAATGGAATTGAATCTATTCTTAAAACACCAAGATCAAACTTCTAATATCTATGACTGTTTTCAGTGGATGTGTGAAGATTTTCACTATTGCCTCCCATCCGGCACTTTATGTCCCATAGTTTATTTTGAATGTGTGAAAGTACACTACAATCATATTTACATTTAGTAATTTAGCTGAACACTTTTATCCAAAGCCACTTACAAATTATGTACAACAAGTCAGCAGCAGGAGTTCACCTCTGGCAGTTGTGGGTGGTATTGTTTGTCAAACGATAAAGCAGATTTGTGCGACAATGGGGAAGCAGCTCTCTGGGAAGTGGAGTGACTCTGGTAGATTGGAGATCAGGCTGCATTCTATTTTTTATTCCATTCCATATATTAATATATGTGTAAAAGTACACTGCAACCATATGTTAATACATGTGTAAAGGTACACTACAACCATTATGTTAATATATGATTACATATACTGTAATCCTTCCTCTTCTGTCTCTGCACGCCGGGGCAGCTCTGCTCTGGCTACAGTATGTATAATGAATACGTTTTCACTGCTGGGAGAAGCTCTGCATAGCAAACCCGTCCTAATTACAGGCTCTCTTGCTAACTTGGTTTTTTTAAGTGCAGGGAGGCGCGTGGCTAATGGAGATGCTAATGACTAAGCGTGGAGACTCTTTTCCAGATTGATTGCGAGTCATTTTCGCGTCGGGTTCGCTGGCTAGCGCTGCTTACTGGAGTCTGGACCCGGCTCCTGACAAGCACTTTGGGTTGCTGTGGTTTAGCAGACTGTTAATGTTTGGCTGTGGAGGGGATTAATAAGTGCCTTTTTTTATTTCTTGCTTATGTCCTTAATGGTTTAATTCCTGCCTAACAGCAGGGCAGGGGGGGGGGTGTGTCTGCAGATGCAGCCCAGTTCGAAGGCACTGGGGTCATTTCTCTGGAAGGACGCTCGCGTTTTGATGCTAATCATCACAGCACTCTGGCTTCATTCCGATCAACATGCAGACACAGCTGGACATTAGGACTTACGACGCGTTAAATGTCAGGATTGGGGGGGGAGGGGGGGGGGGGGTAACCACCACTGCCTAGCAGTTGAAAACAACAAAAACCAACAGCACTAGAGACAGAGAAAACCCTAGAAAAGCATGAGCTTGGGACACTCCTCTACTGTTGAGGGAAAACACTAAAATGGACAAGCATCCGAACACAGTCAACCAAGCCTACTTAAAGGCACTGCACAGCTGACACCAATCAGGTGGCAATCAAGCACACACACCTGCCATGCCGCATGGCAATTAACTGGTGTCTGGTGATTGACAGCTCACCAGAGAAAACCCAAAATACATTCAAAGCAACTAAAATAAAAACCCACATAAACCGTGATCCATCACAGTTAAATGCGTTTGTCTGACCAAAGGAAGACATTGTTTTACCCCCAACATAGACATGGAAACAGAGTTATACTGATGTGTTTATTGCCCTATGAAGCAGTTATAAGCCTCTATGTCACCAAACTATAGATTACTGTGAAGAATTATTGATTACTCATACACACACACACTAGTAAAAATACTACTACTTGTACTAATATATATACAGAATACAAATAGTAATACTAATAGTTATACTAATAGTTATACTAATATTAATACAGAATACATGTTGTGGTTTGTATGCGACCCCAATAGCACCACACAGACAGGTATTCAGAGTTTAGCCAAAAACAAGGGCATGATTTATTTACACACAAAAAGCGGCATTGACCCTTTAAGGGTGAAATACACTAGGGTCCATGAAACAACAAAAATGCAGCGCTGTCCCTTTAAAGGGCGAACAAAAAGTACACAGGAATATCTTCTTGAGTCCATGAATGAAAAACGAAAGTTCGGAGTCTGGTCTCCAACAGACTCACCAGAGCGCTGCCGACGGGCAACGCAGCAGACAGGGGGTCCAAGGGGAACGGAGTGAGAACACGGGCATCCTCCCGTGGAACAATAGAGAGCGAAGGCGAGGCCTCACCCCAGGAACGAGGTCCACAAAGAGGGAGTAGGGCAGTAGCTGGCACGACGTCTCACCCCAGAGACACGGCGGTAGATGGTAGCAACGGATGGCACGACGTCTCCCAGTGAGAACATAGGAAATCCTCCCGTGTGATTATAGAGAGCGAAGACGATGTCTCACCAGGAGCGCAGCGGTTGATGGTAGCATACAGAACGACCTGGCAATGAGTGGAAGGCAACCAGCAGTACTAGTAGTCTCCCGACGAGCTGATTGCCAACCACTCTCAGGTGCGTGAGGTAGAATGTTCGGCACGCCCCCTCGTTGGGAAGCATGCAGTCCTTACCCAGCCCTCACAATACAAATAGTAATACTACTACTTATCCTTATATTAATGCAGAATACTAATAGTAATACTACTACTTATCCTAATATGAATACAGAATACTAATAGTAATACTACTACTTATCCTAATAGTAATACTAATTGTAATAGTAATACTAACAGTAATACTAATACTAACACTAATACCAATGCTATTGTGAGGGCTGGAGGAATTCTGCATGCAGCCCAACGAGGGGGCGTGCCGTTTTTCTGCTTCACGCACCTGAGAGGAGTTTGCAATCAGCTCGGGAGAGTACTAGTATTGCAGACTCCCCTCCACTCCTTGTCGGGTCGTTCTGTTACTACCATCTACTGCCGCGTCTCCGGCGTGAGACGTCGTGCCACCCCTGTACATCACCACCTGTCGCCATTTCCTGGCGTGGGACACCGTCTTCGCTCTCTATTACTCCACGGGAGGATCCCAGTGTTCCCACTCCAGATGTCCTGCCGGCTACTTCCCAACTCCCTCTACATGGACCCGTTCCTGGGGTGAGGCTCGCCATCGCTCTCTATTACTCCACGGGAGGATGCCCGTGTTCTCACCCCATTCCCCTTGGACCCCCTGGTTGCTGCGCTGCCCGTCGGCAGCATTCTGGTCGGGAGGATGCCCGTGCATACCTGTCAACATTGGGATTTGAAAAAACTTGGACACTTTAGTCCCGCCCCTTCCCCCGGCCCCGCCCCTCGGCCCGCCCCCTCCCAATGGAGCTGCCTCGTCGCTGCCATCTGCTGGTCAAAACCTGTATGTACCCAGCAATTCTAAAATATGGGTAAACTGTAAATTTCCTACTTTAAGTGTAAATTACCTTTTATCAAAATATTAACCATTAAATAAAGGTTGTAATCTGTAAATGTATTTGATTTTACTGTAAATGTTATGATGAATTGAAAATGGGGGAAGTCCTTCTCTGGTCTGCATCCCCTTAACAATTGTGTATTGCGCCATACTGTATTGTGCCCATTCTGCAATCTGTTAAAGTTAGCAATCAATCAATGTATTACCATAGTGTCTTTATACCTTCATCACTGTAGGCTACATATTAATACTACAACTCGTTAAAGCTATAAAAAAATACCTATGGTCATTAATTTAGCAGTGGGAATATCATTTTTGGAACAGTGTGTGTGTCTACAGAGAAAAGTGAGATAGAAAAAAAGCCAATGCGATTTTGTGTTTTTCCTCAATATCTCTGCAATGCCTGCGAGTTACCAGTAACTGTATTTGTCATACCATGACAATTCACGACAACTTTTAAAATGGATCAATTTATATTTATAAATCGCATTCAGGAAATTGGGCATCAGTGAAAGCATGCTCTCCGTGGAGGAATGGGAGGAGGGGGCAGGGGAGGCGCAGAGCAAACGGCTGTTCACCAACACATTTACACATTCCTGCATCACATACAGTAACTTTGTATTGTTTTATCCACAGAAGATTTGCAAACCTTTTGTTCCAGAGACAAAAGCCACAGAGTGGGCAATCAGGAGACACTGGCTAAGTTGATTTGACACCCTCTGTGCATCAGTCTCTCCCCTGAGCTCTGAGCTTTATCCGGTCGCTGTTCTTATTCTTCTTCGGGTCGCAACCGTCTCCCGGTCTGACTTCCTGTGATAACGTTCTAATCTACACTGCTGCCACCTGTCGTCACGGAGGGGAATTGCAGCCATTTTGTAAAAATGTATATGTCAAAAAAACTTGGCAATTCCGTGAACCGTGAACAGGGCGGGAAGAAGGTTGAAATACAGTACAATCCCGGGAAAAACGTCAGTGTTGACAGGTATGTGCCCGTGTTCAATGAAGAGTCCTGTGTATTTTTGCCCGTGTTTCTGGAAGATTTCCCGTGTACCTCTTTGCCTGTGTGCTAGATGATTCCTGCCTGTGCGCCCCTTAAAGGCACAGTGCCGCGTTTTTTGTGTTCATGGACTTTGGTGTTTTTTCCCCTTTGATTTGAACACTTTGATTGCCCAACCCGAGTTTTCTCGGGTTTACCCCCCGCAGGTTCATGAAATCATATTTCATCAACCGAGTCTACCGTTGGACATTCAGCTACTCCAGGCGCTCAGATGTGAAAAAAGCGCCCCCTATCGTCTCCCAGGTGGTAATTCACCCTTTTGGATTGAACTCAATGAAAATGAATGAGAAAAAAAATCCCTGACTCCACATTTTACTTCTCACTCACGCAGCCGGGGTCGATCAGCTCCACTAGTGAGCCTCAGAGCAGCGGGATTATGTGTTTTTACAGTATACACGGTGAATCAATAAAAGGATCGATTTCTTCGAATGGCGATCAGGAATTGGAATAATCCGTTTGGATACCATCTGATCTCAGGTAAGGAATCTATGTTACCAGTCTTAGGATAATCAGACTCGTTTTCATGGAGATATAAGCTTTTATGTGATTATGTGATATGGCTGATTGACTGTGCGACCGGTCAGGAAATAGGAGAATCGATTTTCAGTTTGCGGCCAGAGCGTGCATGCATACACATATACTATCGATAATCTAGCGTTTATTTGAAAACGATTCATAAATAGGCCGAAAAATGACAACGTTCTAGAATATTCCAGTAAAGGGCGATTATCATGGAATGTCTTCATTTTTCCATGAAAACCAGTGCTTTTCAAAATGCTAGAAAACTGGAAAATGAGTCTTTGATAAGCGACGGGCAGATTAGAATAGACACATAGCCATAATTTAAAACATAGATTAGGCGATATTAACGTTAACATTGAAGTGGTGCTGGGCATTCAAGGAGGTAAAAAGGAATTAAGCTTGGGCAGTGAAAGTGTTAAGGGCTGAGTGCCGCTTTTTTGTATATAATAAATCATGCCCTTGTTTTGGCTAACTCTGATTACCTGTCTGTGTCGTGCAATTGGGGTCGCATTACAAACCATAACAGCTATACTACTATACAAGCATGACAGTAAATACAATCAGCTGTTAGCCCAACATTGTGTGGAAACATACAGTGACTTTACAATAACATGGCTTTAGATATCAGTGTCAGATTCTTTCATCTTAGTGTAGTGTGGTTGTGAAAGGGTTAACCCTTTGTCGTGTGGTAGTTTAAGTTTAAGTTTATTTGGATCCCCATTAGCTGTTACAAATGGCAACAGCTACTCTTCCTGGGGTCCACACAAAACAATAAATACAAACAAACTACATAATAAAAAATTTAAACCAACAATAACAAACATACGAAACAATATACATAACAACATAATCAAACATAATCCCCCCCACACCCATCCAACCCAACACACCTCATTACATTAGCATTATACCAAAATATTACAAAATGACTAGTAAAATAATAAAATATTATATATCAAGCATTGTGCCTGTACCCAAAAGTAACCTCTTTACTTGCTTTTTAAAGCTTTCTTTGCTTGTTGCTTGAGTAATTTTTTCACATAGCAACTTATTCCACTGTGAGATGGCCTATACATAGCAGTTATTTTCATTGCATTTGATCTCGGTAGAGGAATTGAAACATGACCCCTGGTAACTTGTCTTGTCCTGTGCTCATGTCTGTCTTGAGAAAAAGTTATTCTTGAGTACAGGCAGCTTGGTTGTTTAGACAGTTATATCCTGAATAGTGTTAGTAGGCTGCGTGTCGATCTGTCCTCTACTTTCAACCACGCAAGATCGCTATGCATTTGGTCTACAACTGTTCTCGTAGAACACCCGAGTGCAAGACGAGCTGCTCTATTCTGCACAATCTGAAGTTTGTTGAGATCTTTTTTTGCTGCACTTGACCAAATTGCTGGGCAGTAGTCAAGGTGTGATAACGTTTGATAATGTTTGAATAACCTGTAAGAGGGTAAGTGGCGTTAATAAAGAGGAGTATCTTCTTATCATAGATATTCCTTTCCCCATTTTACTAGTCACCTTGTCAATGTGATTCTGCCACATTAACGGAACGTAGACCAATCTCAATATTGTCTGGGACCAAATTCGGTCACGCCCCATTTTGCGCGACATCCAGGCTTTTTTTACCGTCAGCGTTTGGGAATTTCATGTCGACAGGTAGATGAATTGAAATTATACTTATTTTAGAATATATATATCAAATTTCATGAATATTCATCTATATTTAGTCATCTAAAGACTATTAGATATGAACCTATGTACCCGTAAAAAGTGGGAATATCTAGAATGTGTTTTGGGCGACGGTGTTTACGGAAGTGCGGGTAGCCTCTCAGGTTGACATTATACTATAACTTACACAACATGTTCTGTTGTCAGTAGATGGCAGCATTGGTTTAAAATTAAAAGGTGAGAATGTGAAAACTACAAAATGAATACAATTCCCAAGACCTTTAGCACAGGTCACAGGTCACTGGGACACGTCTATTCTTTGACGCGATCTGAACAGCGTTAAACTATTAATGGGACCTGAGTACAGTGATCGAGAATGGTCACCCAATTATCTTAACAAAAGTGCATCATTAGCATTATGTTTATTGTCTAAACGGGAACATAATGGTACAATTTAAGATTTGAATGTTATCCGCATATAAAGGACAAATAAAACATTGTTAATTTGTAAGAAACCTCAATGAAAACGGCGCAGGGTAAGTTATTATTCACTATTGTTATGAAAATGTGATAGAATCCTATAAAAATGTGGACGCATTTGGTCACCGTGACGTTAGCTGTTCATCAAGTAGGACTCCTAGAAGTTTAGCCTCAGCAACCTGTTCTATACAGTTGTCTTTGATGGATAATCTCTGTGTTTAGAGGGATGGAGGTCTAGATGATCTGGTCTCTGTGTTTAGAGGGATGGAGGTCTAGATGATCTGGTCTCTGTGTTTAGAGGGATGGAGGTCTAGATGATCTGGTCTCTGTGTTTAGAGGGATGGAGGTCTAGATGATCTGGTCTCTGTGTTTAGAGGGATGGAGGTCTAGATTATCTGGTCTCTGTGTTTAGAGGGATGGAGGTCTAGATGATCTGGTCTCTGTGTTTAGAGGGATGGAGGTCTAGATGATCTGGTCTCTGTGTTTGCGTGCGTGCGTGCGTGCGTGCGTGCGTGCGTGCGTGCGTGCGTGCGTGTGTGTGTGTGTGTGTGTGTGTGTGTGTCTGCTGACTGGCTGTCTGAAACTATGTTTGAACTTTATATTTTACATGTTTGCCTCACCAAGCAGACAGTAGGATGTGTGTTTGGGAGAACATAATATGTGTGTATATGTCAATTAAGACTGTCAAATATCTAAATAATGTATCCCTCTCTCTCTCTCTCTCTCTCTCTCTCTCTCTCTCTCTCTCTCTCTCTCTCTCTCTCTCTCTCTCAGGTTCCCCACCTCAGCAAGCCCCTCCGCAGACAGACAGCAGAAAGATGACACGAATCCTTTCTTTGATCAATTGCTTTAGACTTCCTGGGGTGCGAGAGACAGAACAGGGGTTGGCACTTTAGAGCGCAATCCTATTGGCTCCCCTGCACCAGACAGAACCAATCAATCCTGTTCTTCAGAAGTGCCACGAGCCCTGCAGACACCCAGACACGCTGCTGACTGACGTCCTCAGATGTGGAGACAGCTGAAGCTCACTGACAGACAGGACCGATGCTCACAGACCTCGGAGATCGACAACAACAACATCAAGATCAACATCAACAACAGAATGTGGGCGACTGCTGTGATAGCTGCAACGCCAACAACAACAACAAGATCAACATCAACAACAGAATCTCGGCGACTGCTGTGATAGCTGCAACATCAACAACAACAACAACAAGATCAACATCAACAACAACAGAACATCACCAGCAAAGGAAACAGTCACAATAACAACAACAACCAAGGCCCTTTTAATCCTACCTTTCTAAGATATACATACGACATTTCAGAACAACGTATTTTGTGTCAGATTTTAAATCTAGATATTATTTTCTTTCCTTTTAGTTTTTTTTATAAAACGTGAGAAAAAGAAAAACATGCAAATACTGATGATTTTTTTTTGATCCACTTTTTCTCCCATTTTTCTATTTTTCTCCCATCCCAATTTCGTATCATCCAATTCAACCCTCCCCTGTCACGAACGCTGTTTCTTGCCTCCCACAAGCCGGCTGCAATGTGGACTAAGTCATACATAGCACAAGTCCCCTCCGGTACTTGAGGTAACAGCAGTCGCATCTTTTCACCTGCGCAGCTCGATCTCTCAGTGTCGAGGAGTAACGCGTGGGAGGCTCACGCTGCCCCCGACACTTCCTGATTCTACTGCGCAGGCGCACCAACCGACTTGTAGGAGTCGCTTGTTCACAACGTTCGATCCCCACCCTTCAGTTTTCCCTCCCCGTAATACGGCCAATGTGTATTACTGCGGACGACCAGCTAAACTGAAAACAATGTGGAGAGCTGGATTCGAACATGCGAATCCTAGCGTCTCCACACTGGTGGCGAGTGCCTTGCCCACTACACCACCTAGCCGCCCGCAAATACTGATGATTAATACTAGGGACGGTTTACGGTTTAGACTAGGGACAGTTTACGGTTTAGACTAGGGACAGTTTACGGTTTAGACTAGGGGCGGTTTAGACTAGGGGCGGTTTAGACTAGGGACAGTTTAGACTAGGGACGGTTTAGACTAGGGGCGGTTTAGACTAGGGACGGTTTAGACTAGGGATGGTTTAGACTAGGGACGGTTTAGACTAGGGGTGGTTTAGACTATGGACAGTTTAGACTAGGGGCGGTTTAGACTAGGGATGGTTTAGACTAGGGACGGTTTAGACTAGGGGCGGTTTAGACTAGGGACGGTGCATCGAGTACTGATATGAATTACTAGTGCTTGATTACTCGTTTAAGGAAATACATTTTTAGAACGCATAGAGAAGCAATAACAATGCACAGCAATATACCGGATGCTTAATGCGTATAGTCAAAATAGTCAGTTACTATTTGTAATAATTACAAGACCTCCACTCCGTCTGCAGCAGGTCTCTCCGCTCACGGAACGGCGTGTTTCTTCCGTATCAATAGTCCTTGAACGCCGCCACACAAAAAGCGGAAATGCACAAACACAGACCGCTATTTTTTATCTTTTAGATAACGCTAAGCTAGCTGTATTCCAAACGCAACAAACCTGTCATGGTAACGTTAGCGTGCTATCCATAGAACCCTCCTCACGCTCTCATGCTCCACAGGATTTTAGAGCGAGATTTCAGGGCGAGATTTCTGTCCCAGTTTCAGAAACAAGCACTTTTGCTGGACGTACTTGATCCCCTAATGAATACACCTCTAGAAGTGGTGGGAACTCAAATCCAAAGTCAGGTTGCAAACTGCAGGACGGGTATTTGCTACTATTGTACTATTTCACCGTGTGGTTGTTTTTGGTGTCAATGTTGTCACTGGTTGTCAAGGGATTTCCTCTTTTCAGGGTTTGTAACTAATATGAATGGATTTACATGAAATTTAAAAAGAAAATAGCTTATTTAAGACATTTTTTATACCTTGAGAGAACAGACTTGTACATTTCTTGCATTAGAGTAAATAAATGATTATATTCACGTGTCGGTTGGTGTGACTTTATCCTTTTTATTTATTTATTTATTTTTCATTCTGGAGTAGCGTAGATGCAAGGGAGGCCGGTTCCCCTTTCTATTTACTTACAGGACATTCTAACTAATATAGTTACAATACTGGTAACACTTTATAATAACACTCAGTTATAAGACATTTATAAGGTATTTGTAGATAATGAACTAATGAACAAACCATTTATATACATTCATAAATTATTATTAAATCATTTATAACTATATTTGTATAACATTTACAAATGAGTTTTATATTATTTATAACGCATTGGTGGATAATGAACTAATCATGAACAAACAATTTATATACATTTACAACTGATTAGTACATCAGTACTAGTTTAACATTCATAAATGATCTGTTGGTCACTTTTTTCCACATGATCAACCTTATTTGTAAATTATTAGTGCAACATTTAATAATGGTATCTAATCGTGTAGTAACACATTTGTAGATGCTTTGAAAAATGTATATGAAAATACGACTATACCTCCATTTATTTTTTCATGATCAACAAATGATTTGTAAAACATTCTTAAAATATCTATGAATCATTTGCAGATGTTATTGTGTGCCCTGATATAAAGTTAAGGCTATTCATTATTTACAAATATTTGTTCATGTTCATAAATTATGTGTGGACTTTTACTCACCTCTCACCTCTGAATGATCTGGCTTTTATGAATACAGACACAAAGCAATTACTAGACTTGTCTTTTCCTGTTTAACAAATGATTTGTAAAACATTCTTAAAAAAATCTATAAATCATTTGCAGATGCTATTGCGTGCCCTAATCTAAAGTGAAGACTATTCATCATTAATGTCTAATACAGTTTGTTAATTATTTGTTGACTTTTTCATCACCTGTTAGGTTAGAATTAGGACTATAGATAAATGCAATTTTATTAACACAAACAAAGCAACAACCAATGAACATTGTTTATAAGAAAAGGAGTCTCTCTTTCCTAGCCTGGATACAGAGCTCTGGTGTCAGAAGGAAGAGAACCAGGGAATACTTGCAAACGATGACTAAGCTAGCAGGTGAAACAAGATGGCAGAGTGATAACATTAGAATCTCTCTGGGAAGAACACTTCTATCCTTGAGTTGAGACAATAAATCAAGGCCAGATACAACACGATTGGAAGGCCTGCACCCATAAATTGGAGAGGAAATGGTAAAAAATGGTAAATGGTACATTTATATAACAGTTTTTATCCAAAGCACTTTACAATTTTGTTCCTCACATTGACACATTCACACACACTGACTGCGAAGGCAACCATGCAAGGTGCTGACCTGCTCATCGGGAGCAGTTAGGGGTTACGTGTCTTGCTCGAGGACACTTCGACATGCTGCCCGGGAGGAGCGGGAATCGAACCAGGAACCATCCGATTACCAGATGACTGCTCTGCCTCCTGAGCTCCTGTCGCGCCCAGGGAGTGCGCTGTGCAGTTTTGGGAGAGGTTTGTTTGCATTGGCGGAGCCTGCAGTTGGTTTGCAAAGCTTTACTGTGCTGCATGTCTCTCTGTCTGTAGGACAGGTTTATACATCAATATACGAATCCTTAGGGTCTTTACCTTCCTTTAATTTTAGATTCGATTCAAATGTATTCTCATTATACAGAGATTTGGCATCCAACCTGAGTGAAAATGTACAGTAAAGTGTAAATGACTTTAATGTAAAATATACAGGTGATAAAACTGGGTATAAAATACATGAATTAGTACTACTGGGCGGGGGGATGAGTTTTGGCTTCATTATGTCTTTTGACTTTTTTCTGTCTTGCTCAGAAGGGACGTTTTTCAACCATATCTAACAAACTCTGTCTGCAGCAGATGGGTGTCGATATTTCACTATCAAAGGATGGTTTAGAACAGTTTTTTTTGTGTCCTTACCCTTGCAGATTTTTACAAGGAAGAGGAAAAGAAAGGGTAGGTAGAATAGACGAGGACCCGGAGATGAAACATCAATAACTCAGGAACTGTAAAGACATAAAGCAGGGTTTGTTCACCTTGGAGATCTGCCAAGAAATGAAAAGTACAAGTAGACAGACAGGGAAATAATGCCTAGACAGATGGACACTTAAGACAGGTACCCTTATATTAACAGAGAATATTAACTGATATACTTTGTCAATAAGGGCATAGCTCATATATTGAACAGATTCAACAGAATTATCTTGAAGAGAGACTCCACTACTTGATCTCTGGTTATACTTTCTGTTCTCCATGTTGCAAGTCCCTCGCAGGAAGGATAGGGAGCCCACTTTGCAATGCAGGGAAACCAAGTTGTCAGGGTTACAGTATGCATCATTCATTAATTCCTCTGGTATCTACAATAGATTCATTAATTCATCTGGTATCTATAACTGCTGCTGTGACCCACTGTGATTTTATTTTACTGATGGATTAAAAACACACAACAAGGATCCAAAGGATAACATGAGAAAGAGTAAAACCCTTATTTCCGTCATGGTCCCAGGGCTGTTAGGCCACAACAAAAACACGACAATAACACAAAAACACATACATTTAAAACATTAGAAGACTAAACTATAGCAAAAATGTTATACCCCACAATAACTAAAAACTGATTGGAAACTCATTAAAACTATAGGGGGCTATTCCTCTATTCTGTCCATGAGCCACTTCCTGACGCTTCTCTTGAAGCTGTGGAGGCTCGAGCTCTGCTTGATGGGGATAGGCAGCTTGTTCCAATCCTGGGCTCCAGAGAAAGTAAGGGAGCACTGGCCCAGTTTGGATCGGAAAGAAGCAGGCTTCAGGTTTGCTATGCTTTCTCTAGTTCTGTGGTTGTGGGATTCATTGACCGGGGTGAAGTAGTTCTGGAGGTATCTAGGGGACCTTTGGTTTATAATTTTGTTCAGTCTGAGCTGGGTAACTGGCCTCCACAGGAAGCCAGTTCAGCTCCTGAAAGTGACTCCTCCCTGTTCATCCACCCTGGCCTGTTTTCAACCCATCACCCTCTCTACTCTCACAGATATAGTCTCAGCCATGAAACCAACCACCTCCCCCCTTGACATAGTTCCCTCTGTTCTTCTCAAAGAAGTATTTCCCACAACTGGCCCCAGCATCCTCTCTATCATTAACACCTCCCTAGTCACTGGTACCGTTCCAACCTGCTTCAAACAAGCAGTGGTCCAGCCCCTTCTGAAAAAACCCAACCTAGACTCCACCCAGCTCAATAATTACAGGCCAATCTCCAAGCTCCCATTCCTATCAAAGGTCCTTGAAAAGGCTATTCTCTCTCAGCTGTATCCCTACCTGCACTTGAATAACATCCTGGACACATTTCAGTCAGGTTTCAGAGCCAACCACAGCACAGAATCTGCCCTGCTTAAGGTCACCAATGACCTGCTCCTCACTACAGACAACCGGGACTGCGCTGTCCTTATGCTCTTAGACCTCAGTGCAGCTTTCGATACAATAGACCATGCTATCCTCATTGACCGTCTCCACCAAGCAGTTGGTGTCAGTGGCACAGCCCTATCATGGTTCACCTCCTACCTCAGTGACAGAAGCTTCTCCGTTAACATCGGAAACTGCTCCTCCCCCTCTGCCTCTCTCTCTTGCGGGGTTCCACAAGGCTCCATCCTTGGCCCTATCCTATTCTCCCTATACATGCTGCCCCTTGGTCTGATAATTAAAAAACACAACATCTCTTTCCATTTTTATGCTGACGACATCAAATGCTGGATGGCACACAATTTTCTACAACTCAATCACTCAAAATGTGAAATCCTCCTTTTCGGCCCTCCAAACCAAACCAATGTCATTGCCAGCAGCCTGGGTAACCTGTCTCCCCTAGTCAAGCCCTTTGTTAAAAACCTGGGCGTGCTCTTTGACCCCGAGTTTTCCTTCAATAGGCAGGTAAACTCGGTGGTGAAGGGATGCTTTTTCCAGCTCCGGTCCATAGCCAAGATCAAGGCCATTCTCTCCCCCTCAGACCTGGAAAGAATAATTCACGCCTTCATATCCTCACGCTTAGACTACTGTAACTCCCTGTACCTGGGGCTAAATAAATCCACCATAGCCCGTCTACAACTCCCCCAAAACGCTGCCGCTAGACTGCTCACAGGTACCCGGAAGAGAGCTCACATCACCCCTGTACTTGCCTCCCTCCACTGGCTCCCGGTGCGCTTTAGAATAGACTTCAAGGTCCTCTTAATGGTGTACAAAGCCCTAAATGGTAAAGCCCCTGCTTACCTAGCAGACCTCCTCACCCCCTATACCAACGCCAGGGCCCTCAGATCGGCTGATAAGGGTCTCCTAACCACTCGTAGGTCCAACTTCAAGTCTAGGGGGGGACGTGCTTTTGCGGTCGCAGCCCCTGACCTCTGGAACAGCATCCCCATGTCCATCAAATCTGCCCCCTCCATCGAGTCTTTTAAATCAAAACTCAAAACCCACCTATATCGCCTGGCCTTCCCTGACTCACTTTGACTCTTGCCGTACTTGTTGACGTGTTGTTCTGTTTTTCCTTTGTCTATCCGTTGATTTTATTTGATTTCTCTGTTTATTTTATACTTTTCTTTGTACTTAGCTTAGCCATGTGAAGCACTTTGGTTGACAAGCGTCATGTTTAAACGTGCTATACAAATACATTTGATTGATTGATTGATTGATATGTGGGTGCGAGGGCCAAGACCCATTACCACCCTTACCAGCATATTTTGGGAAACCCAAAGCTTCTTTTTTATGGTCACTGTCAGGCCCTCAAACCAAGACACGCTACCATAGTCAAAGTGGCAGAGTACTAGGCTATTTGCTAGGTAGCCTGAGACTATCTCTGCCAAGGAGGTTGGCTTTCCTAGCTAGGTACCTGGTGCGGGCGTTGACTTTGCCCAGTACTTCATAGCCTCCCCATCTAGGCTCCCGTGTATCACACAGCCTAGATACTTCGCTTTTTTTTGGTTCTGTTTTAGGGTTACAGCTCCTAACTGGATATTAAACTCCCGTGCTTTCCTGAGCTAGGGCTTGGAGCCCAATAGTACTGCCTCTGTCTTAGGTGAAGAGAAAGCCTGTTGTCCGAAAGCCAACTGCTGACCCCTGCAAGTTCTTCTCCTAGCATCTGTTCTAGTGTGTTCTGATCCTTGTGTGAGACTAGCAGGGCTGAGTCGTCTGCAAATAAAAAATAAATAAAAAAGTTACATGAGCATGCTGCTGACATGTCATTTATGTACAGTAAAAAAAAGGAGCTGTCCTAGCACGCTTTCTTGTGGGACCCCACATACAATGGGCTTGGCCTCTGACATAGTGCCACTGACCTCAACCCGCTGGACCCTATCAGAAAGGTAGGAAGAGAACCACCTGACCACTGTCTCAGACATACCCAAGGCCTTAAGCTTGGAGAGCAGTAGGTCATGGTTCACTGTGTCGAAAGCCTTCTGTAGGTCTAGAAGAACTAGCCCACACAGCTTACCTGAATCTCTCTCCCTCCTGATACTGTCTGTAAGATAAAGAAGACATGTCTCAGTAGAGTAGGACTTCCTGAAGCCGGATTGGAGATCGTACAGGAGGTCGTGGCTGCTGTAACCCACTGTCACCTCCATTCATATGTAAATACTGATCGGAACGTGCAATGTTACTCACTGTGCCTTGTATATATTATATTGATCTATTTTTACCTTATTTTCTAGCACTCGCTTGTATTTAAATATGTTTAAGTTAAGTATTGTGTGATTTTGTGTGAAGGGCGGACTAGCAAAGTAAGATTTTCATTGTATGGCAAACTGTCTGTTTAACTGTGCACATGACAATAAACAATCTTGAATCTTGAATATAATAGACTATCATTCATTCTTCTGGTATCTACAATAGACTATCATTCATTCTTCTGGTATCTACAATAGACTATCATTCATTCTTCTGGTATCTACAATAGGCTATCATTCATTCTTCTGGTATCTACAATAGACTATCATTCATAGTGGCATTGCATTAGATGCATGTATTTATCTAAGTCATCAGTAGCTACAGGCCAGCAGTTTGAGTAACTACCTTCAGTTTCTCTGCCTCTCCAGCTGAAGATTCACTGGTAAAACCTTCGTCAAGCAAGAAATATACATTCTTCAAAAGGCCTGTGGCACACTGCGCTCTCCATGGTGCTGAAACCTTCATGTTCTGTTAGGGCGCACTGCGCTCTCCATGGTGCTGAAACCGGCATGTTCTGTTAGGGCGCACTGCGCTCTCCATGGTGCTGAAACCGGCATGTTCTGTTAGGGCGCACTGCGCTCCCCATGGTGCTGAAACCTCCATGTTCTGTTAGGGCGCACTGTGCTCTCCATGGTGCTGAAATCTCCATGTTCTGTTAGGGCGCACTGCGCTCCCCATGGTGCTGAAACCGTCATGTTCTGTTAGGGCGCACTGCGCTCTCCATGGTGCTGAAACCTTCATGTTCTGTTAGGGCGCACTGCGCTCCCCATGGTGCTGAAACCATCATGTTCTGTTAGGGCGCACTGCGCTCTCCATGGTGCTGAAACCTTCATGTTCTGTTAGGGCGCACTGCGCTCTCCATGGTGCTGAAACCTCCATGTTCTGTTAGGGCGCCCTGCGCTCTCCATGGTGCTGAAACCTCCATGTTCTGTTAGGGCGCACTGCGCTCTCCATGGTGCTGAAACCTCCATGTTCTGTTAGGGCGCCCTGCGCTCTCCATGGTGCTGAAACCTTCATGTTCTGTTAGGGCGCACTGCGCTCTCCATGGTGCTGAAACCGGCATGTTCTGTTAGGCCGCACTGCGCTCTCCATGGTGCTGAAACCTCCATGTTCTGTTAGGGCGCACTGCGCTCTCTATGGTGCTGAAACCTTGATGTTCTGCAGTGTTTCTGCTGTAGCCATGTGACCTGCTTTAAATGTTTTATACATCACGTAAACCTTTATTCTGACATAATTGTATTCAGACGATGAAAAAGGGAGCAGCAAACCATTGCATTATATTCCAGGAAGCATCCGTTTGTGAAAGTGAAACAGCCTGTTGAGAAAAAACACATACATTTAATCTCTTTGTGAGTGCTTGAGGGCAAATCCCTCTGTTTAAACAGAAAACAAATGAACAAATTGAAGAGAAAACAACTTTCCGTTGCATTGTGTGAGATGTGTGGGTTTTATATGGATATAACTCTATATAATTTTGTATGGCCCTACGTGAAAATGAAAAAGATGAAAACAAATCACACCCTGTGGGTGTATACTTTCCGACATGCAGACACTTCCAAGTTCCAACATATATCTTCTTTTAGACGATGCACACAGAGGGATTCAGGGTTTACTCAATCATAAGCATAAAGAAGGAGTTTTTAGATAGGTCTCCACCGCTGAAATGTGAACCTTCTATTAAAGCTTCTGAACAAATTAGATCCTCCTCTCTCTCCACATTTTCTCGCTGATGTGTTATTTCTATAAGGTCAGAGGACTATTTCTCTCCCACACTGTGGACTGATGAGGCTAAGATGTGAAGCAGCAGCACACATGAATTACAGACAGGAAATGTATTCCTGTCTCTCTGCTGAGGTGATGAGCTTTTAAAGAGCAGAGCAGGAGATCAGTTACCAACATGACCTGACCTACTTCTGACAGGTCACAGGATCTCTCTCTCTCTCTCTCTCTCTCTCTCTCTCTCTCTCTCTCTCTCTCTCTCTCTCTCTCTCTCTCTCTCTCTCTCTCTCTCTCTCTCTCTCTCTCTCAATTCAATTCAATTCAATTCAATTCAATTCAAATGGCTTTATTGGCATGATGTACTTCTACATGTTGCCAAAGCAATATTAAACATAAACATGGATTACAAACAGATATAAGTACATACAAAATATCATCGTAAAATAAAACATCAAATATTACGGCGTAAACATGTCAGGTGACTGTCACTCACTGTCCCTCAGTTTGTGGCAGGAAGCAACATATGCTGCTGCTAGCTCACAGCTTGTTGAGTCCTCCCCTAGTAGCACTGGTAGTTTTTCTGTATCTGGTAGTGCGAGAAAGCCTTTTGTTATTAATTACATTTTTTTTAAATGCGTTTCTCTAATATATTTATATTTTTCACATTTGGTGAGGAAGTGCAACTCTGTTTCAGGCTCACTGAGGGTGCAATGACAGCACAGCCTTTGCTCTGCAGGAAGCCAGGTTTTCCTGTGCCTCCCCTTTTCAACAGCGAGGCTGTGCTCACTCAGTCTGTATTTTGTCAAGGTTCTTTTTAGTTGTTGATCAGTCACCATGCTCAAATAATCTGCTATGGTGTACTGTCGATTTAGAGCCAGATAGCACTGCATTTTGCTCTGTGCTTTTGTTTGTGTTTTCCAATAGGTGATGTAGTTTTGTTTTAGCTGTGTAGTAATTTGATTTATTCTGATTGGTGATGTGTTCTGTTCCTGAGGTGTGTTAAGAGAGCAGGTTTGTGGACTCAGCCTCAGGACCAGCTGGGTAAGGGGGTTCCTGATGCTCCTCAGCTCTTGGCACTGCAGGGCTTGATAATGGTACGAGAGGGGGTCACTTCGTTTTAGGTGTGTCCAAAAGTTAACACTTTAACTGCCAGAAGACGAGTTTAGGCGTCCTTCCCCGCCATGCTCAAGTTGCCGAAGACGCCGTAACTCGTCTTTGATATCAATATTTCAAAAATCTGTGATCGGATTCATATTTCCCATCCGCTGGCCTGAGACCCACCAAAAAGCCCCACTGAACCCTCTAGCGGTTCAAGAGCGCCATCTGGTGGCCGATCGGCGCAATCGCCAAACAGGAAGTTACTTGGACGATGTGCTGTTCACCCATATTACTTCCGGGCACTCGGTATAGGTTCCGGCACTCTAGCTCGTCACAATACATAGCGATCCGTTGCCAATAACTCGATAAACAACATGATTTGGACGTATATACTATTATACAAGCTGGAAATGGACCGGATATTTTTACATCCCATAATGGAAAACTGTCTACCCCACGCTGATCGCCCAATGGCCGGCGGAGACTGGGGTGAGTTTTAGCGTGTAATATATCCGTGTTCGACACTAACTGCTATGATGAACATTTGACCCACATTAGATGAATGGTATAACGCTGCCCACGGAATTATAAACGCCCCCTCGCCCATCCGGTCAACATCAGATGACGTGTAGTAACTTCCAGAAGTCCGTCCAGTTGGATTTTTTTATATCGCACCGATTGCTATCAAACTGTATTTGATCATCAATATAATGCATTTGGGGCTATACATCACGTTCTGAAGAAAGCTGCAGAAAGAGTTGAAAACATACTTATACTTTAGATCATATTTTAGTATGAATATATGAATGAAAAAGTTTAACGTTCATACACCCTGAACAATACATATAGGACATTGAATGGGCCCTAATAATGGCAATTTAGCAATAGAATTTAAAAAGTTATAGCCCTGCAAAGAAGGGGAACTTCTCCATAGACAAATAGAGCTGGCAACCTATGGTATATCATGAATTTAGCCTTAGGCAATCAAAGTGTGTTAATTGCTCTTTTTTTGTATTTTTAGTATTAGTGGGTAATGGCCTAATTCTGCCCTGCATGCATTGTTTGTAGTTTTCCTCTGGACATGTAGGAGAATCTTACAGAACTCTGCATGCAGGGTCTCAATGGGGTGTTTGTCCCATTGACTAAAGTCTTGTTTTGTAAGTGGACCCCACACCTCACTGCCATAGAGTGCAATTGGTTCAATAACACATTCAATTAATTTTAACCAGATTCGAATTGGTATTTCTGTTTGTATATTTATTTTTATGGCATAGAAAGCCCGGCGTGCTTTCCCTCTCAGCTCATTGACTGCTTCCTTAAAATGTCCAGTTGAACTTAGTTTTAGGCCTAAATAGGTGTAATGTGTGCAGTACTCTACATGTTTTGTACCCATTCTCTCTCTCTCTCTCTCTCTCTCTCTCTCTCTCTCTCTCTCTCTCTCTCTCTCTCTCTCTCTCTCTCTCTCTCTCTCTCTCTCTCCTACCTCTCTCTCTCTCTCTCTCTCTCTCTCTCCTCCCCCTTCCTCTCTCTCTCTCCCTCTCTCTCCCCCCTCTCTCTTTCTCCCTATCTCTGTATCTCTCTCCCTGTCTCTCTCTGTATATATCTATATCTCTCTCACTCTCTTTCTCTCTGTATCTCTCTGTGTATCTCTCTATATCTCTTTCTATGTCTCTCTCTGTATCTATCTGTGTATCTCTCTCTCTCTTTGTATCTCTCTCTGTATGTCTCTATCTCTCTCTTTCTATGTCTCTCTCTGTATCTATCTGTGTATCTCTCTCTCTCTTTGTATCTCTCTCTGTATGTCTCTATCTCTCTCTTTCTATGGCTCCCTCTGTATCTATCTGTGTATCTCTATCTCTCTCTTTGTATCTTTCTGTATCTCACTGTCCTCTCAAACATAAATAAACCTCTTTCTCTCACAATCTATATATTCCTTTACTCCTTTATTTCTCTCTCTCTTACACACACACACACACACACACACACACACACACACACACACACACACACACACACACACACACACACACACACACACACACACACACACACACACACACACACACACACACACACACACACACACACACACACACACACACACACACACACATTCTGCTGAAGCCAGTTGACCTGTGATCTAAGACAAATTGTGGGAATATATAAAGAAAGAGCGAGAAAGAGCAAGAAAGAGAGAGAGAAATAGAGAGAGTGGGAGAGAGGGGGGGGGGAGAGAGAGAGGGATGGAGAGAGATAGAGACAGACAGACAGACAGACAGACAGACAGACAGACAGACAGACAGACAGACAGACAGACAGACAGACAGACAGACAGACAGACAGACAGACAGACAGACAGACAGACAGACAGACAGACAGACAGACAGACAGACAGACAGACAGACAGACAGACAGACAGACAGACAGACAGACAGACAAAGAGAGTGCCAGCTCTGGAATGTGATGCAGGGCTCATTTGCATGCGTTAATGGTTCTACGATGCCAAGTTGTTATCAGTTCAGCAGGAATTAAAAGCGTTGCTGGCAGATGCTCCCGCTTCCACAGGAAGATGCCGCCTTGCATATCTAAACTAACGTCTGGGGAGTCCTGTGTGTGTCCCATAATACTTCTGTGTTTTGTATTAAAGAAAACGTGTGAACAGCGTTTTTAAAGTCAAGGAAAAAAGGCGTCTGGTGTTTAAAGACGTCTCTTATTAGCTATAATTAGAGACGTGATACCAGATACATGTCAGCACTCACACACACACACACACGCGCGCACGCACACGCACACGCACACACACACACACACACACACACACACACACACACACACACACACACACACACACACACACACACACACAGATGGTCCATTATCACACATACACACACACATGCTGCATGCATAATCAGGAATGGTTTGTGTGTACTGTATGAATATTTGTGAGGACTAGTTTGATTCCTGGACACAACAGGAGAAGCTATTGTCTCAAACTCCATTTGAAAAGTGGTTATTGTAAGGGTAGGGGTTAGGGTTTAAAGTGGTTATTTTCAGGGTAGGGGTTAGGGGTTAAAGTGGTTATTTTAAGAACCCACACCCATTTGTCCTTCAAGGAAAATTATGAGGGGCATAAGACTGACTAAATAGACTACAAAGAACTAGTGCTGTCAATCGATTAAAATATTTAACTCGATTATTCGCATGATTGTCCATAGTTAACTCGCGATTAATCGAAAATTAATCGCATTTTTTTTCTACCTTAAACAGATCTTTTTCAAGTTCCAAGTTTTAATACTCTTATCAACATGCAAGTCAACAAATTCTTGCTTTATGCATTGCAAATTTGCATCAAATTCAAAACAGAGTGATGCACAAAATAACTTAAAAGAAAATAATCATTTAAAACAATGAATAAAGTGTGCATGAAATAATAGGGGAAAGAAAACGTTAGGAACTTGTTACATTCACCCACACAAGGGCTGAGTAATCACACACCCCCCTCTCTCTCTCACACACACTCTCCCAGCTCACTTTCTCTCTTGCCCCTTCCTCATCTCTCTCACCCCCCCTCTCTCTCTCTATATATCTCACACACACACTTCAGAAACAAACATAGTATCAATGAGAGCATCAACAATACACCTGAGTGAAAAAAAAAGAAAAAAAAGTAAAAACAAAAGAATTCTAAAAGTTAATCGTGTTATGGTTTGAAACCGACCCCAACAGCACGGCACAGACAGGTAGTTCAGAGTTACCCAAAAACTAGGACGTATTTATTTCTGAAACAGGAATGAGCGAAATAACAATAAGAACAACAAAGGGGGGAATGTTCTTGGCAGAGTTGTCTGCGGCTCTGCAGATCGTCCCGGTATTGAGATGGTGAAGCGGCGTAGCGCCACTGCCTCTGCGGCTCTGCAGCTACTCCAGGATCCAACTCGGGGAGGAACGGAGAGAGAGAGAGTGGTCAATAAACAAGCCAACGGAATACAGAGGCAGTCCAGTCCTCCTTAGCTGAGTCCAGTATAATCACACGTGACTTAATCTTCAGTGTTACCAACACACAAGTTTAGCTGAGCCCAGTACAATCATACGTGACTTAATCTTCAGTGTTACCAACACACAAGTTTAGCTGAGTCCAGTACAAAACAAAAACGGCAAATCTTCAGTGTTATCCAAACACACAAAAAACAGAGAATCCAAAAGGTTCGTTCCAAAAACTCACCAAAGCGCAAATGCGCAAAGCAGGCAACAAGGCACAGCTCCAACGGATGATAGAGATACACAACAGCGGCGACTTCCATAGACGTCCTGAAGAAAAAACAGACGAGGCACAACACCGGGGGGAACAGGCAGTAGCAGTGGTAATCCAAAACGACCCGACAACGACTGGCAGAAAGACCCGAGTATATGAAGGGCTCTGGAGCGCTGATTACAAACAAACAACAGGTGCGTGACGGCAATTGGTAATTGACCTAGAAGCGTGTGGCGGCAATGAGCCAATCCTCCTCACAGTACCTTGAAGCGTGTGGCGGGAATGAGCCAATCCTCCTCACAGTACCTTGAAGCGTGTGGCGGGAATGGGCCAATCCTCACAAATCGTGAGTTAAAAAAATAGTGGCGTTAATAGAATCGGGCGATAACGCGTTAATACTGCGTTAACTTTGACAGCCTTACAAAGAACACATTTCTGAATTTCTTTTCAAAATAGCACCCCCTAATGGCAAAGATCTGAAATGTTACATATATGTCACATTGGGCATTAATGGTTAAACTTAAATGTTACATATATGTCACATTGGGCGTTAATCATTAAACTTATTCCTCATTGGAAAATAAATCAAGCTGACAATCTCTGTCTGTTTGTCTTTTTATTTGCATTTCCTCAAACTATAACTTTCCTTGTTCTGTTTCCCATAACTTTCCCTTCGGTTTAAAAAGAAAAACACAACATTTTGCTGAACACAACTGAACTTTCCCTTCGGTTTTACAACACAACATTTTGCTGAACACAACTGAATAAAAATAAATAAGACTGCCTCATATTGGAGGTCTTCTCAAAAAAACATTTTTCAAAAAGGGTTTAGAAACAATGTTAGGTTTTAGCACTATGTTTAAACCCTAGGCCAAATGGAAAGATTTGAAAGACTTTCTTTGGGTGGCACTACATGGTACTACAGGGTACTACATGGCACTACATGATACTACAGGGTACTACATGGTACTACATGGCACTACATGATACTACAGGGTACTACATGGCACTACATGGTACTACATGGCACTACATGGTACTACATGGTACTACAGGATACTACATGGTACTACAGGGTACTACATGGCACTACATAGTACTACATGGTACTACAGGATACTTTCGGCACGCCCCCTCGTTGGGCAGCATGCAGTCCTACCCAGCCCTCACAATAGTGTTGCAATGGATGATAGATGGATGGAGAATAGAACAGGCGAACAATTGGAATGAATGTATATGAAGCACATATATATATATACATAGTATCTAAGGTACATAAGAACATTTACCTTTTTCTTTTTATATAAATAGAGCTCAAAAGTGGCAATTTTCTTTACTTGAACTTGAGGACTGCATACTTTTTTTGCACTTACAGTACACTTCATACTTATAGCACAGGCATGAGCCTGGTCTGTTTTGAAAGATAACATTCTGAAGTTTCTGATACAATAAAATTCACTTTTAGTGCTAATGAAATAGAGTAACATAGGGCTGAAAAATTATGTTCTCCAGTTTGCTTTATGAGGTTTTTCAGTGTGGTTTATGAAGTTCTACATTGTGGTTCATGAGGTTCTCCAGTGGGCAAGTATGAGGTTAGTCTCTCTCCCTTTCACCAGCCACCATATGTTTTAATGGTATCTCTCCCTCAGGTGTTTCACTAAGTTAATTTAGCCTCAGTGTGAAATCATCCCTCACTTTACTCTCCATGGGCCGTCATGCAGGGAGACTTCACTGTGTGAGTGTTAGAGAGTGAGCACACACACACACACACACACACACACACACACACGCACACATGCACACAGCACACACACACACACACACACACACACACACACACACACACACACACACACACACACACACACACACACACACACACACACACACACACACACACACACACACACACACACACACACACACACACACACACACAGATGTGTTTAGATTTTCTTTTGAGTGTGTGTGTGTGTGTGTGTGTGTGTGTGTATGTGTGTGTGTGTGTGTGTGTTCTTGTACTTCTATCCCTTTGAGGACCAAATGCTCACACACAGATATAGCGATAAGCACAGATCTTCAAAGTGGGGACATTCTATCAGGTTTACTGTTATGGTTATAGTAAGGTGTTGAGGTTAGGTCTACTGTTTTTTTTATCAACTTTTTCTCCCATTTTCTATCATCCCAATTTTCATATCGTCCAATTCAACCCTCCCCTGTCTTCGAACGTTCTTTCTTGCCTCCCACAAACCGGCTGCAATGTGGACTAAGTCATACATAGCACGAGTCCCCTCCGATACTCGAGGTAACAGCCGTCGCATCTTTTCACCTGCGCGGCTCGATCTTTCAGCGTCGGGGGTCTGGGCTTTGGAGGGGCCCCGCCCCCGTCGCTTCTTGATTCTACAGTGCAGGCGCACCAACCGACCTGTAGGAGTCGCTGTCCACAACGCCCAATCCCCATCCTTCAGTTTCCCTCCCCGTAATATGGCCAATGTGTATTACTGTGGACGACCAGCTAAACTGAAAGCAATGTGGAGAGCGGGGCTCGAACAGGAGGCATCCTGTTCGAGCCTAGTCTCCAGCATTCTTTGCGAGCGCCTTGCCCACTGCGCCACGTAGCCGCCCCAGGTTAGGTCTACTGTTATGGTTATGGTAAGGGTTGAGGTTTGGTCTACTGTTATGGTTATAGTAAGGGTTGAGGTTTGGTCTACTGTTATGGTTATGGTAAGGGTTGAGGTTTGGTCTACTGTTATGGTTATGGTAAGGGTTGAGGTTTGGTCTACTGTTATGGTTATAGTAAGGGTTGAGGTTAGGTCTACTGTTTAGAGTTTAGAGTTAGGTTAAGGTTGTAGGCACAGTTAATTTGTGTAGGCATTTGAACACACTGTATGATAGGCTTACTGACCCTTACAGATACGGATATTCCTTTATTGATCCCCTTGTGGAAATTCAGGCATCATAGCAGCATGGGGGAGGGGGGATGGGAGAGGGGAGGTACAGGTATGGCCATGGTAATAGTAGAAGACATAAATACAGGCAATATAATTATATATACAGTAGAAAAGTTAAAATAGGCAGTGTAAACAATATAATTAACTCTGAAAATACAATATACGAATATACACATCTGAGCAAGTAGGCAGTTTGATCAAAGGTGCAGATGAGGGCTGTATGCCCTATATGTTATATTATACATTACAATAAATATGGTTACAATAAACACTAGAATCCAAATATATACTATGAGTAGGTAAAGTATACAGTATACACAGGTGGAGGATACATAAGGTACCTTAACTGGCATGATATACGTCATTCGTTATGCGTTGCAATTTGTGCAGTTTAGGTGAGAGCAATGAAGAGGCATGCATAAACACACACACATGCACACACACACACACACACACACACACACACACACACACACACACACACACACACACACACACACACACACATACACCACACCACACCGCACCACACCACACCACACCACACCACACCACACCGCACCACACCACACCACACCACACCACACCGCACCGCACCACACCACACCACACCGCACCACACCGCACCGCACCACACCGCGTGGCATGGAGACAGGGTTGTGAATGAAGTCATATCGATCCGTCGGCTGCAGAAAATGTATCCTCCAGATGTGTCCGCGTTGATTGCGTATCGAATCGGTCCCCAAGGGGCGGCGTACACACCTCTAATTAGAGCTGTCCTCCCCGCTGTCCTCACCGCTCCATGCCCTCCTGAGTGGCTGGGCTCTGAGGAGTTACCCTGATTCTCCACAGTTATTGTGTGGTGTCATATTGAGTTAGCGTGCCGGCGACCAGACGGACAGAACAAACCAGCCACAAGAACGATCCTTCTTTCACACAGGAACAGATCACTTCCTGCTGCCCCTGTGGTGTTTCACTGTATTCCTTGTGTTTTGTTAAAGAAACGTATTACACTTTTAGAAAGATGGCCTTGTGTGTTTGTGGGTGTCTGGTTGTTGTGTTTGTGGGTGTCTGGTTGTTGTGTTTGTGGGTGTCTGGTTGTTGTGTTTGTGGGTGTCTGGTTGTTGTGTTTGTGGGTGTCTGGTTGTTGTGTTTGTGGTTGTCTGGTTGTTGTGTTTGTGGGTGTCTGGTTGTTGTGTTTGTGGCTGTCTGTTGTGTTTGTGGCTGTCTGGTTGTTGTGTTTGTGGCTGTCTGGTTGTTGTGTTTGTGGGTGTCTGTTTGTTGTGTTTGTGGCTGTCTGGTTGTTGTGTTTGTGGGTGTCTGTTTGTTGTGTTTGTGGCTGTCTGGTTGTTGTGTTTGTGGCTGTCTGGTTGTTGTGTTTGTGGCTGTCTGTTGTGTTTGTGGCTGTCTGGTTGTTGTGTTTGTGGCTGTCTGGTTGTTGTGAGTGTGGCTGTCTGGTTGTTGTGAGTGTGGCTGTCTGGTTGTTGTGAGTGTGGCTGTCTGGTTGTTGTGAGTGTGGGTGTCTGATTGTTGTGTTTGTGGGTGTCTGGTTGTTGTGAGTGTGGCTGTCTGGTTGTTGTGAGTGTGGGTGTCTGATTGTTGTGAGTGTGGCTGTCTGGTTGTTGTGAGTGTGGGTGTCTGGTTGTTGTGTTTGTGGGTGTCTGGTTGTTGTGTTTGTGGCTGTCTGGTTGTTGTGTTTGTGGGTGTCAGGTTGTTGTGAGGGTGCGTGTCTGGTTGTTGTGTTTGTGGGTGTCTGGTTGTTGTGTTTGTGGGTGTCAGGTTGTTGTGAGTGTGGCTGTCTGGTTGTTGTGTTTGTGGGTGTCTGGTTGTTGTGAGTGTGGCTGTCTGGTTGTTGTGTTTGTGGCTGTCTGGTTGTTGTGTTTTGACATGTTTAGCATCAGTGGTGTCAGTCTGGATTTGGAAAAACAAAACGTAGTTTTTTCAGTGTTTGATAAACCAGTGGCTTAGACCAATGGTGTGTGTGTGTGTGTGTGTGTGTGTGTGTGTGTGTGTGTGTGTGTGTGTGTGTGTGTGTGTGTGTGTGTGTGTGTGTGTGTGTGTGTGTGTGTGTGTGTGTGTGTGTGTGTGTGTGTGTGTGTGTGTGTGTGCATGCTCACATGCCTGCGTGTGTGGGTAAGACAGACTGTGAAACAGGGAAGAAAGACTGTCAGGCTTTAAACTGTGTGGGTATCAAACAGGGAGAAAGACTGTCAGGTTTTAAACTGTGTGGGTATCAAACAGGGAGAAAGACTGTCATCAGGTTTTAAACTGTGTGGGTATCAAACAGGAGGAAAGACTGTCAGGTTTTAAACTGTGTGGGTATCAAACAGGAGGAACGACTGTCAGGTTTTAAACTGTGCGGGTATCAAACAGGAGGAAAGACTGTCAGGTTTTAAACTGTGTGGGTATCAAACAGGAGGAAAGACTGTCAGGTTTTAAACTGTGTTTGTATCAAACAGGAAGAAAGACTGTCAGGTTTTAAACTGTGTGGGTATCAAACAGGAGGAAAGACTGTCAGGTTTTAAACTGTGTGGGTATCAAACAGGAGGAAAGACTGTCAGGTTTTAAACTGTGTTTGTATCAAACAGGAAGAAAGACTGTCAGGTTTTAAACTGTGCGGGTATCAAACAGGAGGAAAGACTGTCAGGTTTTAAACTGTGTTTGTATCAAACAGGAAGAAAGACTGTCAGGTTTTAAACTGTGTTTGTATCAAACAGGAAGAAAGACTGTCAGGTTTTAAACTGTGTGGGTATCAAACAGGGAGAAAGACTGTCAGGTTTTAAACTGTGTGGGTATCAAACAGGGAGAAAGACTGTCAGGTTTTAAACTGTGCGGGGGCTGGTCTGTGCTGAATGGGAGACTGGTCTGTGCTGAATGGGAAGCTGGTCTGTGCTGAATGCTAAATTCAGTTGCTAGTCCTGACAGCTCCAACAACATCCGTCTTGGTGAAAGTCACTGAAGGGAACTCCGAGTTGTGAATGTAAGTTCTGTTCTGCTTTTGCTGTCGCAGCCCCTGACCTCTGGAACAGCATCCCCATGTCCATCGAATCTGCCCCCTCCATCGAGTCTTTTAAATCTAAACTCAAAACTCATCTATACTCCCTGGCCTTCCGTGGCTCACTCTGACTCTTGCCTTGTTTGTTTGACGTGTTGTTCTGTTTCTTTGTCTGTCCGTTGGTTGTTTATATTTTCTGTTTATTTTATACTTCAGGAGCACTTTATTTTCTTTTTTAGCTATGCGACTCACTGCACTTTGGTTGACAAGTGTCATGTTTAAATGTGCTATACAAATACATTTGATTGATTGACTTATGTGGTAAAAGCTGGACTATTGATTGAGTTCATAATGTGCAATGTCTGAACCCGACGTCCTGTACTGAGCATGTGTGGTCCTGTACTGAGTGGTTCGGTATGAATATGTGTGTCCTTCCTTACACCCCTAGTGTGTACATGTTGGCAGAAAGTGTGTGTGAGAGAACTGGTCTATTCTGTGGATATGCATAATATGTACACACTCACACACACACACACGCGCGCACGCACGCGTGCACACACACACACACGCACGCACACACACACACACACACACACACACACACACACACACACACACACACACACACACACACACACACACACACACACACACACACACACACACACACACACACACACACACACACACACTCACTCACTCACTCACGCACGCACGCACGCACGCACGCACGCACGCACGCACGCACGCACGCACGCACGCACACACACACACACACACACACACACACACACACACACACACACACACACACACACACACACACCTATGGTCTGTCACTGCTATTAGCAGCTGTGTTCATGGTGTTCTGATCAGCCTGTCACATGACTGACTCCATGGAAAACTGACCTTCATACCACATTAACACTGATGGACACGCACACGCGCACACACGCACACACACACACACACACACACACACACACACACACACACATACACACACACACACACACACACACACACACACACACACACACACACACACACACACACACACACACACACACACACACACACACACACACAGAGACAGAAAGAGAAAGAGAGCGACAGAGAGAGAAAGATGGAGAGGGAGATACTTTTGATATTCTTTATTAATTAAAACATCTCAACAACAAAAAAGAGTAGAGACAAAAATCCTCACGGCATCTTCATAAAACCAACTTTTACCCACACACGCTCACCCACCCACACACACCCACAATACACCCTAATATATGCCAACAGATATATTCAGCGTGCATAAACACAATTGACAATCAAATGCATACAGTCAGCCCCTCCCCCAGTCCACACATTCTTTAATGCAGAAAGTACAGTCCTTCATAAAGTCCTGCCTCCGCCGCGTTCTAAGAGTGAGATGGACAAATGTCATTACAAATCTGGACCTGTGGGAGCGCACAAAACAACTACCCCGCCAGAAGAAATAAAGAAGAGAAAGTGGATGTGGATAGGCCATACCCTGAGAAAGGAAGACACAAACATCACCCTACGATGGAACCCACCCGGAAATAGGAAACGCGGCAGGCGCCAGGAAAACCTGGCGCCGTTCTTGGGAAGGGGAAATGAAAGAGGCTGCACTGGGATGGCACAACATCGTTCGGGAAGCCAAAAACCGCGTAACATGGAAAGAAATCGTCAGTGGCCTATGCTCCGCAGGGAGTGCAAAGTAAGTCATCATGTCTCACAGAGAAATACAGGAACTCCAACCTAAGGTGCGCAGAGTCTAACAGAGTCTAACAGAGTCTAACAGAGTCTAACATGGTGTCTCCAGAGACAGTCTAACAGAGTCTAACAGAGTCTAACATGGTGTCTCCAGAGACAGTCTAACAGAGTCTAACAGAGTCTAACATGGTGTCTCCAGAGACAGTCTAACAGAGTCTAACATGGTGCCTCCAGAGACAGTCTAACAGAGTCTAACATGGTGCCTCCAGAGACAGTCTAACAGAGTCTAACAGAGTCTAACATGGTGCCTCCAGAGACAGTCTAACAGAGTCTAACATGGTGCCTCCAGAGACAGTCTAACAGAGTCTAACATGGTGCCTCCAGAGACAGTCTAACAGAGTCTAACAGAGTCTAACATGGTGCCTCCAGAGACAGTCTAACAGAGTCTAACATGGTGCCTCCAGAGACAGTCTAATAGAGTCTAACAGAGTCTAAAGGCGCTCCCATAGTCCAGCAGACTGTACACAGAGCAGACTCCGCGGAGGTCCGCGCGGACTCTTTGAGCCTTCATAGTCGAGCGGACCTCTGTGGACCAATTTCCTAGATGTCACGCGCCAGTTTACACAATTGTCCCCACGCTGTTAAACTTCTGTCATGTCGTCGTCATCCGATGTCAAAATAAAGAGTATGTTATCTCCGTTTCCAATATTTCGATAATAAAACGGGCAGTTTTACGCACTTGAATAACAGGTATATAGGCAGTGGTGCGTTATTGAAATCATCTGGGGTGACACGCACCACGTGCACACGCGCTCCCGGCGCGTGCGCGCGCTCCCGCGAATGCGCGCGCTCCCGCGAATGCGCATTTAATGTCCCCTCGCTTGGGCACAGACTAAAGACAGTGCCTAATTGCCTCTACGAATGGAATGTAACACGTCTTCACAACAAGTTAGGTGTGAATGTGTCTGAGAACGTATTTAACACACCTGACGACCGGCGCTATTGATATGCAAATAGCGAGTGAGCTTGCACACCGTGCTACCCCGTCCCATGAACAACGCATGCCTGTATATAGGCAGCGAGATGCAATGTACCGTATAGGCTTGAGGTGGACAGCGCGTGGTGCTGAAAAGACACGCATTGCATGAAATAAAAGCACCAGTTTTATTTCAAAATATTGGAAACGGAGATAACATTCTATGTTATCTCCGTTTCCAATATTTCGAAATAAAACTGGCAATTTTACACACTTCATTTAGAAAAGCCATTCAAACATCTCTCTTGGCACGGGGCGAGTGTTCAGAGTAAAATGCAGATCGGCGTCACATTAAATGCAGTTCGATGTCAACCAAAACGCCGAGCAGCGTTTTGTGTGACACCAAGTCAGCGGCGCGGATGTCCGCGCGTCAGAAAATAGTAGCTTCGCACCTGTGGGTCTGCTGTCCGCTGAGATCAAAGCTCAAAGAGCCGCGCGGACCTCCGCGGAGTCTGCTCTGTGTACAGTCTGCTCGACTATGGGAGGGCCTTAACATGGTGCCTCCAGAGACAGTCTAACAGAGTCTAACATGGTGCCTCCAGAGACAGTCTAACAGAGTCTAACATGGTGCCTCCAGCAAGAGTCTAACAGAGTCTAACATGGTTGCGTTTCGGCTGCCACTCATACAGGTGTCATATTAGTTAATATTATTAACTATGTATTGAATGAAATATAGATCACTACAGTACATACAACTACATTTCAAACTGAAAATGGAGAAATTACATAAAACCATATTAAAACATATCCTGTTGATCCGGTTGAACTTGATAAATAAACCGTTCAAAGTGAGACAAACACACAAACTTACAGATAGGCTAATAGTAAACCTAATATTAAAACTATTAGCTAGATTAAACAGTATTATGTATGTAATGACGTGTCACCGTTACTAGATCTCTAGCTAATCGTAAATATCATTACTACACTTAAATGGTTACATAAATGCACGTGGTATTGTAACAAACGTATGCATTGATTGTTTGTGTACTGCGGTTGGTTCGGGTGTGGTGTTTCACAGCCGAGACGCTGGGCCGTTCGACCTTGAAGAAGTATAATAAGATTCATGCCAAGCAGTAAAATTGAAATGTGTCTGTGTCACGCACAAACTTACCTCTGATTGTTCTCCTCCTTCCAAGGGTGTTCGGGCAAAACAATTCCCCGGGGGCTCGCACACCTATAATCAGTTCCAGGAGGATGAGAACAGTTGGGGAACGGGGAGAGAGGGGAGTTTGGTTCTACTGTCTAAATGTATTTATTGGTGTAAGATACTTATTGATATATGTTAAGTTTATATTTGCGTGTGTAAATATGTATTAAGATTGTATATATTTCTTGTAATGGGTTCATGTAACTACGGTATAGGTAGGTGGGTAGATATCTGTGCTAAAATAACCCTGTATATGGTTTGTGCTAGCCAATTATTACAAAGACGAAGAAGGTTTTATTTGTCATGCTGATTAACGCACACATGCGAGATGGCGACACACAGGAACACAGACACACATGCATTGGGTCGCCGATGAAATGCATCTCTGCGCTTGACCCATCCCGTCGTCCTTCCCCCCCCAAGGGCAGCTGGGAGCAGACAAGGGCTGCGGTGTGGGGCCACGCCCCCGGGGACCAATCCAAGTGCTCCTGTCCGTCTTCGCCCAGGGACGCGACAGCGTAAGCGATCTGTTCTGGTGCATGTTTTTCCATTGGGTTTATCTTAATTGGGAGGGGAAACCCTTGCGAGCACGGGGGGAGAACATGCAAACTCCACACAGAAAGGCCCGGGAGATACCCCCCACCTGGGTACCTGGCAACGCGGAAACCTGGTCCCCGAGTGGGGATCGAAGCCCAGGACCTTCTAGATGTGAGGCGACAGTGTTAACCACTACACCACCGTGCCGCCCCCCCTTGGAGCCCTTATATAAGACGGCTGGTCTGTGAGTGAGGGGTTCGATGAAAGGTGGGCAACCTTTGTGTTGTAGCAAACTGTACACTGTGCTATAGAAAATAAGTCACCCCGGACTGCTTCTCCAGCTCCTTCGATGCATGGCTCGGCCATTCTAACGACGTATTTAGTCGATTTCCTATCGTTTACAACAGCTGTGTCACAGTGTGTTACCCTGGCAACGACCTCTATCTCACCAGCCGGTTCATATTTAATACGACACACTGGATTTGTCATCTATGCACTTAACAACTTCACACCCTTCCAGGCACCTATAAAGACGTTGCTTGCCGACCCACTAGCGGGGACCCGTTTTGGCGTCTCGTCGATAACAAAGTGATGCGACTTGAGTCGCAGGGTGTGAATTACAAAGCTAAAGACATAAAGCCCAGAAGTGGCGTTCTTCCGCGTGAGTTATGGGGGACAAGTGTGTCGTTATGGCGACAAAAACATCCCGTTCAACCTGAACCAATGGGCCTGTGTGAGCCTGGCTAGACGCTCTCTGTCTCCATTACATATTTGTTTCTTGTCTTCTCTCTCTCTTTCTCATGTCTCTCTCGCTCTACCCCCGCCTCACCCTCTCTCTCTCTCTCTCTCTCTCTCTCTCTCTCTCTCTCTCTCTCTCTCTCTCTCTCTCTCTCTCTCTCTCTCTCTTGCTTTCTCCCTCTCCCCTTTCTCCCTGCCTCTCTATCACTCTTATACTCTCCCCTCTCTCTCTCTTTCTCTTTCTTTCTTTCTTTCTCTCTCTATGTTGCTTTTATCCCTTAGGTCCCTGTAGGAGAGCCCAGACGATCTTAACCCTATCACTACCACACTACCAAAGGGTTAACCCTCTCACTACCACACTACCAAAGGGTTAACCCTCTCACTGCAATACTACAGATGGATAACCCTTTCACTGCCACACTACAGAAGGATAACCCTTTCACTGCCACACGACAGATGGTTAACCCTTTCACTACCACACTACCGAAGGTTAAGCTTTTCACTATACCACACCGTGTGTAGTGTGGTAGTGAAGGGGTTAAGCTCAGTTCTCTCTGCAGTTCAGTGTGTGGAAGACGTCGCTGGTCTGTTCAGCCCCCTGAGGCCCAGTGCAGACAGCTGTCTAATTACCCAGTAAAATAATTTCTGTGTCTCTTCTTACTACGATAATTCCTCTTTCATTATCTCCATTTCCTCTCTAACTCTCTCCATCTTCTCTCGTGGTCTCTCTCCTTCTCTTTCTTCTTCTTCTTCTTCTTCTTCTTCTTCTTCTTCTTCTTCTTCTTCTTCTTCTTCTTCTTCTTCTTCTTCTTCTTCTTCTTCTTCTTCTTCTTCTTCTTCTTCTTCTTCTTCTTCTTCTTCTTCTTCTTCTTCTTCTTCTTCTTCTTCTTCTTCTTCTTCTTCTTCTTCTTCTTCTTCTCATCCCCCTCTCTCTCCTATCATGGTCCTCACCATCATTTTGCTTTCCCTCCCTCTCTCTCTTGTCCAACCCTCTCTTTCCTTCTCTCTCTTGCCCCCCCCCGTTTCACTACAAATACCCCTTTCAGAAGTCACCACTGCATTTTATATTCCTCTATAAACTGGCCATCCTTACACACCTGCCAACACTGGTTTATGTTAATCTATAAAACTCTCCTTGGTCTGTTAGCCCCCATACCTGTGTAGTTTGTTGAAATATGCACCTGCTGTCTACAACACCCGTTCTACAAATCTCATGCCGTGCCCACAGACTGGAACAATTTACTAAAAAGTTTAAAACAACAATTGAATTAAATTGTATCTCCAAATCAGCTTTCAAGGATACTATCATGGACATTAATACTGACAGACACTGACAACTGCTCCTAAACTAGCACATGCATCTGCCTGCTGTGGCTATTTTGTGTTGCTCTGTCTGTCTTACCATGTTTTAGCTTGTTTTAATCTTGTTCTGTTTTAACTTGTTTTAATCATGTTCTGTTTTAACTTGTTTTAATCTTGTTCTGTTTTAACTTGTTTTAATCATGTTCTGTTTTAACTTGTTTTAATCTTGTTCTGTTTTAAGTTGTTTTACTTTTGTTCTGTTTCAAAACTTGTTTTTACTCTTGTTCTGTTTTAACTGCATTTATTTCACTGCCTGCCCCTGGTCCCTCAACAGGCTGTGCCTTTTGCCAGGTCGCCTTTGTAAATAACAATTTGTACTTAATGACATACCTGGTTAAATAAAGGTTAAATACAAAAAATCTCCCATTTCAGAAGGATTTAATAAGGATCCATCTCTGATGATCTGATGAGATACTCTGACCATTTATATTCTCTTTTTGTCACGGCTAGGCGTATTGACCCCAATATGCAGACAAATAGACAGGCAGACAGGTCTTGTTAAAACCCAGCATGGGTATATTTAATAACAGAGTATGGACAGGTATCCAGGCAGAGGTCGATTTACACTGGGGAGATTCTCGTACAGTCCAGGAGCGTGTGCGGGACAGGGTAGTCATACGTTCTGGAAAAAGGCAAGGAGAGTTGTCAGGCAGGCGGAGGTCAGAACACGTTTATCCAGAGCCAGAGATCAGGGTGAAGAGCCAGGTAGGACTGCAGGGAAAGAAGGACAACAAAGGGTTACGCACGGTCAGAGAACAATGGACTAGATAACTATACGAGAGCAGAATAACACGACTAACTGGGAAACACAAAGTTACGATCTGGCAGCATCTTGACATCTGAGGCGGGGTTATATTACTGACGTAATTGGCCCACAGACGCCAATCAGCTGATCCGCTGACAGCAGCACACCTGAACTACTGCATCCCTGCCCGAGCCCGACAAGGTCCTACCCAACCCGACGGGTTTGGGCTGGGTAGGGCTTTGTTTTTAAATAAATAATTCGGGCTCGGCCGGGCCGGGCAGCGCCCTCTTTTTTTAAATTTGTTTTATTGCGCGCACGCCTCACGCTGCTTTCACTTTCTGTTTTGTGTAACGTAGTGCTGTCATCAGAGAGTGAAAGCCTCGTGTCTGAGGAGTCAAGATGGATAAGTTAACAGATAAAATAGTAAAGGGAAAGGGAGAGCTTTTGAAAGTTCCCAATGCGTCTGGGAAAGCTGCATTTTTGGAAACATTTGGATGTAATTACCGTAGGGAGAACTCGAGGGGAGTAGAACAGTGATGAAGCCATCAGGTGGATGATGAACAAATGAACCGGACCGAAGTGGTTCATTGGTGGTTTGAAGTTGGAATATAGTTGGCGAACGTTTTAATTTGTTCTTGGATGTATGTAGCCGGTTGGCGAAGTTTTGTTAACGCTGTTCACCGCATTGCTGACATCAACAGCGAAGTGGTGAGTCTGATTTATTAATATTTGCTGGTGTGGGGTCGCCGCTGCCCTGTTCTGTTGTGCTTTCATTATATAAATGTTGCTCTGCTCGAAATCTGATTTCTGTTTTCTGTTTGTTTGTATATTGACTGAGTAGGCTATTGTGTCGTGTGTGTTTGTGTGTCAAAGAAGATTCCATATAGCCTTCAATACGTTTTACGAGTGAGTCAGTCTAACGCAAGCGCTGGGAATAGACGGCATTCTAATAAGAAAGCGAAACAGGCTATATAATGCTTCTTAGTTTTCAGCGTGATATGCGTTATTTAGGTAGACCTATTGGACATTTTCGTTTTTGTTTATTTATTAAGTTCATATAAAACCGTGTTTCAAATATTTAAAACAAATAAAAATAAAAGATAAATTGTAAGTTTAAAAAAATAAATAAAAAATCTGGTTTTCATTCGGGCTAGGGCTTAAAATGTTGCGTTACAGTCAGGCTTATTGTCGGGCAGGGCCTCAACCTCATGGGCTCGGGCTGGGCACGGTCTTCATTTCAAGGCCCTTGCAGAGTCAGACCACTAACCTGAACTCCATACTTGACTAACGAGAAAAAAGAGAGAGAGAGAGAGAGAGAGAGAGAGAGAGAGAGAGAGAGAGAGAGAGAGAGAGAGAGAGAGAGAGAGAGAGAGAGAGAGAGAGAGAGAGAGACTGTGACACTTTTTTGCCTAAGTAGCATTGCAATTAACTTTGTGTTTTGGTTTTATTGTGCCATTTGATTGATTATTGATTATTATAATAATCTTCTTTTGGAAGCAGTGCTGGTCTGAGACCAATCAAGTCAAGTCAAGTCAAGAGTTTTATTTGTCACGGCATACAAGTATACAATGAAATGCGGGGGGTCTTGCCCGCAATGATTGTGCATAATACAATAGTAATATATAATAAGAATCCAATAGAACGACATTGTGCAATAAAACAAGTAAACAAAGTAGGGCATATCGGTATATGTACATGAGTTATTTACAGAGCATGGTAGGACATGCTAGGTCCTGTGGTAGTGCAATATACTGTTAGCTACGGATGAGGCACTGGGTCTTTATGTACACTGCTATACAATGCTATATTATACAATCTCAAGTTATACTATACTATTCTTAAAGTGACCTTTCCTTTTGTAAAGTGACCAGGGCCGTGGGAACTCAGTTATCGTTGGGGGTGCTGAGATAAGTGATATTTATAATAACGTCATAGGCGGCGCCGGCGGGTTGCGCTGAAGGGGAGGCAATGACCGCGCAGCGCGCAAATTTTTCCTCTTTTAATATATAGTGCAAATTAAGTGTTCAAATGAAGGCATCCAATAATAGATTAACCATTGTCTTACCTCCTTAACACTATCCCGCCCAAGCACGGAGATCTCCGTGTTTTGATTCCACCCGTTGTGGACAGAAGCACGGATATATCCGTGGCAAGTTGTTATTGCTTTTATGTAAGGGATAATGTATAGCTACGAGGTCATTGTCGCAAAATAATTGACCGACACAGAGTTTAAAATACCGATCCGCCTCGGCGAGGTGTTTTAAACGTCAGTGAAGGTCAATTATTTTGCGACAATGATCGAGTATAGATTAGCTATACATTATCCCGCTTATTACATGGCTAACTTACTAACAATATACCTAATTCATTTTACATCGACTCGCAACAGTAACACTGGTTCTGGCTCCGCTGAGTGCTCGTCGCTCCGCCCCCCCAGCAGCTTCCCCGGCAGCCGGCAGTTTGCACTGATGTCAGTGGGCTTGATTGCGAACAGCTGCGCACAGCGGTCATTATTGTGGGCTTGATTGCGAACAGCTGCGCACAGCGGTCATTATTGTCCCACAGCGGTCATTATTGTCTGATAACTGACCTCTGACGCGCGCTATTGACCAATCACAAGCAAGCATTTCGGCGAATGTGAAAACGCCATGTAATAATCCATATTAATAACCTATCCAAGGTCGCCGAGCTGCACTGCAGATTTACCCTACTCTTTGAATTCGACAAAGTGCAATACCGGCCAGATCCTCTTAGGGGCGCTATCGCGATAATGCAGTGTGTCGTGTGGCTGAACGGATCATTATTTTTTTTTACTTTCAATGGAGATTTCAGTTAGCAGGATTCTCGATGTGCAGCATGTAGCTTGGATTACGTTTTGCATCGCAGATTTCACCATGCAATAAGGACAATCAGCCAATGGACATATCGATCTACCAGATGGCGTTTGATAATGGGGAAATGCTCGGGGGGATCCCACCGGACCACGGTAAGATCTTTTTCACGTAAAGTACAGCCCAATCGGGAATTGTTATGATACTCAACCAGGCGTTCGGCCTATGAGGCTAGTTAGGCTAACGCGGTTATTGATAATCAATAATCAGAAACGACGTCCCCCGCCCCCCCCCCCCCTTTCATGCATACATGCTTGAGGATCGTGCCGATCATATGCAGTTTGAGTTTTAACTGTAGCATGTGTAAAACGGAAATGCCATTGGATATAACGTTAGCAGCTATTAGCCCTATATCTAGCCTTCCAGAAAAGATACTAGACCAAATCTCGTATAACGCTTATATTCACGGCGCTATACAATTAGAACGTATTGATGGATTTCTTTTTCTTTAAGCCATTTTGAAGGGACGGTTTATGGACTCAATTGACAATGAGAATGGACAGATAGCAATAATATAAAGTATAGATTTAGCTGTACAAACAGCCCCACGTCTGTTTACATTTCCTGGTCCTCTTGAGATTAATTAGACTCATCCCAGTGGCCGCGATAGTGTTAATGCAGCAAAATGCAACGTTTCGTCTTGGCATCAATAATCTTTTCTGCCCGGTGCAGCCCGGTAGCGTGAAGATTTTCCCTAACCCACTTTCAGTTCCGCGTTCGGGATCCCTTTGTTTATATGCCTAAAACACCGGTCTGTATAGCAGGGAACACTGCATTATCGAGACAGCACCCCTATGAGGATCTTTTCCAAATTCTAAGAGTAGGGTAAATCTGCAGTGCCGCTCAATGACATTGAGTAGGATACGGTATTACAATGGAATAAAAGCCAAAACAACCTTGCAGTTACAACTCCCTGCCAGGTGGGGGTGCTGCAGACCCCGCAGCACCCCCCCTTGCTGCGTCCCTGAAAGTGACGTGTGTGTGCTCATGTTAAAGTGGCTGCTAGTGTGTGAGCATGTACAGCAGTGGAGGTTTCTCTATGACAACACGTGAAACACAAATTCACTCATAATTCATAATTATTATTCATTTACATATACCTATATATATATATATATATATATATATTTTTTTTTAAATTATTATTATTATTATAATTTTTTTATTATAAATGTTTTCCTCTGTAAAAAAAATGCCAGTGAATTTCTTTCTTCTTCAAAAATCGCCAAAATTGACAGCTCTGAGCAGGCCTGCACTGCAGTAATGCCTGCAGTAATTATTCGTGCAGAATAACTGCACAGGTTGACCCAGGGTTAAATAAATAATAAATAATAGCCAATCAAAATAGGCTATTAATGTCATCTAAGCACGGTCTGTGCATTTAAACTTTTGCCATTGAATGGAGGATTGAATGATTGACAGCCCTTGACATCCAATACACGGAGGTTGAATGATTGGCAGCCTTGCAAATCCAATCAGAGTATGGCTCCTACGACTGCAGCTCTGTAGCTACACGGCTGTTTCTCCCCTCGCGGGATTGGATTGATTGATTGAAAATTTCATTAACAGAGCACTGAGAGCAGCCACATTCGAAACCTCTATATTAGTGTATCTAACATTTAGCACTTTAATAGCGGGACATTTACTGAGGACCAGCACAACACACATGGATATTATGATTTAACAAGTCTATCTGTCCAGGAGGATGACAACATTATTGCAGGTACTGTAAGCATAAGCAGGCAGCCTAGCAGTTTCTAGCTTGGATGCTAATAACTACTAACGTTATCACGCTAGCTTGGATGCTAACTAACGTAATTAAGCTGGTCATGGTTCATGGTGAGCTATTTGTGTTATAACGAGACAGCAAATGAATGAATGAATGAAAACTTTATTTGGGTGCATCACTTGGGTGACTGTCTGAGTGACCACCTGTCGGGAGTCGGAGTCCCGAAAATGGAACGTGTGTCACGCATCAACAGAACAATGTTTAGTGGATTTCGACAGCATCCTCACGCAAATGAAGGATCGATTAGATCACAAAAGACTGCTGTTTGTTGCATTGCTGGATTTGCAACTGCAGAGGAGGTCATTGAACGTTTCATCAGAAAAGAGCGAAGGATGGATTTCATTTACAAGGAGCGACAGGGACACTATTTCCTCCTAAGAAGTAACGTCATCAATGGTGAGTGAAATTCTTTTTTTTAATATTTAGTAGCTGTGTGGGGCGGTTCTGTGTTGATTATGATTTAATTGGCTGTATTCTCTCTCTGCGTTGGTATGCGTTGTGCCTTTCTGTGGTATAATGAGCGATTTCTTTTGGTCCGCCGTGGCCCCCTCCCTCCCTCCTCCTCCTCCTCCTCCTCCTCCTCCTCCTCCTCCTCCTCTTCCTCTCTCTCCTCCCCTTCTCCTCCTCTCCTCTCCTCTCCTCCTCTCCTCTCCCTCTCCTCTCTCCTCTCCCTCTCCTCTCTCCTCTCCTCTCCCTCTCCCTCTCCTCTCCTCTCCTCTCCTCTCCTCTCCTCTCCTCTCCTCTCCTTAATCAGAGTTTCCAACGCTATAGGTCTATATGACAGGCGTTGTACTCTTAAACAGTAATGTATATTTGTAGATCTGGTATGTCATAAATGTCTGGATGTAGCAGTACTGTCTATATCTCTGTATGTCATATATAGATGTAGCAGTACTGTCTATCTGTATGTCATGTTATGATGAATTGAAAATGGGGGACCCTGATGTAAACAAGACAAAAGTCTTTCTCTGGTCTGCATCCCCTTAACAATTGTGTGTATTGAGCCGTACTGTATTGTACCCATTCTGCAATCTATAAAGTTTTCATTCATTCATTCATTCATTCATTCATTCATTCATTCATTCATTCATTCATTCATTCATTCATTCATTCATTCATTCATTCATTCATTCACTCATTCATTCATTCATTCATTCATTATTTCATTATTTCATTCATTCATTGTCCTTGTGTTACATAAAACCCATCTGTGGCCTCGTGCAGAGGAAGGTGGTAAATACATGTTAAGATATTCCAATGTACAGTTTTGCATACCATTGACTCAGAATGGTCTGTTTTATTGAAATCGTCACAGCAGTATAGTTTGTTTATACTTCAGAAGTATGATATTTAAACATGGTCCCCAAAATGAATGGAAGCGAATGAGGAGCCTGACACCTGGGAGGAATGGGGGTGTTGCAGCGTTGGGGATGTTTAAAAAATATAATTTAATATATAATATAATATAATAATTTGTGCTTCACCTAAAAATTTGGTCAGCAGCCTCCACTGGTGTACAGTGTGTGTGTTGTGTGTGTGCTCATGTGTGCTTGTGTGTGGAGAGTTCAGTGTTCAAGGCTCTGATGGCCTGGGGGAAGAAGCTGAGCCGAAGTCTCTCTGTCCTAGTTGCTGGTGTTCGCAGGCGTTTGCCTGACCTCAGCAGCTTGAACAGGCTGTTGTTGGGGTGGTGAGGGTCTTTCATTATTCTGCAGGCTCCGGATTTGCACCTCTTGTTGTATAGGACCTGCAGGGGTGGTAGTGCAATACCCGTGGTACGCTTGGCTGAGCGCACCACTCTATGTAGGGCCTTCTTGTCCTGTGCCGTGCTGTTTCCATACCAGGCAGTGATGTTTCCAGTCAAGATGCTCTCTACAGCTCCGGAGTAGAAGGACTGGAGTATCTTCCCAGATACTCTGAACTTCCTTAACTGTCTCAGGTGCTAGAGGCGCTGTGTGTTGGTGATTAGTTGATTCGTTAATTCAAGTAGCTTTTTATCTAAGTGCATTTGGGGGGGGGGGGGGGTATTTTCAAATGTGTCCAGAATTTGATAGATCTGATTCTAAATAGAATCTAATTACAACACTACACCCTATTTTTACCATATTTTGTATCTATTTATTACAGAAAGATTTACACAACATCCCTTCCTGATTCTTGCATTTTTGCATTTTAAAGCATGCATTTGTACTTTATTGTTTGCACTTTGCACTTCACTTTGTACTTTAGTTTATATATTGTATTTACAAAAATAAATTATAATAATAATTCTGCTAGGGTTGGTTTTTTCCCTTGGACTTTCTAAATGTTTCTACAGAATTCAGCACGTAGGGCTTCTGCTGCATGGGTGTTTGTCCATGTCTTGTACACAGTACATTTCGCAGAGTAAATTTTACTCAAACTGAGTAAATTTTAATCAAACTGAGTAAAATGTACTCTGCAAAATGTACTGTATAGCTGTGTGGACCTCACTACAATAATAATTTCATTTAAATAATTTCAATTTCATATTATATACAATTTGCACCAACTTTTTCATAGGTAAATGGTAAATGGTCAAAGGTAAATGGCTGCATTTACTGTATATAACAGCTTTTATCCAAAGCACTTTACAATTTGTTCCTCACATTTTACCCATTCACTCACACATTCACATACCAACGGCGGAGGTGACCATGCAAGGTGCCAACCTCAGGAGCAATTAAGTGTCTTGCTCAAGGACACTTTGACACTCTGGGAGGAGCGGTAATCGAATCGGGAACCTCCGGATTGCCAGACAACCAGACGACTGCTCTATCTCCCGAGCCACTGTCACCCCTAGGTATGTTAGTATGATAGCTATGTTAATATCATAACATTTTCTTTTTATTACATAGAGTGCTCTACGAGCATTGGGTCTCATTCTCCAAAATCTTTCAAAGAGTTCTCTTGGAATACTTATCTTGGAACCGACTGAGACAGAATCAATGACAAGTTCACTCTGAGTCCCCAACGTGCTGGTAATATGTCCTAAGTGGCTCAAACGGTCGCACCTGTGATATGATCTGATATCTGCTTGGGGAATGGCATTATGTCTTAAACTCGAAAGCGCGTCCCCGTTCAGGTAATTTGCATACAAAACAACGCCTCCAGAGCTCCTTATAAGGCAAAGTAATGACGCAGCTGTGTGGAAATGGATGCGGAAGTGCCTTGCGAGTCTTGCGCGACCCATCGAAATGAGATTAGATTAATGTATTGTCATCTAAGTACAGCTCGTGGATGTGGTACACCTGCCGCAGCGCGCGTGCACACACCCACACACATAGGATTTCGATACACACACACGCGCGCGCAGTATACTGTAGCCTACGGCGTAATGCAGGGGTCGCCAATTAGTTTTGGCCGCGGGCCAGATTTTCCCCAAGCCGTTGCTTGGCGGGCCAGGATCAAAAACAATGGCTAATTTAATATACTGATATTGAAAAAAGACAAACGTTTTTCTCTGGTCTGCATCCCCTTAACAATTGTGTGTATTGCGCCGTACTGTATTGTACCCATTCTGCAATCTGTTAAATAAAGTTTTCATTCATTCATTCATTCATCATGAACAGCAGATCAGCTGTTGCAGATCACAGCGGCGTGTGATGAACACAGATCAAAATGCATGAAAACACGACTCACCATACCTTGTTTGTTGTTAAGTCCTCCAAAATCCCTGCTAATGTTTGAAACATGTCATATCCACTCGCCGCCCTCCAATTCCAGATTGGCGTTGAATGCTTTATCTGAACTTTATCTGCCAACTTGAACACAGTTGTCATCATTGCCTCGTTGTTGTTGTTGTTGTTGTTGTCGCCACATATTATGCAGAGAGGACGTCGGCTCGGCACGCAAGAATCACCGACCTGTTGCGATAAACCCGTATTTTAAGTATTGCTCCTGTTTATTAAAAGAAGCGTTATATTTCCCCGTTTTCTTTTTAACTCGCTCGCATCTCGAACGCGGAAGTGAACGTGCGTTCGGGAAATATACACAGGCCCGGTGGGACTATTCCATTGGTTCTCCCAGTCCACGTGACCATTTCTAGCATTTCAATTGGCTATAGTGACAGACATGATGACTACCGGTAGATAGATACAGCTTCACAATAAAAGACACCCTGGCGTCCCGAGTGAATATTTCCCGCGCGTCACATAAATATCATATTCTCAAAATAATCTGACGGGCCAGAAATGATTGCTGGCGGGCCAATGTCGGCCCGCGGGCCGCCTATTGCCGATCCCTGGCGTAATGAATGAACGCAGTATAGGCTTATTATTCCATTAATGCCTACGGCGTAATGAATGAACGCAGTATATATTATTCCATTAATGACTTGTTGCATTAGGATTTAGTAGATACTATATGCTCTGCCCTATGTACAGGGCCGGATTAACAACCGGGCCGTCCGGGCCGCGGCCCGTGGGCCTCTAGTGACGAGGGGCCTCCATTTTTTTTTTTTTTTTTATTTAATTTTTTTGAGGCCCCAAAATTTTTTTTTATTTTTTTTTTTATTAATTTTTTTATTTTTTTTGGAGGCCCCTCGTCACTAGAGGCCTTTTGGAGGCCCCTCGTCACAAGAGGCCCCAAATTATTATTATTATTTTTTAACTTTTCTCTTTTCTTTTTTTGGAGGCCCCTCGTCCCTATGCCATAAATGTCATGTATGTTGTGTATGTCATACATGTCACTATGAATTGAAAATGGGGGACCCTGATGTAAACAAGACAAACGTCTTTCTCTGGTCTGCATCCCCTTAACAATTGTGTGTATTGAGCCGTACTGTATTATTTGTAACCATTCTGCAGTCTGTTAAATAAAATGTTCATTCATTCATTCATTCACAGACAGTAACACAGGACAAAAACACATTTCAACCCCCTCCCTTCCCTAATTATAATTTAAATTGTAAAATGTAAAAGTAAGCTTACTATTATATTCTTGTCTCCAAAGTTTGTGCATGTTTTTCCTGAGGATGGCGCCATCCCCCCATCTAAACATGATGTGTTTCTTTTCTCTTCTTGATTGATTGATTGAAAACATTATTAACAGATTGCAGAATGGGTACAGTATATATTGACAATATTGACAAAACCATACTTGGTCATTTACTGTACATTGGAGGGGGTTGTGTTAGGACATTTACAGGGGCCAGTTTCGAATTGCAGTCTCCCGTAGGTGTTCTTCGAGAGTGTTTTTGAAAGTGGGTAGTGATTCACATTCCTTTACAGCTTTAGGTAGGGCGTTCCACATTGATGTGGCATAATTGCGAAACGTGTTTAGTCCCTTGTTTGAGCCGAATCTGGGTTTAACATGATTTGTGGAGCTCCCTCTGGTGTTGTGATCGTGGTATTCACTGACCTTTGGGAAGTATTTTGACATGTACATGGGTACCTTGGTCGTGTAGTGTATCTTGTAGACCAGGCCCATTGCAAGTTGCTGTACTCTGTCGTCTACTCTAAGCCATCCTAGGTTGTCAAAGTGGGCAGGGGTGATCAAACCTTTTAGCTTGGCCCTCAGAGCCCACCACTTCTAAATATTCTATATATTTTTTAAAGTGACATATAAAAACGCCACTGTGCGTGCGTGCACGTGTATGTGTGTGTGGGGGGGCCTCCGCAAGAATCTGGCCCAGGGGCCTCTGAAGTCTTAATCTGGCCTTGCCTACGTACAGTATAGGTACAGTCTGTACTTATACTGTACGTAGGGCAGAGGCAGAGCATATATATAGTATCTACTAAATCCTAATGAAACAAGTAACTCGAATATATTAAGCCTATACTGTTCACAAGACTTGTTATGGAATATTAATGCAGTCTATTTCCATGCGATTAGCTTTAGTTCTTATTTATTTATTTATTTATTTATTTATCCACTGTCATTTCAGTGTTGGTGTATAGGCTATATAGTGTATTTCAATATAAGTTTAATTGATTAATGATATATTCGAAGGAATGCAGGTTTATAGCTATCAAATAAACGTCTGTCCCATTGTATACCAATCAATGGGGAATATTGCATGTTGACCTGCATTCTTTCAAATGTATATAATTAATCATTAAAACAGATGTGTAACAAATAAGAAATACAAATTCCACAGAAGGCATTCAATAATTATTATTTTCAATCATTTCACAATAATTGCATAATTGTGTTTGAATATCTGAGTAATTAATGTAATTATACATTTGTCCAAAATAGCTGGTTCAGATATGGTTAAGCAGCTGCCCTGTGATCAGATGAATCCATATTATTTATTTTTCCGACATCAAATGCGTAATTTCTTATCGTACAAATATTGTCATATTTATTTTAATTATGATTGAGTAATTAATTCCAAGGAGGCCTGTAGCGTTAACATGAAGGAATCACTATGAGAACACAGTCTGTCAAGTTAATACAATTTTCAATTAGTCAATCAATCATAAGTGTGCTCCTCAGCACTCTTAAATCTGCTCTCAGCCACGCTCAAATCTGATCTCAGGAAAATTTGGGGACTCACGCTACCAGCCCTAATATGTCTTAAATGGGCAGAGATCTGCCTAAGAGGAGATTTTTGGTCGTAAATCCGTTCGGGAATGAGACCCATTGTCTTTTAGTGAATCCACTGCCATTTTGCAGCTACCTGACGCTGAAATTATTTTGACATCTGAGCTTTTCCTGGAAGACCATAATCTCTCTCTCGTGCTATACAGCAAAAACAGTATGTTTCCCATAAGCCCCCTTCTCTCTCTCTCTCTCTCTCTCTCTCTCTCTCTCTCTCTCTCTCTCTCTCTCTCTCTCTCTCTCTCTCTTCTCCTCCTCATGTAAGTCAGTGAAAACTAGAAGCATATAAGTGGTTTTACTGTATAGGACCAGAGGGGTCGTAAAGAAACCATTACATCTGAAGGCACACACACACACACACACACACACCCCAGGGCAGATTGGGGTCAGGTAAGGTCCTTTGTTGGAAATCGTCTCTATTTTCACTGTTTCTAAAATAGCCTCAGAGAGAGAGAGAGAGAGAGAGAGAGAGAGAGAGAGAGAGAGAGAGAGAGAGAGAGAGAGAGAGAGAGAGAGAGAGAGAGAGAGAGAGAGAGAGAGAGAGAGAGAGAGAGAGAGAGAGAGAGAGAGAAGATAATATGAGACAAAGGGTTGTGGGGGGGGGGGGCCTGGAGGGATAGAAAGAGAGGGATGTTAATGGAGGAATATCACTGTGACTCTGAAAGTGGGGATTGAGACGGTTGGTAGGCGTTGTTACAGCCCCCTGTCACCATCTTTGGTGGGTTACTTACATGGATGTGTTGGGAAATCACTAAAAGTATAACACGTACAAAAGCGGAGGTAGTGATGGAGACAGAGACGGGTGGAGGATGGAGAGAGATGGGTGGAGGATGGAGAGACAGACGGTGGAGGATGGAGAGAGATACGGGTGGAGGATGGAGAGAAAGACAAACCATTTTTTAACCATCAAAAGTCATCATCACCCAGTCAAGCAGAATAATTGTTTGGCAGCTTTGTGACATCATCTGACATCATGTTCCTACTCTTTTTGAATGGTGTGACATTTGTTGTTATAACACACACAGCTCTGCAAACATCGTGAAACACAGCGGAAATTACCATTTTAAGCTGGCCTTCTATAGCGGCAGAGATGGGGACAGCTTATGGTGCTGAAAGTGCAAGCGGGCAGAAAAGTGGCAATTTTTGAACTTGAACTTGAGGACTGCATACCTTTTTGGCAAACAAAACAACATACTTATAGCACATGCATGGGCCTGGTCTCTTTTGAAAGATGACATTCTGAAGTTTCTGATTCCAGAAAAAATATTCACTTTTAGTGCTAACGTAATATAGTTACATAGGTCTGAACTTGAGTTGTAAAAAAACGTGTTATTAAATTATAATTCTGTCACTATCGACAGGCAACAAATAAGCCTTCAATTCGATATATATATATTGTATTACAAAATATGCACACCCGAGCCACTAGGGTTCGCCAAAGTGCCGGTTGCAAAAAACCCGAAAAACTTCCCATATATCAGTAAGGTAAGGGAGAGGTCTAAACAACTTTTTTGTTGAAAACTCGGATCAGTTTTAATCCGAAGTCAAAAGGTCCCATGGAAACAGAAAAAGAGGAAGTAAGACATTTTACAATTAAATAAATATATATCTCTTTGAATGATAAAATGTACATGTACTGTCAATACGAGAATCTAAAAGTAATGTGTGTGAGGCTGCTGGCTGACCGTCAGGGAGCTCATTAGAGCCCTTGAACTTATTAGTCACGATAATGACACAGACTAATTACACTTCTAATTGAGACTGACAGAAATGTGGTGGGGGTGGGGTGGCAGATTTATGCCTTTGACTTTAACTGTTGCTCGACAGAAAGTCCAAGTATTGGCAGGGGTGTAAAAAGTACCCAGAAATGATACTTAAGTGAAAGTATGGGTACCGTTTCAAAATCTTAAAAGTCAGTCAGAGTATCTGGCTAAAAACATACTTGAGTAAAAGTAAAAAAAATTCTACTTTTAAATGTACTAAAAAGTCAAAGTAAAAACCTTTTTTTACAGTTTCATCCTCTTCATCACTCGTACTATCGTTTGGGGCCATCTTCTGTAGCTTGTCACTCTGACTGTCTATTATTCTGATAGCAGGTGTTTAATCAAAGATCCCCACTTTCTAGTCTTGCACAAGGACCAATCAGCATGGGTATGGGCGGGTTAATTTTCCATTGATGGGGATTTGATTGGCTGTTTTTAAATAAAGTGCAGCCGCAGGATTAATAACGTTAACGATAGTTCGGCCAGATAAACAAATATACTAATTAAAATGGTTGGACCTGCGAGATTTGTACTTTGTAGGTCTGCATTTTAAATGTAAGGAGTAAAAAGTAGGTTTTTTGTCTCTGAAATGTAATTGAGTAAAACTACAAGTATAGAAACCTAATAATACTCAAGTTAAGGTGATGTAGAGGGGAAGAAAGAGAGAGGTGATGTAGAGTTCAAGTTTCTTTATTAGTTGTCATACAGAAGTACAGAATACTTTTATATAAAATGCTTCTTTCTGTTTTGCTCCAGAGATTGTGCTAGATAAAAATAGATAAATATAAAAAGTATAGTAAGTATAAAATAGAAGTCAAGTACGTAGACAAAAAGTGTTCAATATATACATATATACAATGTACAATGCAGAGTAGAAACGTAACTGAGTTACAATACAATATACTATATACTATACCAGGGGTCAGCAACCTTTTTGACATGAAGTGCCAGTTTAAAATATAGTTGTAACTAGTGTGCCTTATCAACAATATTCCATGCATCGTAATTTTTCTTCTCATAATCGGGTATTTTTTATGATAATTTTTACATTATTACATCATTATTGTTATTGTTATTATTAACAATATTATTATGATGGTTGTATCAACCCTAAATCTGAGTTGGGGCGGGGGTGCAATGCAGACAAACAGTTTTGCTTTACTGAGCTCCGTTTATCTGGGGGCTGTAGTTGGTCACTTTAAGCTGCACACCAGAGCATCTTTTAATCCAGCTGTTTGCTGTTTTCTGATATTTTCTGACATTTCGTTGATGCGTCGCTCGACACTTCAAGCTGACATGGGGATATCTTTTATCCTTGATTTGATTGTCTCTTTGTTTGGCAAGCCTTCAAACAAAACATCTGAGCTACAGAGAAAAGCCTCCTTGATATACTCGCCATCAGTGAATGGCTTTCCACATTTCGCAATGCAATGAGAAATGCGATAGCTTGCTTCAGTTGCGTAGTTTTTAGCAGTCGTGAACACTTTGAGGGTGCTGGCTTGCTTTCCATACCTGGCCACGGCACGTTTAATCGATTCTGCCTTATCCGCCTGATCTTTGAAACTTTTTTGATGCTTCGTCTCAAAATAGCGTTTCACACCTGACGTTCTGCAAACTACATTTTCTAAACATAAAGTACACACAGCAGGGCCCTTCTGACACAAACCCGTAGTCGTCTGTCCATGAGGGCTGGAATGCCCAAATTTCCTTTGCTTTAACTTTCTTAGCAGGGGTTGCCATCATGAAAGACGGCACATACAGAATGCAACCGCAGCACTGTGTGATTACCTGGGAACTGCGCGCGGGTGCGGGAGGCCAGCTGACTGCTGACAGCTGAGCACCATGGGAACAGCTGTATAGCTGTCATAGGGGTGTGCAAAACAGTCGACTTACAAAAAAGAACCTGTGGGAGGATTTCAACAAGATAAATGCGACAACAGTGCAAAATATTTCACTATAATATTTCAAAGCAACAAAATATATATATATATATATATATATATATATATATATATATATATATATATATATATATATATATTTTTTTTTAATGCTGCCCCCTGTGCCAATGAAAATGCCCCCGCGTGCCTACCCCTGTACTATACAGTACAATGCAGAAATGGGATGAGGTACAATTTAGGTACAATTTACAGTAAGGTGTAATGAGGTATGGGTTGTAGTGCAAATTCTTTGCCAATAAATATAAAGTGTGTTTAGGTGTTCTAAAGTGGGTAAAGTGGGTGCAGCAGTGAGTTGTTTGTTTAAAGTGAGTGTGTGCGTGTGGATGTGTGTGCTGTGAGTGCATTTGATGGTTGTTACGATTGTTCATTGTTCAATCCTTGTTCATCGAGCAATCATTGTTCATTGAACATCCTGATGGCCTGGGGATAGAAGCTCCTTCTGAGTCTCTCTGTGCTTGCCATGAGACTCCGGTATTGCTTGCCTGACCGCAGCAGTTCAAAGAGGCAGTTGTTTGGGTGGCTGGAGTCTTTGATTATTCTCTTCGCCTTGCCCATGCACCGCTTGTTGTAAATGCCTTGGAGAGTGGGAAGCCCCCCTCCAATTGTGCGTTCGGCTGAACGGGCCACTCTCTGTAGTCTGCTACGGTCTTGTGCAGTGCTATTCCCAAACCAGGAGGTGATATTGCCAGTCAGGATGCTCTCTATTGTGCATGAGTAGAAGTTCTTGAGGATCTTCTGACTCACGTTGAACTTCCTTAAGCGCCTAAGGAAGTAGAGGCGTTGTCGTGCCTTCTTGATAACACTGTCAATGTGTGTGGTCCATGTCAAGTCCTCGGATATGTGGACTCCGAGGTACTTAAAACTGCTCACTCTCTCAACCGGTGCCCCATCAATGCTGAGGGGGCTGTAGTCCCCAACCCCCGACCTGCTAGTCCACAATCATCTCCTTTGTTTTGCTGACGTTCAGGGAGAGGCAGTTATCTTGACACCATCCCGCTAGAACCTTAACCTCCTCCAGGTAGGCCCTCTCGTTGTTTGCAGAGATCAGGCCCACCACTACTGTGTCGTCAGCTAATTTGATGATTGTGTTGTTGTTCCGCTGTGCCATGCAGTCATGTGTGTACAGGGAGTAGAGGAGGGGACTCTGAACACAGCCCTGGGGGGCCCCTATGTTGAGAGTGATGAATGAGGAGGTGCAGTTGCCTGCTCTCACCACCTGGGGTCTGCCCGTCAGGAAGTCCAAGACCCACTGGCAGAGGTCATAGTTCAAGCCCAGGTCCCTGAGCTTGGCTATGAGTTTGGAGGGGACTATGGTATTGAATGCTGAGCTGTAGTCGATGAACAGCATTCTCACATAGTTCCCCTGCCTCTTGTCCAGGTGTGATGCTGCTGTGTGCAGCACATGGGCTATGGCGTCCTCCGTGGACCTGTTGGGGCGGTATGCAAATTGCAGGGGGTCCAGGTTGATGGGGAAAGAGGAGCAGATGTAGCCCTTCACTAGCTTCTCAAAGCACTTCATGGCTATGGAGGTGAGAGCTACAGGGCGGTAGTCGTTGAGGCAAGCAGGCTTGGATTTTTTGGGTACAAGGATAATGGTGGACTTCTTCAGACAGGTGGGGATGACAGCCTGTTCTAAGGACAGGTTAAATATGTCAGTGAATACCGGGGCCAGTTGGTCGGCACATACTTTTAGGACGCGGCCGGGGATGCCGTCCGGTCCTGCTGCCTTCCTGATATTCACTTTCTTAAAGGTCCTCCTCACCTCATGTTCTGTTATCCTGAACACTGAATCTCCATCAGCAGCGCCCCCCCCCTCTATTGCAGTGGTTTGTAGGCTGGTGTTGTTATTCCTAGCCTCAAACCTTGCATAGAAGGCATTGAGATCATTTGCTAAGGAGATGTCACTGTTCAGTTTGAGGGAGGTGCCTTTGTAATCTGTCATCGTTCTGAGGCCCTGCCACACCAGCTCTAGAGTCAGCCTGTTCATACTGAAGTTCAATTGTATCCCTGTAGCGCCTTTTTGCTTCTATTACTGCCCTCCTAACGTTGTATCTCGCCACCTTGTGGTCATTCATGTTGCCTGCTACAAGCCCGGCGTTGTAGGCTGAGGTGCGCGCCTTCAGAGCTTTGCGGACGGATTTGTCTACCCAAGGCTTTTGGTTTGGGTAAACTCTAATTGTGGTAGTGGGGATTGTTTCTTCCACCAAAGTCCAAACAAAGTCCAGCACTGTCTCTGTGTAGTCATTAATGTTATCTGTGTTATCGCGGAACACACTCCAGTCTGTGCATTCAAGTGCAGCCTGGAGTGTCTCCTCTGACTCCACAGACCATCGCTGCACATCTCGCGATACTACCGGGGCGCGCTTGAGACTTTGTTTATATTTTGGTGAAAGAAAGATGGCCGCATGATCAGATTTGCCGAAGCCACTAGCAGATTGAGACTTGTATCCACACTTAAATTGCGAGTAACAATGGTCTAAAATATTCCCGCCTCTGGTAGTACAAGTCACATGCTGGTAGAAGTTTGGCAATACTTTTCTCAGATTGGCGCTATTGAAATCACCCACAACCACAATGACAGCGTCAACATTAGCTGCCTGGATTCTACTGTATTTACCTCGTCGTGGAGCCTGGAGAGCGCGTCGCCTGTGTTTGCTTGTGGTGGAATATACACTCCGATTAGGATGACCGACGTTAACTCTCTCGGGAGAAAGAAAGGCAAAAAGAAAAAAAAAGCTCAGAGCGTTTTCCTGAGTCTCGCGACTGTCTCCGCCACTTCCTTGATGTTGATTAGTTGGTCGAAAAGAGTTACCTTGATGAGCGCGCTCCTCTCCAAAAGTTGAACTAGTTTCAACTTTATGCCCCAAACGCTGCCGCCGAGGCGCGGCGCTGGGAAAAGGAGCGTGCTTGTCGCATATAATGACAGAAAGGAGCTGACAACTCATAAAACGTGCCCGGTCGACACAGGCCATAGGGCCTATAGGTATGAGTATTACAGAACCACACATAGTCCACACCACACAGGTATCTAAATACACATGCTCAGATTAACCCCTCTGATCCAACACTAAAATTCACACACAACAGTCCTATTTACACATAAACACACGGATGAACCAATACCGAACAACAAGTCCACAACCAAACCCATCGAGTCTAACATTATTATAGTAGGCAAAAAAATTCAACATTATCGCCACCCACCTGTCCTGATGGTCTACCCAATTCTCAAAATCTGCATGTCACAGAAGTAGTCCCCGCAGCAGGCTGCTTCGCCTTCTTTGTAAAATCAAAATTGGTTAGAAGGCTTACTTCTTTGATATTTCGTTTAACTTTCGACATTATCCTGGATACCTATATTTATTTATACCTGCAGACTGCAGTGCAGCGCCACCACGCTCCGAATGGTAAACGCAAGAATAGCATGCATGTTGCATGCGTATTACGAGTAGGGTATATCTGCAGTGCCGCAACCCCATAGATTTATGCTATTGTCTATTACGGTGAATTAGTGCGCAAATCATTAATCATACATCAAAATAGCTTAATTGTATTATTATACACGATGATGACGATATAGAAAATTACAGAAAAATTTGAAATGCATTGCAAAAATAGCATTTATTGTCAGTATTTTAGAGACCCCCCTAAAAATTCACAAATCATGTTTTCAGGGGAGCTGATGTCTGATCTAAGGGAGCCATGGCTCACCGAGCTCCCCCATGATTCGCACCCTGCCTGGATCACTCCAATTGTTGTTCAACATGAAGGCTATTCCACCTCCCCGCTGTTTTCCGGATTCTTCTGTTCGATCTTTGCGGTGGATGAAGAAGTGATCAGCCGGTTGGATGGCGTGATCTGGGACGTCCGGCGTCAGCCACGTCTCGGTGAAGCAGAGAACATTACAGTCCCTAATGTCTCTTTGGAATTGAATCCTTGCTCTGATGTCGTCCAGTTGATTATCTATTGATTGCACATTGGCCAGCAATATGCTGGGCAGTGGCGTTCTGTGTCGCCTGGATCTCAGTCTGTTTCGAACGCCAGCTTGTTTTCCTTGCCGCCTGCGTTCTTCTTTGTTGTTGCCTGGGCCGCAGCCCAGGATCTCAGCAGGCCATTGTTGCTGCTCAGCGAGCCGATCCAGAGAACAATCCAGATGGTAAGTTTTCCTTAATCCAATGTCGATGAGTGACTGCCGGTCATACACATTAAATGCACCAACAGCTGGTACAAACAAAACTCTTAAAACTATAAATATTAACAAAAGTAAGCACAGTCTCGTCGGAGCGAACAGATAGGCAGCCGGACATCGTAGCGCGATTACACTGCAAGAGGTGAGAGAGGTGATGTACAGGATGAATGATGAATTTATTCCTTATTTCGAATGTTTACAAATAAATAAACAATAAACAAATAATTTTTCTAAATGTTTACAAATAAACAAGCGAAAAGGATAGGTTTGAAGCCAAAAGGCTTATAGAACAACCTACCCCTAATTCAAAAACTAATTCAAAAAAAGTTAAAGTTTGCAAAATAAAACAAACAAAAAAATCAACAATCAACAATCAACAAAAAACGATCCCGAAAAGAACAAAAAAAGTTAAAGTTTGCAAAATAAAACAAACAAAAAAAATCGACAATCAACAAAAAACTTTCCCGAAAAGAACATTAAGCCAACATAGGAAAATCAATACTTAATCTGCAATACCTGAGTTACATGGTAGAGAAAACAGATTCCAGGTTAAATTTGACTATAAGTTTTTAAACATCTTTTTAAACTTAAAAATACTCCTGCTGGTTTTTGATCTCATCCGGTAGATTGTTTTAACTTTAATAACTGACACAGACATACTTGTAAGTGTGGTTGGAGCTCTATAGTGAGGATGGGGAAGTAGAGAGAGGTGATGTATAGAGGAGCTGGACCAGGTCATTCATGCAGAACAGCAGCTGCAGCAGAACGAAGCCAAGCTGAAACTTACTGATTATAATAATGAGTCTCAACCTCCTCTCTCCACACACACACACACACACACACACACACACACACACACACACACACACACACACACACACACACACACACACACATGTACATATGTATACACACACAGTATTACCAGATGTTCTGTATGTGAAATGGGACTCATCCCTACTGCTGGACATACTCAGAACCAGAGACAGAGACAGAGACAGATACAGAGACAGAACCAAAGACAGTATATCTATGGTAAATAGACAGCATATCACTGTTCTGCCGACCGCTCAGGGCGCTTGACAACTTGTGCCTCACATTCATCCACAATAACACACGCCGGTGGCGAAGGACGCCGGGCAAAGCGCCAACCAGCTCGTCAGTCAAAGGTTAAGGGTTTTTATTATCCTTTACATGACCAGACGGCTGATGTACCTCCTGAGCCACAGCTACTCCACCACAATACATGTTGTTCATTACACCATGGCAGGTCAACATGGCTGCTTCCTCCACCACAATACATGTTGTTCATTACACCATGGCAGGTCAACATGGCTGCTTCCTCCACCACAATACATGTTGTTCATTACACCATGGCAGGTCAACATGGCTGCTTCCTCCACCACAATACATGTTGTTCATTACACCATGGCAGGTCAACATGGCTGCTTCCTCCACCACAATACATGTTGTTCATTACACAATTGAAAATGGGGGACCCTGGTGTAAACAAGACGAAAGTCTTTCTCTGGTCTGCATCCCCTTAACAATTGTGTGTATTGAGCTGTACTGTATTGTACCCATTCTGCAATCTGTTAATAAAGTTTTCAATCAATCAATCAATCAAGTTCATTACACCATGGCAGGTCAACATGGCTGCTTCCTCCACCATAATACATGTTGTTCATTACACCATGGCAGGTCAACATGGCTGCTTCCTCCACCACAATACATGTTGTTCATTACACCATGGCAGGTCAACATGGCTGCTTCCTCCACCATAATACATGTTGTTCATTACACCATGGCAGGTCAACATGGCTGCTTCCTCCACCACAATACATGTTGTTCATTACACCATGGCAGGTCAACATGGCTGCTTCCTCCACCACAATACATGTTGTTCATTACACCATGGCAGGTCAACATGGCTGCTTCCTCCACCATAATACATGTTGTTCATTACACCATGGCAGGTCAAAATGGCTGCTTCCTCCACCACAATACATGTTGTTCATTACACCATGGCAGATCAACATGGCTGCTTCCTCCACCATAATACATGTTGTTCATTACACCATGGCAGGTCAAAATGACTGCTTCCTCCACCACAATACATGTTGTTCATTACACCATGGCAGGTCAACATGGCTGCTTCCTCCACCATAATACATGTTGTTC